>NC_080670.1:180199124-180507874 GCF_030247195.1 Topomyia yanbarensis | reverse complement strand
CGGGTTTGTAGATTAATTTGAAAAATATTTTCTTATAAAATTATTTTTAATTATACAAATCAATAAAAGGAAATTCCTAATAAAATTCTTTTTCCATTATATATTCATCCTAAGGACGGTTTGCATACAACTATGATACAAATCCATCTACAATTAACAGCGCTAACGGAAAATAAGCACCACTAATTCTTTACAAGTATTTTGTTAGTCCTGAAAAGGACTGTTGGCAGCATTAGAAACGTGTGAATTTACTTATCTTCTTCGGGCAGCTTTCTTGGCAGGTTTGGCGGCCTTCTTTGGCTTGTTCGCTGCAGCCTTCGATGCTTTGGTGGCATTTTTAGTGGCAGTTACTACCGCCTTTTCAGTGATTGCGTTTCTTAGCCTTTGGCTTTTTGGACTTCTCACCGCCACCACCTCCACCAACGTTTCTCTTCTCTCCGGTGGTAGCCGATTTGATTGGTCGTCCGATGCAGCTTCTCACGACCACGCACGTCTGTTATGCACTGCGTCTTACACACGTCTGGCTTTGAGAAAAGCTGCGACACCCCTATTTATAGGTTTTATCATTAATGTTGATTCTCATTTAAAGTAGTTTTTGAACTATTTAAACAAATTGTATATAGCAAACAACGTATCGGTAGCAAGCGTTGAACGTTTTCCTTCCAATTTATGAAACAAGATTGGCAATCCATTTAGTAGAAGGAAAGTTATTAAGGTTCAAAATGTACGTAACGCTTTCGCTAATTTGCACTACTATCGCTTTCTTTTTTTACCATTTTTTTGTTAACCATTTTTGTTAACGACCTATTGAGTCAATTTGTCAACAGTTTTTTCGGCATTTAATTAGCAAAGGACTGGAAGGTGAAGTATATTTTTCAATATTTCAATACATGTGACCATATTGTCACACATGCTGAGACAGTCACAATAGTCGATAAAATAAAATCACTCAGGCAGGCAATTGGTGAGGGAACAAACAAAACTGGCTCATTCAATGAGTTTCAACGTTGCAAATGCTTAGTGTGGAAGTTTACCGTGACTTAACTTTTTGTCGGTTCCGACAGCATGAAGTAACAAGTTACTTTACGCTTGTTCGGACATGCCGTAGACTCAGGTGATTCGCATTTCTAATGCCAAAAGACCCTGACCCCTACGGTAGCAGACAAAAGGTTAAGTCGCCGGTGAGCTCTAAGCTTGCATATATGATCCTTCCACGCTTTTCTAAACTTTCTCCTTTCAACACCTTGCTCTCCCTTGAGTACTATGGCTCTAAATATTGAAAAATATACTTCACCTTCCAGTCCCTTGCTAATTAAATATCGCTTTCTCGCTCGTTCTAGTGCCGTGCATGAGCCTTTCCTTTCCGTCCGGCTTCTAACGGCATAACAAAAACTAATATGCCGGCTTTCCCCCACCAACTGCTCTCGTCAAGCAACCCAATACGAATAATCATAGGAACAAACATGTAGTGGACCTATATATAAACTTTTCATTATTTTATTGTTCGTTTGCTGCACCATATTGACGGCTCTGTGCGGGATGGGATGAAAAATTTTCACTTTTCCGAGTCGTTTTCGAAAGGTTTTTCAAAACGCTATTTTTCCGTTGATAATGAATGTTCTACATATTCCAAAATTTAATACAACATTGGTACAAATATTTTCGACAAAATGCCGAAGAAATTGATTAAATCCATTCAGTACAACAAAAGATATAAGCGTTCAAAATCTTACATCATTTTTTCCGAAACTTTGAAAAGGGGCCCCTATATTGAAAGGTAAGTCGTTAGTCACGACAAAAGTGGACTGGACAAATTTATACACGAACGCATACTACCTAGCATAGAACAATTGAATTTAGTTTCTCGAATTCATCTCGTCAATAACTGGCACCAACTTGGGGCCAACTAGACGCTAAATTCAAATGTCCCGGGAAGCAAGCACAGAAGCTCTGGTTTGCTGAGGAGAAAACGAAAACAAATCTTTTTTTTGTCGACTTACCTTTCAATATAGGGGCCACCTCCTTTTCAAAGTTTAGGAAGAAAAGTTGTGTAAACTTTGGCTCGTTTATATCTTTTTTTGCACTGCATAGTATTAATCAATTTCTTCGCCATTTTGTCGAAAATATGCTGAGCAATGTTGCATTCAATTTTCAAGTATTTATGACATGCTCTAATAATGAAGAAACTGCGCCTTGTTTTTTTTTTTGAAAACTGCTCGAAAAATTTGCTGGAGAATAGCTTTGATTAACCTAAGTAGATTCTTCTGAAGAATCTTCCGTGAACCTTTCGAAGAATTTGTTAGATAACCTTCTGCTATATTTTTATGAATCTCTAGAAGAATGTACTGAAAAAAATATCTGGTATTTTCTGACGAAATTTCTAAAGAATATTCCTAATCCTTTGAAGAATTATTTAATGAATTTTTTCAAATTCGAGCAGAATCTTCTCAAGAATTTGTCTGGGAAGTCTAATGTAGAATCTTCTGAAGGATTTTCTGAAAAATATTCTACGGAATATTTCAAAAATCGTTTGAAGAATCTTCTAAAAAATTTTCTTCAGAATCTTCTGAAGAATCTTCTAAAAAATCTTCGAAAGAACCCTTTGAAAAATTTTCTCTAAAATCTGATGAAGAGTGTTTTGAAAAATTCTTCTGATGAATCTGTACAATAATTTTCTGAGGAATCTTTTGAAACATCTATGGACGTGTCTGTTGTAGCACATTCCAATCAATCTTCTGGATAATCTACATAAGAATCCTTTGAGGATCTGATGAAGAATCTATTGAAGTATTTTCTGAAAAATGTGCTCAAAAGAATCATTTACATTTATTTACATACATTTTTTAGAAGATTTAAAAAAACTTTTGAATCATCTGCTAAAAATTCATTTTAACATTTTTTTTTCATTTTTGATGAAACTATAGATGAATGTACTGAAAAAAGATTCTTAAGAATTTTCTGAAGAATCTTTTCAGGAATCTTCTGCAGAATGTTCCCAATCCTCTGAATGAATCTTCTAAAAATTTGCACAGAAATTTCTGAATAATTTGTCTGAGAAGTCTAATGTAGAATCTTATGAAGTTTTCTGAAAAATCTTCTATAAAATATTTCGAAAATCGTTTGAAGAATCTTCTAAAAAAACGCTTTTAATCCACCTAACAGTGTGATGAGACATTTCTTATAACTCTCTATCACTCTCTTCGAATATTACATCGTTTGAGAACATATAGAACTTGATGCTTCGCGATGTTTTTGATAACACATACTACATGGGATAGATCTCAAACCAAATCAATGGGAAAGCGAAAAAATGACCCATAAACTAGACATACAAACGAATTATTGCTAATGCTCTGTTAATAAAATATCTAAATTCTTCAATCAATGCATTGTAGTGGGAAAACTGAATTTTCCTGAAGGGGTTATATATTGTACTGAGCCAAAAAAATCGATTTTTTTTAATCGACTTGAAGTTTATACTTTACTCAAATTTCCAACGTGACTGAGAACTAAGAAATCAACACTTTTTCTTGAGAAAAGCGATACTAGCATTGACACCATTCAAAGAAAATCAACAGTGAATATTTCCAGACTTGGTTTTATTTCCTTTTTAAGAACTATTGTGTTTTTTACATCCTAGATTGCATGATTCAGTGATCGAAATCCAAAACTTCATGAAGTATTTAAAATTATTAAATTAAAATTTGTGTTTGCTATTGAAATTGACAAAATGATAGTATCGCCCCTTTGACAATTGTTTACTTTTTCGGTCCCACCTATCAGCATTGAAGTATCGCCCTTACGTTTTTTTTACAATACCAATTTTACAATTTGTGGGGGTTTGGTGAAAATCGATCTTACTGTCCAAACGGCATAATTCCGAAACCGTAATATTTGAAGTTTTAAAATTATGCAGAATTAATTTTTCAGACAATAATAACAGAGTTCGTGTCTTTAGCGAATTTGTTGAGACTTTATTGTAGTCGTGAATATTAACCTGAGAAAATTCACCATAAATACTTCTTGGACGATATACCGTCAAAATTATTTTATCAAATGATGCGCTGTTTAACGTTTGTAAAACTCATCGAAGATACTAAACCTCCGAAATTGGCGGTTTCAAAATGATGCTATCTTGACCTTAAATTACTGTTTTTGAATATTTTACCTATACATATAATTGGTCATACAACAAAAATCAAATGCTCATCAAAATCGATCAGAACCTGCTAGAGTCGAATGGAAAGCGTCATTTTTCATAAATTTCTCTCTACATTCGGAAATTGTTATCCTCGTTATTAATCATATTACGTTTTCGTCTCAACTCGACGCATTCCCAAAATAAAAACCTGTTTTAATCCACCTAATGGTGCAATTGTGCTTGTCTCATTTGTCCAGACTACGATTCCATGGCTGGTTATGTTCAATACAATGGTGGAAATGAATATTACATGTTCAGTACGATTTGCACATACATACAACGGATCGACAGCCACGATCTTGAGATACTATGTGATACTGAAACATCGCTTGAAACCAGCGGCGGATCAAGGAGAAAGATCCGGGAGATCCAGGTCCTGCCGAAAATTTTCAACTTGTTAAGAAATTTTAAACTAGTTTTAATTTTAAAGTAGCAACCCCTCACTGCATACTCCCTCCGGGCCGGTATGATTGACGATTTTTAGAGTGATTGCATAACCTTTCTATATGAGAAAGGCAAAAATGTACCAAAGTCCAAAAAATCAATTTTTGTCAAACAGCTCAATGTTTCATGCATTTTAAAGTCATTTGGCATCAAAAATACAAATTTGATTTTGAAAATTTTTCATTTCAGTTTATATGGGAATTTGCTGTGTGATTGCACTCTTCAACTCGTAACTCCGGAACCGGAAGTCCCATCAATTAAAAAATCAATAGCTGCCGATGGGAAGGTTGTAGCTTTCATTTGAGACTAACTTTGTGCAAATCGGTCCAGCCATCTCTGAGAAACAGAGGTCACATTTTTTCCACATACACACACAGACATTTTCCGATCTCGACGAACTCAGTCGATTGGCATATGACACTCGGCTCTCCGGGTCGGGATTAGATTGACGAATTTTAGAGTGAATGAGAAAGGCAAAAACATTTTTAGCAAATGTTGAAAGTTATGCATCTTTTTGGTGAGCTGTTCTATGTTTCATAGACGTTAAATCAATTTTAACTTCGCTTCCTATTAAATAAAGACCTTTATTACAGTACATCTCTACAAAAACGAGCTCAATTTGAAAATAAATCTGAGGATTATGATTGATTACAGAACTCTGGAATTTTCTATTGGAATGTTTTCAGGCAGGAATTTGATATTGATGCAATTAGACAACTGTGAAATCAAGACCAATAGATCAGTTACATATCAGGATCACATTCCGACAATTTATCAAAAGTCCTCATGATGTTTACAACAACAGGTTATCAATCCACGGATCAGATAATTGTTATTGTAAAATTGAATTAAATCAGTCTGCATCAATAAATTTTCAACTTCAATCCAATATTTTTTTTGGGTGTGGTGGAGGGGGGGGGGTTGTATGGTGTTAAACCCCAAAAGCTTCTCTTGGCTACGCCGTTGCTTGTAGTTATTTATTTCGCTTTTCATTTTCCGATATGTTTCAGATCGATCCGATGGTCATAAGTTAGAAAAATTGCAGTCAGAAGGTTCGCACAAATGAACATTTTTGCACTGATAAGTTATCAAGTTCCTTCCAGACAACTTGGAAGTGTTCGGTGATTATTTCTAGCGGTTGTAGATAGAAAAATGAAATAAAAAATTCGTTTTATCGTAATAATGTTTGGCTTATTTCAACGGATTATTACTATATTGAACAATAAATAGGCGACAAAGAGTAATCCACAAACAACAATCCATAACTTTTAAAGTATTCAAAATAGATATTTAAAGTCTTCAGCAAAGTTATTCGCAAAAGTAAGAGCTACAAATTTGCTGAAGACGTCATTTCGATATAATCACTTCCAAGAAAATTTGTGAAAATATCTCACTCATAGGGGGATTAATCAGCAAAAGCACAATACCAAAAGAAAGGGCATATTACCTCCATTAAATTCTCCGAAGATACTATTTACCTAAAATAAGCCGTTTTGGCGTTAATAATAGATTACATGTTTTTGGTCATATTTCTGGCAATGGGAAATGATAAAAATCTTTCGTCCGCATTTAATTATAAATATCTCTTTTTATAATAGTCCGATTTCAACAATCTATAGCTTGTTCGAAAGGTATTCGTTAAAGCTGTCTAAAAACATATAAATTGTTAATCTATATTGTCAATTTCGGCAGATAATTCAAAAAAACTGCAAAAAACGCCATTTTTACGCATTCAAACATTCATATCTTGGAAACTAAACATCAGAATCAAAAACAAATTAATAGCGTTCATACTGTTTTTTAGTTCTTTCATTTAAAATTGGTTTGGATAAGATCGGTTCAGCCATTGCTGAGAAACACGAATGAGAATTTGTCCGTTACATACACACACAGACACACACACACACACAGACATTGTCCCAAATCGTCGAGCTGTGTCGATTGGTATATAAGACTCGGCCCTCCGGGCCTCGGAAAAAATCTTGAAAGTTTGAGCGAATTCTATACATTTCTTTTATAAGAAATGTAAAAATCGTCCGAAGAATCCTCTGAAGAATTCTTTGAATAATCTTGTACAGTATCCGTCGAAAATCCCGCTGAAGAAAGTTCTGAAAAATCCTTCTGATGAATTTGTAGAATATTCGGAGGAATCTTCTGAAAATCTATAGAAGTGCCTATTGTAAATTTTTCTAATCAGTCTTCTGAAAAATCTACATAAAAATCCTCTGAGGGATCTGCTGAAGAATCTATTGAAGTATCTTCTTAAAAGTGTTCGGAAGAATCTTTTACCCAACATTTTGAAGTATATTCTGGAGAATCTGCTAAAAGTACTTCTTACCCATCTGCTAAAGAAGTTTTTGAAGAATTCTCCTGAATAAGGTGGTAGTAGCGGAAAGTCGAAAAGAAGCTCCGTACCCCATTCAGTCAAAATCCTGTCCGGAGTTTTTCAATCATATAAAAATTTGGTTCGACGACGAATTCATCGATTTAACGCATTCCATTCGTAGAATCCCCGGAACCCCCCGGCGAAAAAGAGAAAGTGTTCCTTCGATAAAATCTCCTTATCCATTCCGGTCGTGCTTCAACACTGTACAATCAGAAACATGATACCCGCCGATTGCACCCATCCTGCAGTGATCTTAATCTTGCTCTGAAAAACTTACACCGCGTACAGCCATAGTATCGAGACTTCGGCAACAATCGCGCAGCATATTTTCCCAAACTTTCGCCACCACCGCAAATTTAATCACGCCAATCCTCGATGCCAATAGCTCCAACAGCCGCCGCCGCCACCACACCCTACAATTTCTCATCCCCCTTGTCCCCAAACCCGCAGACCACATTCACATTCTTTAACGAGTCCATTATACCGAAAACATATTTACGAGAGCCTAAAACGCGGCGCGGCTGGCTGGGTAATATACCGTCGACACTGGTAGGTAGGTATGTACAATCTCTCCGCACCGCAGAAAACACTTGCGCACAGAGCTCTCCGGGTGTACCCGATGTAGCGTAAAATCAGAACACTTTCATCTTATCGCCCGGTTTTGTTAGCCCCCTCCCTAAACCCCTTCTCATCAGACCCCAACCATTCAACGGTAACATAGCAAGCGTGCAGCGAAGCCCCAAGCGCGCTCCATATGGTTAGCGGCAATCCGTGTGCATGCTTTTCTGGTTCATGGTTATCATCGTCGTCCTCATGTGTGTGTGTGTGTGGTACGGTCGTCGAATTCAAACAATAACAACACGCTGACGCTACTGCTCTGCTGCCTACTAGATGTACTGTTCGTTCGGTTTGCGCGGGATAAAAATTCGCGAAACATAGAGACAGAGAAAGAGAGAGAGATACAGTAATCAGCACTATCACCAGAAACATGCACAGTTTGAAAGTGTTTCTCTATTTTCTGCAAATGGAATTTTTAAATTTTAATTACAACGTTTCACTTCCCAGAGGGCATGTTTTCGACCCCGGACCGACTGTATGTGTAAGCAGGTGGGGAATAAAACTTGAAGGTTGTCCGAAATATGGACGTACGTAGATGAAATTAAATGTTAGTAAACGTAGCGCAGCTATTGTTTGTTCGTGGAATTGAGTTGAGTGCATTGGGAAAGGGTAAACAGAATTTTGTTTCTATTTTCCACTTCAGAACAACTATTTTTAAGGGGGTGCACTTGTTACAACAAAGGTTAATTCGGCCCTGAGACGTGATACATAATTGTTTATTTAAAGGCAGTAATTGTCAACCTAGGTTACATGTACTGGTTGCAGTGGCATGTCATTTATGTCAGAGGTTAATGATACTATATTGCTGAATTGTGTGTACTTTTACACAATTTTTTTTCGAGAGTTGTCCTACTGGAGCTGTAGAGCTAGGTTCTCGGAAGGGCTCCCCGTCAGAATCACATACTACAATTTGCAGACGAGGCAATCAATGGCGCCCACTAAAACACTGCTTTAGGCGAATTGCAGCGGGCCGTGATTCTGAATGTGATATTCATTGTACGGTTCAGGTATGTGCGGGCGTAGGGACTCGCGATCGCGTGTATCATCGGGAAGAGCTCGAGCATTTGTACGTTAACGTGTTCGATCGCGTGTGCCTTTGTATGTCGCGTGTGCTAACGTGTATGTAACTTCGCGTGTATAGATTCTATTTTATAGCCGTGTGCCTTTCGCATATTCGCGCGTGTTCTTGGATAATCGCGCGCGGAGCGTGAAACTAAGTTTGGTGTACGGATCAGATGCTAAAAGAAAATGAGATCTTGCATATCACTAGAGTGCCCGGTGATGTCGCCATGGAACGTGTTGTCTAGTGGATATGAGCTTTATTTGTTGATTGGTCCTACTGAATGTACCTAAGTTATTAGTACAGAGAGTAATGGTTTCAGGACGTGACCGATTCATGAGCGCGCTGAAACGGACGTTTGTAGGTTTGCGTTTAAAACTTCTTAAGTGCTAAAACGTTCTCCTTATTACCGGGGTGTTATCAAGTTTGCGCGATCGCGAACGCAGGTTTGCGTTGTTAATCGCGAAGGGCTTAAGCGTTCGTATGTTAACGTGTTTGTCGCGTGTGCTGGCGTTCATGTAACTTCGCGTGTACAAGACTGGATTTTGCAACCGTTCTTGGATGGTCAAGCGGACCTTCGTTCTGATAGTTATTTTTTGGTGTACAATTCACATTCTGACGGGGGTAAGTTACCCCATATCACTAGAGTCCTCGGTCATGTCGCCATGTAACGTGGTGTCCAGTGGATATGAGAGCTTTCTTTTTTAGATTGATCCAATTGAAGGCATGGACCTAGTCTGTTGATATCTAGGATAGAAACATCCGGAAGTGACCGATTAATGTTCGTACGACCGCGGGAGTTTTTAGGTTCACGCTTGAGACCGCGTTTGAAAATTTATAGGAGCTGAGGCATTCACTTTATCACCGGGATGTTATCATGTTTACGAGATCGCGGGTATAGGCGCCGTGGATGGTCGCGAAGGGCTCGAGCATTTGTATATTGACGTGTTTGTCACGTGTATGTGACTTCGAATGCTTGGAGAATTTTTTTCCCTGGTATTCCCATCGGCGTCCGAATGCTGAAAATGCGGTTGCCCAAACCTATCCCTTCCTATCTCATTTTTGAAGCCAGCTGAAATAAAGATTTTAGAGTCTGAAATCCTTGGCTATTTCACCTTTTCGATTTTTTGATCGATCGGATTTTAAAATTTCTCATTTTTGGATTTTGCTATCTTTCGATCCGATTTTCATATACTTGAATTTTTGGACCATTGCATCTGAATTGAATCATCGGACTTTTGAATCTTTTCATATTTGAAGATTTAGTTGGATTTTTGAACCTTTTTATCTGCAAATTTTCAGATCTTTGAATATTTGAAGCTCTGAATGTTTGGATCACCAGACGCGATTTTCGGAAACTACAGGTTTTGTATCTTTGGAACTGGGACTTTTAAGGTCTTTATCTTAAGATAACCATTGAGTCTTATGAACATTTCATATGGCTTGTTGAATCTTTGGATATTTCACCTCTTTTTATTCTTTAGATTTTCGGACTATCGCGCTGGATTTTTTTGTTGATATTTATATCATTGGGATTTGATATTCTTGGTTCATTGAATCATTGAAAATTTTAATTTTTAAATGTTTTGATCTTTCAAGCTATGTATTCTTGTATCATTAGGTTGACTGGTTTGAAATCATATTTTTGAAATATTTTATCGATGTTTTAGTATTAGATTTGGAGCTTGGTATCCTTCTATCTGTACATTTTTGAACCATCGAATATTTGAATATTGGAATCTTTAAATCTTTGATTGTAATTCAATTAAAATTTTGGATGTCTTGACTCTTTTGATTCTTCGTATCTGTAGATTTTTTGGATTCTTCAATCTTTGCATTTTTATACTATTGAATCTTTGTATCTTGGATCTTTAGACTTTTTGAATCTTTGTAGTATTGGACCTTTGGATCATCGAATATTTGAATCTTCTCATCGTTGAAATATGTAATTTCTGGATCTTTTTCTACTTGGATCTACAGAAATTTTGTATGCATGAACCTTGAGATCTTCGAAACGGGGAATCTTTTGATCACTAGATGTGATTCACGGATCTTTTGATTTTTGTATTTTTGGAGTTTGGTATTTTGGAATCTTTTTATCTTAAAATCATTGAATCTTGGAACCATTTCTTCTTTGCGACTTTGGATCTATGCAGCATCACATGTTTGGAGTTTCTTATCTTTGTATCTTCAGATCGCTGCGTCTTTGAATCTATGGATCACTGGAATCTTTGGCTGTTTGGTTTTATGCATCATTGGGGCTCGGTATTTTTAGATAGTTGCATTTTTGGGTATATGGGAAATATTGGATCTTTGCATTTTCGGATTTTTTTGAACATGTTGTTTTTTTCAGTATTAGATTTTCAGATCTTTGGAGCCTGGTATTTTTTATCTTGTAGGCCTCTGGACCTTTTTAAGTTTTCATCTATGAATCTGTGAATCTTGAAGCCTTCAGTATATTTAATCTAACCTTTGGATCTTTCAAATCTTTTGATTTTTCGTATCATCAGATTTTTGATTATTTTTATATTTGGAGTTCTGGATCTTCGGATCATTGGATTATCGCACATTTGAGTCCTTTCGTCTGTGGAGTTTCCGTGTTTGGGATCTTTATTCTTTTTATTTCTGGATCTTTTTACTTTTGAATTTGTGAGACTGGATATTTCAGTCCTTTCCGAATTTCTTAGATCATTGGTTTAAGCATGTTGAATTTCCTAGACCTATTTAACGTTGTGATTAGAAATCTTCAAATATTTGAATCGAATCCATCTTGGAATTTTCGGATGATCTAAATTAAATGTGATTGTAATTTAATCGGCTTCGATCACACATCAGCCCAATGTGGCAAAATTAACAAATGTTTTCTGAACTTCAAGAAAATAGAATGGCCACCTGGGTTAGATTCACATTCACGTCGCACATAGGATCAGAGATTTATCTAACCAGAAAAATGAGTCGTATGATCCTAAGGTATTTATAATCAAAACAAAAAAATCCTATGATTTCGACGCAAATTTTGATAATCTCTCGGACGTTCTTGAGTTTGCAGAAATTTGCAAAGGAATTTTTGGAAGTCTTTGAAACTTTTACAAACTTCATAAAATTACTACGAACTTCATGGAAACTTTATGAATCTCAAAGTTGTTCCACAAATTCTACTGAAGTATTTTAAGAAAAATCTACAAAATTAGAAAGTCGCCTGAATATCAGAGAAGTGATGCAAACTTCAGAAAAGGCGTACCAACTATAAGGAAATCTTTAAATTTTAGAGATTTAGATATTTAGCGTCTAATCAGTCCTAAATCGGTGTCAGTTATTGACGAGATGAAAGACCAAATGCAATTTTTCTAAGTTGGGTGTAAATTCAATCAATTTTTCCTTTTAAGAAGCTAATTTAGCAGTCTAAAAATAGTTTAGTAGACTGTGGTGTTATTTTTACACCAATAAAATGCACATAAATCAGTTTTTTCGGCTTTCTGGATGGTCGGCCATGAATTTCGTAAAGATTCAAATTACAAGAAGGCCTTCGAAAAGTTTATACCAACTTTAATAAAATTCTATGAATTTTAGAAAAGTTCTAGAGCTTCAAAGAGATCCTACAATTATTAAAGAAAGCCCTAATATATTGTTACGAAGCTCACGGCATTTCAACAGTACTACGAGAAGACTTTCGGCTGAATCTCTTCGAATTTGTGAGAAACTATGCAAACTTTGGATAAACCCTGCACATGTTAGGAACGGAAATGAGGCAATCAGGAATCCGATTACACATTTATTATTATTCCCTACACAAACGTAAAGAAACTGTACGAAACTGAGGGCAGGGTTTTTGCTCGTCAGGAAGTTGTTTACTAAAACTCGGAAAACATTTCGATTACAATCGCACAGGTAACAACCAAGTATTAGTATATGCAGTAAAGTAGCACATTATTTGCATTTCAGATGCTTATCATTATAATTGCTTCCTTTATCCACAATTCTTGTTAATCAGAATTCAAATTAAAAAAAAAACTTGACAGCAGGCAGCTTTTTGATTACATAACAGCAGTAAAAAAGTATTGGAACAGCAGCTAGACAGCCGTAAATTTTGCGAAAAGCAACTTTTAAAATGGAAGTCATTAAAACGCATTTTCCATGCTAATTGGTTACTTGGGCAGCAAGCTCACGAACGCTTTGTTGAGTTATCAGTTTTCAAAACTTTCACGATTACGCGGGCAATTGTCGCAGCAGAACTGTGAGTGAGAAAGCTTAATCAGGACAGAAGAGAAAGCTTAACGAAGTCCGTTGGTCATTTCTGCTTGTAAAGGTTCGGACATATCTTTACAATGCGTTGTCAATTCTGATGTTCGGGATTGGGAATCAAACCGAGGTGAGCTGCGCACAAGGCAATCGATTAATCAACTACGCTATACCCGCCCCTGGATTTAAATCCGTGTAAATACGCTATTGAACACATAACGATAAGAAACCTTCACCGTTAAAGAGGTGGTTAGTAGATGACCAAAATTGCTTATTAATGCTCTTTTGAAATTCAAGACTGACATCTTTTGGACACCAATTTAGTCATCAATGTGGATGGGTGCTTGTTGTAGGACGGAAATTAGTGTTGGAGTTATTTTTAAATTCAACATGTCTGCTTTCGGTTATCACAAAACAGTGGATGACCAATAACATTTTAGAATAACAGATAAAGATTTGTAGTCAATATCGGTTCATCCAATTTGAACCTCAAAATCTCACTGTAGAATCTGAATCCTGGAACGGCCATTTTGTTTTCAAAAATTAAAAAAAAAAATGTTCGTTGAACTTGAAAAGAAATGAAAACTTTTCCTACCAGCTAATCAAAAAAGTAGGGATACAATATGTTGATAGAGGAGCGAATAGGCAGATAGCAATCTTACCTTCATAGATACATATTGTTGTTTGAGCGCGTCGCTTCTAGGGATAATGATGAAAGCGGCTTGGCGATCGAAACGATTTTGCATAACGCTGCAAAGACTTACAAAAAATGAAGATTTTATTATTCAACGATGGAGCACGTAGCAAATTCACATTCCGCTAGATTATGTTCAATTTTGTAGTCATTATTTTGCAGCAACCTGCGTACAATTCGGAATATAATTCAAGGAATAACTTTTATTCCGTGAACTATTTCATGAAATATAATAATGTTGTGTCTGCTTGCTAGCAACCAGTCATAAGTAAGAGCAGGATATATAAGAACACATCGTTATTCATTTAATAAGGTCCAGTGTGATACCCGGACAGAAAACAGAAACTGTGCCGAGTGCCAAAACAACATTATAGAGCAACAAATCATGAAAAAGTTTATAAAATAAGATGCTGCGAATCATGATCCTGTTCACATTGTCACGTGATTCCGAGTAAAAATTTTTGAGGTACTTTAGAAACTTCAATTTAACGGAAGATTGAGCACTGTGTAATGCGCTATTAGAGTATTTAAATTTGGTTATTGACAGGAAAAAAGTAATCGGTTTCTGCGCCCGAATACTTAACAGTTACAGTCAATATTGCGAAGAAGAATATAGCCAGTCTTGGTTCAAAACAAGCCGAAGACGTTGAGATTCTCTGAGATGAAAAATCTGTGATCACGCCTTCGTTCGGAAGTAAAGCCGTTGATCCCGATCAATATGTTGATGGGCCGACATCTAAGATCCAGAAGGTCGAGTCATCTCAGCGTGGACAAAGGATTTGCGTTTACAAAAAAAATGTAAAAATTGCATTCTTTTGTCAAAATTGCAGTTGGTACAAATTTTTGTGAATTTTACTACATTTCGCAATTTTTACAAAATTGTGCACTTCTTACAAAATTGCATGATTTTGCAATTTTTACAAATTTTCGTAAATCTTTTCCAAATTTTGCGATTTTTACAATTTTTGTAAATTTGACAAAATTTTGCCATTTTTACAAATTTGTAAATATTACAAAATTTTATTGTTTTCACAACATTTCGTAATATTTAAAAAATCTTGCACTTTTTTGAAAATTTTGCTATTTTTACAATTTTTTGTATATTTGTCGATTCTCATGACAAAGAGAGACAAGTCTGTCTTTGCCGGGAGGCGTGTTGATGGACTTATTCGTAGTAGCTCGACTCCTGCCCGCAGAAGATAAAAGATTAGCCCGTATGATTTTGAACCTGTTTCTAATGGCCCTGCCACTTTTAATTTTCCGATCCGTATATTTCACATCCTTGAGTATCACTTGAGTACTATGGCTTCAAATTTTCATATCTTTCCCTACTCAGTAATCTCCAGCTAATTGAATGTTGTTCAAAAGTAAAAAAGAAAATGTGACAATATTAGTCGAAATAAAAAAGGAAAAAAACTAAATGTAAGGTTCTCTAAATTTTGCAATTTTTACAAAATCTTACAGTTTTAACAAAATTTTGCAATTTTCATAAAATTTTGAAATTTTAACAAATTATAGAAAATTTCGTAATTTTTTACAAAATTTCGTAATTTTTACAAAATTTTGCCAAAATTTGCAGTATTTGCAAATTTTTAAATTGTACAAAATTCGTAATTTTACCAATTTTGTAATTTTTATAGAAGTTTGTAATTTTTACAAAAATTTTGTAATTTTTACAAAATTTCGCTGTTTGTAGATTTGCAATTTTTAGAAAATTTTGCAATTTTAACATAATTGCAAATTCAACAAAATTTTGCAATCTGCAAATTTGTGTCTATTTTACAAAATGTAATTTTCACAAAATTTCGTAACATTTACAAAATCTTGCAATTTTTACAATTTCGCAATTTTTACAATTTTTGCAAGAAATCAGTAACCAACTGCCAGTACCAGCACCGAAGTAACAACGATTGCGCCTAGTGTCTCCAAACCAACAACCAGCATTGTCCCGTGAAGAAGCAAACGTCGAAAAAGACTGATATAAATTATTCGAGCTTTGACCATTCTGTGGCACCCTTACATAAGGACTTTTGTCGAGGTGCTGAACCTGTTTCAAGTTTGTAAAAATTAAATTGCCCCTTTTTATCATACTATCACAGCTTATTCGATCAAACTGTTTTACACTGAGGGATGGTTCTGCGAACTTCAGAAATGTTTTCTGAACGTCAAGAAAGTTTTACGGTGTCGAGGGAAATCCTAAGCATCTCTGGGAAATCCTGGATACCTCAGAAATTTCCAATGAAATTTTAGGAAATCCGAAAATACGACCAATCCGATGGCTTTAAATAGCAGCATTTTAATAAAAATCACAATTCTTTCTGTTCAAGATTTGCGACCGCTGTATGCAATTTCCGAAGCTGGCAACTTCACCTACTTAGTTTCCAAAAGATTTTTCGAAACACAGTTTCCAAAAATTACAAAATGGAAAAATAACGAAATTTTGTAAAAATTGCATAATTTCGTAAAATTAGCACAATTTCGTAAAAAATTCGAAATTTTGCAAAAGTTATGCAATTTTGTAAAAACTAAGAAATTTTGTGAAGATACAGTAAACCCGAGCAAACGAAAAACCCATAATACCCCCATGGTCATGGGGTTTGACATGGGTGTTTGAAATGGGTTCAAACCATGAAAACACCATCACCATGGTCCGGTAGATTCCATATAAAATACCATATGTTGGTGTATTTATGGGTTATTGAGACCATTTTATGGTACCTCGATGGTTGTGAATTTTGTCACGGACCATATTTAAGGTCTTTTCAAGGGGATATGTGGAGTTTGAACCCATGAGTATTTGCTCGGGAAGGCCCGTTTTTATCAGCCTCTTGGTGAATTTTGGGCAGATAAAACGGGGACATTGACAAAAGGGACATATATTTTTATTTCTTTTTAATAATCCGAAGCTCTTAAAATATTCTTCTTTAGTATCTAGATATAGATATAAAAAATTTTAAAAAATAAAATTTTTATTTTTGCATATTTCGGATCTCTAAGATGAGAAAAATATGCTCAAGAAAGGATTTACTCAAAATCAACTTGGTTCGTCATATGAGGTTGATAAAATCGGGCCTTCACGGTAATTGAAAATTTTGTAAAAATTGCGAAATTTTTTTGTAAAAATTGCAAAATTTTGTTAAAGTTACAATTTTTACAAATTTTTCTAAATTGTGCAACATTTCGCATATTTTACCAAATTAGCACATTTTACAAAATTTTGCAATTTCGTGTTACAATTTTTTGCAATTTTCACAAATTTTCGTATATTTTACATTTTCCAATTTTTACCTAAAGTTAATTTTTAAAACATTTTGTAATTTTCACAAATTTCAAATTTTTACAAAATGTTATCTTTACAAAATTTTATAATTTTTACAAAATTTTGCACTTTTTAGAGAATTTTGCAATTTTTAGAAAATGTTATAATTTTGGAGTTTTTAGAAAATGTTGCAATTTTTACAAAATTTTGCAGTGTTTAAAATTTTTTACAAGTTTTCGTAAATTTTACAAAATTTTGGATTTTTACATAATTTTGGATTTTTACAAAATTTTGTAATTTTTTCAAAATTTTGTTATTTTTTCAAAATTTCGCAATTTTTACAAATTATTAAAATTAATTTTTACAAAATTTCTAACTTTCACAAAATTTCCAATTTTTGCAAAATTTCATAAATTTTACAAAATTTCGGATCTGTGCAAAATTTTGTGATTTCTGCAAAATTTTGCTATTTTTAGAAAATGTTGCAATTTTTACAAAATTTTGCAGTGTTTACAAAATTTTACAAGTTTTCGTAAATTTTACAAAATTTTGGATTTTTACAAAATTTTGAATTTTTACAATATTTTGGATTTTTACAAAATTTTGTAATTTTTTCAAAATTTTGTAATTTTTTAACTTTTTTTTTCTTTTTTTTTGTCGGCTCCGACAGCATAGGTCATTAAATTGACTTTACGCTTGTCCGGACATGCCGCAGACTCAGGTGATTCGCATGTAATGCCAAAAGATCCTGACTACTGCGCTGCAGAAGACAAAAAGCTAAGTAACCGGGAAACTCTAAGCTTGTTCATTGACCCTACTCCACGCTTTTCTAAACTTTCTTACTTCAAATCCTTGCTCTCCCTTGAGTACTATGGCTCTTAATATTTGAAAAATACTTCACCTTCCAGTCCCTTGCTAATTATATGTCGTTACAATATAAAAAAGTAATTTTTTAAAAATTTGTGATTTTTACAAATTATTAAAATAAATTTTTACAAAATTTCTAACTCACAAAATTTCGTAAATAATAAATCTAGGATTTTCACAAAATTTTGTAATTTTTTTAATTGTATTTTTTACAAAATTTTGCAATTTGTAAAAATTCTCGTAAATTTTACAACATTTAGCAATTTTTACCAAATTATGCACTTTTTACAAAATTTTGCGATTTTTACAAAATTTTGAAACATGATTTTGCATTTTTACAAATTTTCGTAAATTTCACAAATTTACACATTTTTGGAACATTGACACATTTTTGCATATCCTACCAAAAAAATTTTGCATATCCTACCAAAAAAAATTTTTTAAAGATTTTGCAATTTTTACAAAATTTTGCTATTTTAACAAGGTTGCATAAATTTTACAAAATTTCGGATTTTTACAAAATTTTGTAATTTTTAGAAAATGTTGCAACTTTTACAAAATTTTGCAGTGCTCACAAAATTTTGCAATTTTTACAAGTTTTCGTAAATTTTACAAAAATTCTAATTTTTACAAAATTTTGTAAATTTTACAAAATTCCGGTTTTTTTTAATTTCTATTAAATTTTGCAATTTTTAAAAATTGTTACAATTTTTGCAAAATTTTACATTTTTTTTTTCAAATTTTACTACATCTAGGATTTTTACAGAATTTTGCAATTTTTAAAAAAATTTCACAATTTTTATAAAATTCAGCAATTTTGGCAAAACTACAATTTGAACTCTGACAATATTGCAAGAAGATCTACTGCTGGTTTTTTGGAATTTGAGGCAAACTATGTAAACTTTTGAAAAATACTGCAAAAGTTAGGATCAGAAATCAGGAATGAGACAAAAATATCCGATTACACATTTATTATTATTCCCTACACAAACGTAAAGGAACTGTGCGAAACTGTGGACAGATTTCCACACGCCATTTTCAACCATTCTAGAGCGAATCAGTTATAAACTTAGAACTAAAAACAACGGAAACTGATTCACTCTAGAATACCTATCCATGTTGTAAATTCACGTCTTGTCTCTCTCTCTGTTATTCACTACCGAAAACGTCCAATGAAATTCGACACAGTGATATTCAATTTTCTGCCGAAACTATTTGGTCGAAATTTTCACAGCTGATAACGCAGAAAAAGTGACAGTTGTTTGCTAAAACTCGGAAAATATTTCGATTACAATCGCCCAGGTAACAACTAAGCATTAGTATAAGCAGTAAAGTAGCACATTATTTGTTTTTCAGATGCTTATGGTAGTATATTTACTTCCTTTATGCATAATTGCTGTTAATCAGCATTCAAAAAAATTTCAAATAACTTCTTGTCAGCAGGCAGTTTTTTGAATGCACAACAGCAGTAAAAAAGTATTGGACCAGCAGCTATGCAGCCGTAAATTTTGCGAAAAGCGACTTTTAAAATGGCATTTAAAACGACTTGGCTGCTTATTAGGTAGCCATTAAAACGCATTTTCCATGCTAATTGGTTATCTGGGCAGTAAGCTTACGGTCGCTTCGTTGGGTTATCAGTTTTTAAAACTTTCACGATTGCGCGGGCAATTGTCGCAGCAGAACTGTGAGTGAGAAAGTTTAATCAGGACAGAAGAGAAAGCTTAACGAAGTCCGTGGGTAATTTTAGACATATCTTCTTTACAATGAGCACGGAGATTGCAGTTTTCTTGATGGCGTGTCACCGAATAACGTCTGTTCAGTTCTTTTCTTCAAATTCATTAGATATGAGTTCGTTCTTGATTGTGTCTTGTTTTTCACGACCGGTTAAACGCTTAAATAGTTGTAAATGGTTCAACAGTGTTTACTGATTTGGCAGTACAGTTGTTTCTAGTTTAGTTGAAGATGTTTAAACAACGACACGACCTGCTACTCAATGAAACAGAGCGAGGAAATATACACCAGGATCTTAACATTGACTTCTCCTTAGCTAAAATCGCGTTTTAGGCGTTTTTGTAGGAATAAAGAGATGTGCCACCTTGCTGGACGATATCAGCACAACATTCCTAACATGATGCAACTGTATACATGTGAATGAATAGGCTGGCCCCGTGCACTCCGTGCCTCTCTTGAACTCTCTTATGGGTCTAATCGAATTAAAAATAGTGTAATATTCGACGGTGATTGACATGAGTATTTATGGGTCGGCTTCGTCATTGTGCACAGGCTAATTAAGTAAAGAAAAGTTTAAGTAGAAGCCTATAAGTGTTAAATAACCACATTTTCACCACCCGATCCTCCGTTATCAATGTCCGGAGAAAAAATTCTCGAACTCTCATTCGCAACAATATCTACTCGTTCCATTTATATATCATTCCATGGTAATAAGCGATGACTAAGGAATGTAGTCGTCATACCTCGATTATCTAGTCGTCTTTATACACAAGGATCTTAACATTAACACTTACTTAGTTGACATCACGTTGCAATCGGTTTTGTAAGAATAGCGAAATGTGCCAAGGCCTCCCTGCTGAATGATATCAATACAACATTCCGCACATGATGCAATTGTATATAGGTGACTGACTATGGATATAATCAAATTAAGAACCGTTATAGGTTCGAGAGCAATTGATTGCATTAGTGATATAATCGAGGAATTATTGTTTAAATAGAACTTTTACAAAGATTCGGCTTTTTATTTTTGTGAAAAGTTAAGGTACATATGTACTGTGGAGTGTGGTGAAAATTTCTCATCAAATATGGGGTGCGATTCGAAATCGAGTGATAGAATTGAATGCCACACTAACATAATTCATCACTTTATTAGTTATTTGTGCCCTTTCAGGAGCAATTTTATTGCTCCACAAATAGATGAATAGCAACAAAAGCCCCTGGTTCGCAATTTGCTACATTCGCGTAGATCCGGCGCAAATACTTATTCACGACCTTTCAAAAACCAGCCTGCAGGGTCCCAATCCGCTCGTCACGTAATTGATGATCTTCTGCTCGTTTATTTCTTCTCGAGTACCATTAGTATAGGTACAGCAGGCGAATGGCTCTTTTTAAAAATTGCATTGAATTGGAAATAATGTGGGAACATTTGCTAATGGCAACCACAGCAGCATCAGCAGTAGTAGCAGCAGCAGAGGCACCTTGCAAAGCGCAACCCTCTGCCAGAGTGAACGAATCGAGAGCCACTCATTCCGGGCTCTTCATTTTTTTGTAGGACGAAAGAAAAAGTACCTACCTACCAACACACCACACTTCACAGGAAAACAATCGAACGTGGATGCGCCGTAAGCTTCTCTGTTTTCACAGATGGTGATGTGTTTGCTTGGTGGGGGGATGCTCCAGCGAGTGTGACGCGGGGGTATGGTGAACTAGGCCATTATACTACATACACTAGACGGCACTGCCGGATAACGAAGAGTAGTCTTTGTCCGCGCTGACAATCTGGCATAGGAAACAGTTTCTTTTGCTCTGTGCTCATCTTGAAATAACAACCAAGAATCAGCAACTTTTCGAGTGGGAATTGATTTGTTGCCATGTTTAGGTATGTAGCGGGCTTCACGATTTTCGTCCAGTTCCTTTGAAGTGGACGACTCTATCTCTTTCGGGCGAAAAAATCCGATGGGAAAGTAAAGCTTGTTTGTGTCCTTCGTTTGCTGCTGTTTGGCTGGATCGACAAACAAGCGGAGAAAATCGTATTCTGGGAAGCGAAGGAGGACGAGTGAATCACAAATCTAACGTATCGGTGTCGTCTTCCGTCGTTCCGACCTCGCTGCTAACTGCAAAATTCTGCCGCAGAATTTGTTTTTTTTTCTTCTACTCCGTCTCATCATTCGCTGATACAATCGAAATTTGAGCAGAGGCTACTACGTTTGAGTTCGGGTGTTTTCCAACCAACAGCAGTGCCCGGAGGACAAGCAAAACTTGCATGGAACGTGAAATGTGAGTGGAAATATTTTTTCTCTCGGGGTTCTGTTTGTTATCCTGGTACTATGGGAACGGAAGTTGGACTTTGGGTGTTGATCAAGTTGAGTGCCTCTAACGGATATGTGTGGAGGAAATCGGTTGTTATGATCTGTGTTTTAAACGGGAAATTGTGTGTGGGGAAATCAACCATCGCAAGGATTTTTTGTGACAAACAATATTCAAAAGCAAAAGCTTCAGCTTGAGTGGTCCATCAATCAAAAAAGTAAACAAATGTTTTCAGTGTCAGATTTAAAGTTTTTATTTAAGCTATCATCAATTTTTGACAAGTCCTAAAGTCCATTGTAGATCCGGGTAAATCCAACAATGTGAATACCCCAAATCCCGTTCTAAGTGGGCAAATTTCCGGTCATTGACACTGAGTCATCGCATTCTAGGGATTGCTATAGGAACCCTTCCCTCATCAACCCGTTAAATAAATATGCCAAAAACAAAATCTCACCTTGAAACTCCGCCGAAGACACTCGTTAATTGATCTTCCAAACAGTCGATAGATAATCCACAGGGTTCTGTTCTTCCCCGAAAGAGCTCGTCTCTGACGCAAAACCTTACCGCACCTGGTTTCCCTTCAAGACAATGTTTTCGCTGTTCTGTCTGCCTGCACCCGACAGGATACACCGATCCGATCCGATCCCCACCCGTTCCGGGAATTAATGCACGCACGTAACGAACACCGATACATACATAAACAGAACACAGCGTCAGCGAGATGCAGCTGTCATTTGCTGGTAAGGTAATTCAATCACTGACATTAGCATACATTAACCGGCTTCGCGGTGAATATATCCGTTCGGTTCGTTGTATCGTTGTACACTCTCAAGAAGGCGGCTATAACAGTACCATCTGAACAAAGACGACGGCTGTTTACCTGGCTTCCTGTCTCCTCCTCCCCTCTAAATCCAACGAACAATACCGGGTTCTCTGATGGCCCGGGTCACACGAATCACACCAGCTTTTTCGCTGTTTTCAATGTTTTATTTCTCCCTCTAACCGTGACTTTGTAGCTAAAACAGCTAGTTAATTTAAACTTTATTAGAGCACCGGAAAATTAACTGTACATACTTCACTCTGCCGGGCGACGGGAACTGGGCGAAAGCGCTATTCTGTTGTTGTGGTCTAATTTTGCGGACTGGTTCACCTCACACACACGCACACCGGTCGGTGGTTGCTGAATTGCTCCCTTAACGAGCTGTGGTCTTCGGTCAGTTTCACTTGCTACGATGAGCTACGCTACGCTTCCATTGTTTTAATTAACTCTGGCTGTGGGCAATCCCGATCGAGACTCACGATAAACACCCGGTGGTGATCTCACGAGCGATGTTATGAATTCCGCGAAGTCCTCTGAGTTCCCGTTTTTTTTTCATGCGACGACAACTATTACGAATTATTATTTATTCGAGTAATTAATATTCCATCGCTTGCTGGCCACTGGTGGCTTGTCGCGTTGACCACGCGAGAACTCGTTTTAGTAGCTCCACACACAACACCGATTCTCTATCGCGCTTATATACCGCCGACCGATTGCTATAAACGCCAAAGCAATCTCCAACACACGAAGGTCACGAACACTACAAATCCGCTGTTTCGATCATCAGTCAACACACAAAAAAATCAACGCCTTTCAAGGTGCAATAATTCCGTCTTTTTTCACGTTATGCAAATCAACCTAGTCTCACGTAAAACTACGCAAGGCGTCCTATTCGTGACTGAAAGCTAAATCAAATCTATTGTTTCACACTATGAACACGCGCGCGTAACGATGACAACCAGTAGGCAACACGCGTGACACAAACAAAATGCACTTGTGCCTTCGACCGCTGACAATCACAAAACAACCGTACCCATTCGAGTTTCCTCACCGACTGACTGTGACTGACTGACTTGAAACTGTACTCTGGTTGGACAGGATCAGAATATTAGGTTCGAAAGCGACAACAACACCACACCACACACCGAGATCGAGATGAGTGTTCTCTGGTGAATGTTTCCTACGTAGGTATACAACAACACTCGGACTGCCATCAGCAGACACTATACGCTACAGTTTACACCGTGGATCAGGGTTTGCCCCGGTTTGCCTCGGAATTGTGGGAAAGCCCAGCACTAACGCATTCACGGGGCAAGCGGAGTTTTGTTTTGTTCCTTCGCACGATTCGGAGAGTGTTAAGAGAGGGAGAAAGAACAACAGAGAGCGGTTCACTCGGTGGTGGGTCACTCACCTACGTGATGTTTGTGCAGCTAGAGAGAAGTATGAATGAATATTGAGAACGAGTTGCTTCGGCCTACCTGCTATCGGGGGAAAGCCTTGATTATTGTTTTGGAATGGGCTTAGTTGTGGAAAGTTTTGGGAAATACTGCATTTTTTTTGGAAAGGTTAGGCAATATGAATTTTTTATGGCACCGAACGGCCACACCATAGAACTAACTATTATTTATAAATCCCTTCCTATTGATAGAAGGCAATATTAAGTTTTTCTCGATTAACATAAGATACGAAAAAAGTATGGTTAATTTCAGATGAAGGGTGGATATTCGAAGTCGTATAACCGCCATTTCCATTTTTTACAGGAGAACAGAAAAATGCTCTCTTTTCATTCACGATTGTTTGTTCATTATTAAGTAATACGATAGTTATTAAAGTTTGAAACTATCGATTTAAGTTGAAGAAAATATAACCACTTGAAATTTGAACACGTGTAAGTCGAGGGGATCGGGTAGTTAAAAGCCGTATATCAGCCATTAGCGTCACGAAATGGAAGTCAGAGAAATGAGCTTCGTGAAGGTTATAATAATGCTCAAATAATAAATAACAAAGCATACACAGATATTTGTTTATTTGTTTTTGTGTATTCGGTGGTTGTATTTCGAGATTGTCAATAAAACGAATTTGTAATGGTACTACTTTGCCGATAAGACGAGATTCTAGTGTATCTGCAAAATTTCTTTGGACAATCTTTTTAATGATTAATAACGCTAAGGGGTTACATATCTTTTTATTTATTATTTTATTTTATTACTTTATCTGAAAGTACTTGAGAATATTTTCCCTAATTTTCATAGTGATCCGATCAATAGATCGAAAGTTACAGCGCTTCGAAGCGCGCCTCGTCTACCAAGAGTAGTGGTAACTTGAAATTTCAAACCCTATTATCATTTTTCCGAATATGGCTTTTCCGTGACCACGATTGCCGAAAAACAACTCAACCGATTTTCTTAAAAAAAAATCTCAAATGTTCGTTGTTAATTTTTCTCGTACCTTAACGATTCCTTTTTACGCATATATTTTTGTTTCATAGATAGGAATTTTTGAATGCAATTTTTAGAGCTTAACACATCGATTTTTTAAGGAAAACGTACCCGAATTCAGGAAAAAAATATTATTTATTCAATTAATAGTTAAGGTACGAGGAATACTCCTATACTAATGGAATTTTTCGAGTTTTGGAATTTTAATTGATCTATTGGTCTTCAATCGTGACCGTAACTTTCAATTTATTTTTATAAACTTTCCCTTGTTTTTTTTTCATTGAAAAATGTACTATCACAATCGTATATCTTCAATGTGTTAAAATCATTGCTTTATATGCATTTACGTAAAGTCAAACTTTCTTGAAATTTTTCTCGCAAAAATGTATGCAACCCCTAAATACCACAGAAAACGACATAGGGAATCACTTTTGCTGGAATGGGTTTTCCCAAAGTCGTCGTGTACTCCTTGCCGCCGTTTTTGTTTTTTCGCGACGCGATTAACCACGATTTTCTCCGGAAATACAAGACCTACAACATTGTTTCATTCATCAAAATGTTTGTAAATTAATGCTAACATATAATCATACGCATGATTTGGCGATTTTCAACATTCAATTACATTTTCATTCGTCAAAAACAAGACGGAATATTTACCTTGACTGAAACGTGGTTGGCACTGGGTCAGAAAGGTTTAAATTGCAAATTTTGAAAAAATCTCACAAAAAAACTATTGCAAACTTTAATTTGTTCCTCTTGCCGAAATGACAGTATCAGCGTAAATAAATAAATAAATAACGCGAATTTAAAAAAAAACTGGCGGTTATACGACTTTGAATATCCACCCTTCATATGTGCTTAACAAATTGTGAAAATTTAAGGTAACGTGTGGAAAACATGAAATTAGTAAGAAGCACATTATAATGTTCAAATAAAAATTAAACGTGAGGCACTAATATTTATTTTAAGCTTTCAAATATTATGGACAAAAACAAACATCGCTCGATAATACTTTTAACAGTGATTTTTGTCTACTACTGCTCCATTAAATTAGCATCAATTCAGGGGAATTTAAAATCAAAATATTTTTTTTCCGAAATACAAGACATATTTCGAATTTTATAAATTGCTTACAACTTTGAGAAAGGTTCCCGTTTTAATTTCAGTTGTACTTATACAAACACCTTGTAGTATGTAGTATAATACAAGTGTAAATTTAAAAGTGATATCAAGTATTTGTATAGCGCAATACTCCTTTTCAAAGTAAGTCACTCGAGAATATTTGAAAAGATTTATTGTTATAACTCAGCGATTCTCAACCTGCGGTCCACGGAACCCTAGGGGGCCGTGAAGTCGTTGCTGGGGGTCCGCGAAGAGGAAAATCTTTTCCGGACGGATATTGAGACTTCAAGTTTTTTATCGTATCAGACTGAAAATAATATATTGACTGCATATAAAACGATGTTAAACTGTGGGAGTCCGCAACCGCCCTGAGTGACTTTGAAGAAGTCCGCGATCGCTCAAGATAATTTCGAAGAGGTCCTCGATGACTCAAGGTGATTTCGAAGGGGTCCGCGGAGCAAACAAGGTTGAGAACTGCTGTTATAACTAATTCAAGTTTAGCCGAAATGTCACTTACACCAACAGTGCAGAATTGCAGCATTAGTCGAGCATTAAAAATTGATAATCTTTAGGAAATAATTTGAAATTATGCTGTCGAGGTTCAGTATTATCTGGACTGAAATATTAAACCAAGCATGCACACACATTTCACACTGCAAAATCGTAGCATAGGAATGAGCATATCCATTGTCATATCAGTTTTCGCCATAATCCACAATGACGTAGACCCGCTCATTTCCACACACCTGGCCACGTCCTTGCAATCGTTTTTATTTTATAGTAGTCTACTTAAGGAAAACGCTCGGATACAGTTTTCATAGACGACGGAGATGACAAAGCGAATGATATAAATAATGTAATAATTGGAATTTATATAAATAAATAATACTAAAACTAATTATTAATACTTACAGATGCAGCCCTCCTAGGACTCTAGCCCTTTTTCTTATTTTAATCCACCTAGTGGTGCAATTGTACCTTTCTTATTTATCCAAACTAAGATTTAATGGCTGGTTATGTTCAATATAACATTGTGGAAATGTCTATTACATTCTTATTACACTTGATGAGCATATATAAGGGCACGACTGTGACGAACCTGATAAGCAACATGTAGATACTGACACACTTGAAACAAACAAAAATATAATATTTATATAGCTTGATCAGCGTGAGCTCAATGTTGTCTTCATGTTAACTTCATGGTGGAGAAGGGACGGGATATAATTAGTGGGAGGGGGAGGATGCGTCGGGAATCATCTATCTTATTTTAGTATACATGTGGGATGTTGGTCTGAGAGGGTGGGGGTGAGTTGAGAGGTAGGAGGGAGAGGGGTAGATGGAGGGTTCAACACCGAACTTCATTTGAGACTAGGTTACTAGATTGAAATTTGGATCAGTCATCACCGAAGTTTTTTTATTTTTATTACCCGAATAGAAATGTACAGTAACAAAACCATGATTTCCACTGTGACAGTACAGTAATTTTACAATAATTTACAGTAAGTTTTAGTGTTATGCTACAATACAAAAACAATAAACTTTAACGTTTTTACAGTAATTTTCAATGTAAAATAGACTTTTACAGTGAAAAAGTGGGGTGGTTATGTATCTTAACATTAAAAAAATCAATTTTTCTCCATACATTTTTTTCTTGAAAACAGTAAAATTTAATGTGAATGCACTGTATCAGTTTTTTGCGGAACAGTGAAATTTATTGTTACATGAAATTTTATTGTAAATCTACTGTGAGAACTTGGCATCGAACAATGTTGAAACAATAATAACTATAATATTTATTGTTTTATGATTGTTTGTAGGGTAAATGCCATTGTAAAATTCTATCCGGGTAAC
Organism: Topomyia yanbarensis; assembly: GCF_030247195.1. Lineage (NCBI taxonomy): Eukaryota > Metazoa > Arthropoda > Insecta > Diptera > Culicidae > Topomyia > Topomyia yanbarensis. The sequence continues at coordinate 180,479,831 of NC_080670.1, read as the reverse complement.
GTGACTTTAATTTTTTTTCATTCAGGTCTGGAATTCGCCTGGGACCCCGGGACTTCCGGAATTATTGATAAGGAACAATACATTTCAATAATTTTTGATTTGCCATCAGTGATCTAGGCCTGCGAATTTAAGTAATTTGATGTTCATTTCAATAGATTTTAAACATATGAGATATTACGATTGTACCGGTTTATCTGAGAAATTGCTATGTGACCGCAGTAATCAACCTGTAACTCCAGAACCAAAAGTCAAAACTGAAAAATTCCATAGCAGTCAATGGAAGTACTATATCTTTAATTTGAAATCAAGTTTGTAAACATCGGTTAAGAGTTTGCTGGAAAACAGATGTGACATTAGCTCAGGAACTTGACGAATTCCCAGGGGGCTCAAGATCCGTCATAGGTGACCAATGTGATCAAAACTACTTTGATTGGTCATTAGTGATCTAGACCCGCAAATCCAAGTAATGTTGAACGTATTTGAATATGTATTACATCATTCGGACATCATAGGGTTACCAGTTCATATGGCAATTTGCTGTGTGCCCACACTCTTCAACCCGTAACTCCGGAATCGGAAGTCGGATCAACTAAAATTTCAATTGCGTCTTATGGGAGTGTTATACCGTTTATTTGAAACTAAGTTTATGGAAATCGGTTCAGCCATCTCTGAGAAAATTGAGTTTATTTGACACACATACACACACAGACGAAATCTGTCCATAAATAATAGTTATTAGCGTTCAAATAGTGACGCAAAAACGTGACATCGATGAATTTTAGATTTTAGAATAATACTTAGCCCCAGATAGTGAAGCAAAGCATTTCTAATGTCAAAAATAATAATTATTTCCCTTAAAAAAGTTTGTGTGTAGGTAAGACCATTCAAGGGTAATTAAATAAACTTATTTTTAAGTATTTTTCTTTTAGGATGAAAAATACTCTAAAACAAGTCGATCTGACGACAACAATTATGAAGCGCTAAACCAACGACACGACGAGACACTTGCATTCCGAAAGTGTATCACAAATATGACTACCCCTTAGTGACTTAGGTAACTGGTACTGTCAAATTTAATATTTGATCAAAAAATGCTTGCAACCAGCAGCACTGATGAACCTGTTCACGTTGGTCTCCTTTGGTTACTGTTGGTTACGCAGAAGAAAATAACAGAAAATTTTTCTTAGCGATATTCTATTTTGCTATGCTTTTAAATAAAATTATTTGTTGAGAATTCCACGACTAAAGCTTCCGTCGGTTTTCAGTTCGGTGACCTTTGTGATTCGTTCAATTTTGATAAGTCAAAATCAGCCACCCGATGGAAAACACTTCGTTGGTCTATGTCCATTCTGTTTCATGTATATTAAACTGGTTAAACCAAATAAGGTAGTTTCTTTTTGAATATAACGATTAATTTTTCTTTCAGACTTCAGACAGAATTTATTTAAGGACTGTTGGTTACTGTCTTCATAGACGGGCCGGTTTGGTTATACAATCCGTTCAACTACATTAACTTTGAACCTTGAAATGATGACCTTCTAGAAGTATACAGCATTGTGGACTCGTTATTCAAACAGCGGCTCCATTCCTAATTTGTTTCCAGAACCTTTGGAGTTAAAAGAATTAGATAAAACGACATCCTTGTAAAGCAAAATAAGAAAATGAGTAGTGCATAGAAAAACAGTTTTCTCCCTGTTTGTTCCGGAATACTTCTATTTTCACGGTGTACTGGAACAAACCTACTTAACCCGTATTGTTGGCTAGACATGTGGTAACCATTCTTCTAATCTATGCTAATCGTATGCATTGTGGAACTCACAGAAAGCGAAGGTGAACTTTGTTCTGAGAAAAAGAAAATGAATTTCAGTTCAAATCTATACATATACTTTTCATGTACATACACGTATTTATTTACTTTATTCGTAAAACTGTATTATGCAATATAATATGTCATTGTAACTTTTCCACTACACCATAGCACATCATACATACAGCAAATAGAGTCCGACAAATGATCCACCACAGATTCTGTGCTCGAGGACAACGTTTGACTTATCCGGAAGGATTGAGGAACGGGTCTTAGCGAAGTTGAATTGTTTCTAACATTCTTTGTATTCAACAAAGTTATGGCAATTCACTTGATAAACTCAACTATACATACAAAATATAATTTATCTTGTATCCCGAAGAAGTTCATGCAATTCGTTGCTACATTAAACCAGAATCTCTTCAGTACTGATTACAAGAAGCAACTTTGAGTTTTAACTTTTCTAATCTAGTCCAATTATGCGTTAAATTGCATTTACCTTCATGTGTACATTACGGCCAATTACTTTGAGGGGAATGTTATTCTAGAGTTCTCCTCATATAGTTAATCCGGGATAACAGGGACAAATTGAATTCTTGGTACCATTTTTGTGCTATACGTGTCAAAAACCTCAATGATTCCTCAGCTATGCAGTTGAGAGATGTTATCCAATGACAGGTCTAACGAACATTTAACAATAACCTTCAAAAGTTGTGTTTTAGTCCGCACCCTCCACGATTACCAGAGAAAGTACTTGGATGGCTGTTGCGAAGCTGTATACTTTGCACGCCCACAAACGTTTATTACAGGAAATTTGTCCTATGTTTATAGTGAAAAACACTCGCGTTGAGTTGTTCAATAGCTTCATTTAACTACAATAGAAGAACTGTCGCGACTGCATTAACGTGAATGAAATGAGCCAAGATCGAAATGTTTCATCAATTGGATGGTCGTGCCGTTGGTAAGTTAGCTGATAATCAACGGGCAACATTTTGGCAACTCTATTGGCTATTTCAAATTCAATCTTTCGAAGGTTAGCCCCGAGAGCGGTGATTCCATTAGTATCAGTTAGGGTAACATTTTCACTATACTAGTAAAAATAGTAAAAGAAATCGTAGTCGTTTTCAAAATCCGACCTGAAACCACCCTTCATGTTGTGATTCCTACATTTGATGGCCTTTATACATAGCTGCATTGACGTTGTCCGTTCAATTTTCTTTCATCTGATGCTCCTTATCTTATCGACGGTGATGTTGACAAGGAGTATGAACGAAGAGTGAAGATCTCGAGACTGCATCAATTACGCAGCTTGATTCGGTTCAGCTCGTGTCATGATGCGAATCACTGTTAATGTCCAGATTGTGCTGTTCTTACACAAGGCAAAATCCTTTGGTGATCGCGGATCATCGTTTTCATCTTGTTGTATTGATTTAGTATTCCTGTAAGCTTTCGACACATGCTTGGCGAAATAATTTTTATCGCATTAATCTTAACCAGCTATGTCGAAGTAAACCTGAAAATGCTCCCAAATTACACCAAAAATATAACATAGCCAACATTCAGAACTTACCGTTTGCCTCATATGTCAGTTCGTTATCATATTCAGAACATTCTCGCTGACCCGGGTCGACACATCGGGCGGTAGCACGTTCAGAGGAGTTGTGTCCCTATGGAATTAATCTTTTCAGTTATAAGGAGTTTATGTTGTAAACATAACATGGTTGCTATACAGCAACAGAAAATTAAATAAACAAAGAAGTGTTGCTGAAGAAATTATTTTTTGGTCGCATCGAGGGGCGACTCAATGAAGTGGCGGTAAATTATTCGGACACTTATCCTTCAAAAGATTTCATGAAGTTTCAGGTCGTGTCGTTGGCTAAACACTGGCTACCAACTTGCTATACAAACACACTTCCATTGACCTATGATCTCGCTTGGGTCCAATCTAATCATTGGAATGAATATTTTCAAAAGTAAGTTAACATTTACAAACAAACATTTTTGCAATTTATTGGGGTTAAAAGATCTTGTCGCTAAAGGTTCTTGATGTTTGCATGGCGTCGATTAATGCTGCTGTTTCGGCGCTAACAGAGTATATTACAGACTAGGTCATCAATGATATATTTTATCATAAATAACATCTATCCTATGTCCTTATAACTTTCGTACTACTAAGAGTTCAATAATTCATTTTGATCCTTCCATCCTCTGGCAACCATCAACCGATTTTAGTTTGATCGACTAAGTAATCATAAAAAAAATTGTATTTGTGATCCAACATTGCTTTTGAAAACCCCAAAACGACCCAGAAAAAACATTCGCTACAGATTGACAAAACGCTGTGAAAACAAACAAATGGTGTAGATGGTACGTTAGGAATATATCAGAATGAAATGTTTATTGCCTTCTTCATTTTAACCCTTTTCGTTAATTTGAATTTTACCGTACAGTGCAGAGCAGAATGCAGCCATAAAAATGACGAAGCAACTAGATTGAATGGTGTTAGAGTGTGTTGTTACCGATTATTTTAATCCGGCTCAAGATATAATCTGGTTCAACAAGAACTAGTAAATACGATTTGCAGTTTATCGCGATTAGTGTTGAAAGATTTTATCTCACTGTTAAGTGGATTAAATGCGTTTTTGAAATAAAATGTGAAAATTTAAATGAACATGTGTCGATTTCGCGGAAAACTTTTGTTTTTGGCTCTAGGTCAAATATTACGGGAGATAGATTTCCGGCCATGGATCCTTTCCAAAAGAACTCGCCTGCGAGAAAATGCTGTCCAACCGCTATCTTGCGCTGAAAATACTTGACAATTTTATGATTTGCTTGTATTATAAATCTTATTTTACGGGTACTCGATTCATCTCTTCATTGTTTCAAGTAAAATTTCCAAAACATTCCTATTTTCTTCGTGCTCTACAGTGGTGTAATCTGCAACTGGTATTAGCTGTAGTGGGCATGTGGCATGTTAATATATTCCTTTCAAAACATTTGGTTGAATTTCCGTCGAAATATGCGGAAGGCTAAAGATATACCGGGAAAATAACCAGTGCTTTCTCGTGATGAAGATGCGAATTACCAAGTAGGTATCTAGTTGTTATTTCTAGTATGTGTGAATGAGTGCCACTACGGTTTCTCTTGATGTGATAAGCTACTGCTCAAGTTTTCAGATTTAAATACCGTAATGCGAGTATCGTTGATCACCAAGGAAACTTTGACCGCATGAAGCTTGTTTCGGTATCTGTTCGATAAGAAAATTCCCTTTAACAAAATCATCGAAACAAAAAAACAATTTCCTGGAAAACTTCGGTAAAAGTACTTTGTATCTTTACACACTTTTTCGCACGTTATTTCACTTTTCCATCCAATGATTCGACTGATCAAAATTATCCCGAAAATTCAAAATAAAATTATTATATTTTTACACTAAAACAAAATAAATCACTTAACAATTTGAATCTATGGGTATCTGCTTTAGAAATACAAACAATTACATCTAATTAATATCATGAAAGTTATTCGAAGTTAGTTTGAAAAAGTGATTACTGTTGCCCCATTTTACGGTAAACCGAATCGAACTACGGTTTGACTCTAAAGGTACCTAGGCCGTAGTAAGGCAAGATGCCACATTCATTGAACGAACTTTCTTGGGCTCTGGGTATGTATCATGCAAGTTTGGTGTTTTCGACAGAGTATGTTTGATTGACAAAGCATCACTTTGAGAACTTTGGTTGCGATTTAGATAAGCACCAACTGATCAAGATCAACTTTATATTTTGACAGAGAAATCCCAACGAAAAAAATCTCATGCAAAAGTGTTTATAAGTATCACATGGTAAATATCATCGCTAATGTGATGGACGATGATTCTCCTGAAAGAACCCAATCCGTTCGAACTGTATTCCCACCTGAACAAACTGGGTTTTCCGCTTGAACAAACCACACCGATTTCAGTGAGCGACTTAACATTTACAAGAACCAGGATGATTAGTTTTTGGGAAACATTAAAAACCACCCAAATTATAGCTCGTATCTCTCTAGTGCAAGTTCTGCCCTCGTTTCCTGAACAAACCTCACACTCAAGGTCCAAAACTCAATAACCAGAAGGAACCACGCATAATCCCACTCAAATGAATTGATTAATTTTCCTGGTCGATAAAGTTGAGAACATTTTCATAATCACTTATACCAATAATAAATATGTTTAGCAGTATAAGGTGCCGTCACACTGTTAGGTGGATTAATTAGTTTTTCCTGTATGTCAGATAGATTTTCAAATCAATAAAACCTCCTTTGAAATTACTAAAATTTTCATTTATAAACTGTTTATCGGCCAGAAGATGAGCAATAACAAGTGATCGGTGAATGGATTATCATTGTTTGTGTTGGTCGGTGAATGGTCCTCGAGAGCAGCTGGGCGTTTCGGCTATTTTTCACTTTTCACGAATTCTTTTGAAAATTTGCATAAATTTTCCTTAGTAGTGCTTTGAATACTCTAGTTGAAAACGGTATCTATTAGATTTATCTGTAAGTAACATTGAGAGCCTCTCTTTGTTTACTTTCTCTTTCGTTTATTATGACGCCATTACAACACTTTGTACTAATTTTCCAGTACATATCGAAAGCCGACGGTTTTTACTACAATATTATGCAAAGAGTAGAGTAGTAAATGTTGAAATGGCCGAGTAATTAACAGAAGAGAAAGATCTCAAAGAGAATCTCTCATTGTTACTTACGTCCTATTGAAAATTTTCTATAGAATTCTTCTTTTTAATGAACGATGAAAGTTAAAATGGTTGATAATTAAACGGTAGATGGGCCCTGCACGGTAATAAGATTCCGGAATTGAAACAGAAGGGACCAGTTCAAAATGACACCAACTGTGAGCGCATGCTGATGGTGTGGCGCAAAAAAAACTCTGCGTTGCATTCTCTCAACGCCATTCTATTTCTCGCATATATGCTTGCGCGCCATTGTGGCTCTCATTCTCACACCATTTTGACGGTGGAATAATGAGCGCTTGCTGCGTGAAATATAACGGATACTCTGCTGCCACCCGACATGAATGAAACTGAAAAATTAATTGCACAGGGCAACAGTGTCCTGGTACCTATCACTTTAATTTTATATTCTTCTACTACGTGCCGGTAAAAGATATCTTTCGCTTTACGTATGAAACGGTTTAAGGGGCGAGCAATGAAGTGAACCGCTGAGTAATAGTTTAGTACTACTTTGAAGAGCTGTTTAACGTCCTGTTTCCGGAGATTGCTGCGCGGTCGATTTCTAGTGTGCAGAAATGTTTATTGATACTACTGGTAATTTTTAATAGATCTTTCCGGTGTCATTTTTTCTATTGAGCGCTTTCTAACTGCTTAAAAAATAGTTGTAAAGTTTATTTTGTAGTCCTTCAAAATGAATATTTCGGATTTATAAACAGATGATTGGGTTGAATATAAATTTAATTCGTGGAAAATCTGGAGTGGGAGCCATTGAATTTGTAATATTTTGTTAAACAATGCAACAAGACCAATTACTTTAATATATAACTATATTAGTCTTTTTAAGAAATAATTTCTTTTGATCACATCATGCCGAGACAGAAGGTGCATTGAAAAGACTTTGTAGTTTTAGTTCCCAATCGAATCACCATCCCAGAGATGGGAATTATCATTCATTCGCATGATTCTTGGCGAATCCGTTCATTGCATTGACAGCAGCCAGTCGTTCATTCACGATCCGACTAAAACTCTCCAAATGAACACAACTGAACATAGGTAGAGGTGAGCTTCCGAAAAAGTGAGCCAGGTAAAAGAATGACACGTACTATGTTGAATGAAGAAGATTGTGGTTCTTTATTCGCGGATTGAATCGGAAGATTGAATTGTAAACATTCACAAGTGAATCAACTTTTAGTTCACAAATGAATGTGAGATTGTATTCTCCAGTTGGGTTAGGTCAACTTTATACTGCAAATGTACACTATAATCAATATTGGGAAGCATATTACACTAGAATCCACTTGAAATTGATAATGTTATATGTTATATTATATGTTATTAAACAATCCATGTTGGGCTTTCTCGTTTGGTGGTGCTGTTAAATTCAATACTGCGTATACAGCAGGGTGCATTTTAAAAATGTTCCTTTTGAAATTTTCGAGCATTAGCGGTGCTTGCTTATATTCACAATTCTCATCTGCTTTGCAGTGGAATTTTCTGCCCTCCTCCTGGATAACTTGCAACAGAATCTTTTTCTGGTTACATCGTCGTTTCATTCTAAAAGTTGTTTTTTTTTTCACCAGCACATTGCAAATTACTTACTTGACAATTAGAGATCACCAAGTGAAAGTTTCAAAGGTCTATAAACACGAACGACAAGTTTTTTTTAATTAGAACGATCTGGTGAATGTTTTGAAAGGAATCTTTGTGAATGAAAGAATGCATTCATTTGCGATCCTTTCTGCTTTCATTCAAAACACTATATATGTAATGGAGAATGAATCGTTGGGTGAACACTAACACTGCCGTGCGCTGTCATTTTTTTCAGTTTTTTGTTTTGTTTCTCGCTTTCGCACGAACGCGTAACTCTACACAAGAAGGGTTACCGAGATCGGGTTTCACAGTAGGAGCATGTTAGTGGATGATTTCAAATTGATCGTTTCGTGAAATGATTTTTCCCATGCCTGCACCATCCAACTTCGTAAAAATTATACTGCCTCATCTCACGGCCTGATTCGCCCTAACCTTTAATTAGTTAAAGCACCCAAGTCCCAAAAGCTTTTAAGTGCACCAGCATCGCGTTTGTCGTCATATCTATCGGCCATTCCTCTGCTGCCGGGCGTAATGGAGAGGAAGGCAACTAATGTGGTTTCCATCTATACTGACATCTTCACCGGCGGCGGCGGCGGTGGTGGTAACTAACCACACGATATGAGAGCGGAGAACCAGCGGTTTGTGTAGTATGCCAGCCACCAGCGAAATCGTATAGAATATTAGTTAAGGTGCATCTGGTGCATCTTGGTGCGGTGCGCTGAATAGAACGACATACAAACAAGAATCGCCATGCGCGCCGCAAGGAAACAGGAAACAGATATTCGTTGTTCCCCTTCGCCACCGCCCGTATCGTGTGTGGGAGGTCTAATAGCAGCATGCGAGTAGGTACTTTGCAGCCACACGGCCGGGAATACGAGTGGTCCAACCAACCGTCATAGGGTAGGTACGTTCGTACATGGAAGTAGAAGAGTCAAGTGCACTCAACTCCTGCAGGCTATGGCGATAGTTGGAGGTGGCCCACGCCTTCGCGTTTCGGTGGCGGCGGCGGCGGCAATAGAAGCACAATTCACTTTCTTTCTCTCTCTTTCTCCGAGCGAACCCGGGGTTATCTTTTCTATTAAAATTTACAGTTTATTTCATTTTCCAGGCGTAAATCATGCCAGCGCAGCGCGCTCTCTTATCACGTCGGTACCACTCTCGCTAGTATTGCTGATGACGGTGTGTGCACTGTTTCATTTTATCAAATTAAGTCTGTTTCACTTGCAGCGTTCTAATGTGAGTTTAAGCCGGAAGGTGGGTGTGTGGGTGGAACTCGGTCTAAGTTCTTGTTCAGTGCACCGCTTGGTGTCGTTGTCTTGCTCCGCAAAGGGAAACTTGGAAATAAATGATGTTGATGCTGTAGCATATGACAGGAAATGGAAAGTAGCCCTCCATAATTTTTGAGAAATATTTTTGAAAAGACAAAAAGATTTATCAGATAACGCTTCTTGTGAATCACAGCTTATAATTTAGAGTTTGGTTTACGGGTTCTGCTTCGAAGCAGATGACCTCTTCCTGTCTGTATTCTGATCTGTACATTCTATACATCGGAACCACGTTCTGTATCAATCATTGTTCTTTGCACATTTAGTAAGGATCTAGCAGATAAAATTATTCCAATTCAAGTTCTCCATTATTTAATCATTTGTCATTCCGTGGTATATTTGGACTATCAACAAATATTATCGCTAGCAATAAAAGACAATTATCCACTTAACGATCTGCTGCAGGCCACCCCTTCCTCTTCATATCTACAGAAATTAAAAAAAAAAATGAACACTCCATTTCTTTACGCGAGGAACATGCCCCGCGTATAAAAGGCGTACATTCCACTAATTAACTTCTAGCGTAGAACCCCTTCCCCGCAACAAAACCATACCAAATAGTACCAAGAAAAATGCATCATAAAAGGAGGCCTGGTCTGCCAGTCTCCAAGGGAACATTTCTGGTATAATTTGCGATGTTTAATCGCATGAGCACGTGTCGTTCGTAGAACCAAAAAAAAAGCAAACACCCACAGTTTCGAAGCAGAATTTTCGAAATGCCAAGACAGTCGTGCCGATGTTTTTACTGGTTCCCCATCATCAGCAGATGGGAAACAATTAAAATTAAACTACGCCGAGATGCTCGAAACCGATAGGGATCCAAAATGCACACAGCGTCACAGCCGAACGACCCGGCACACGAGTGCTCGAAGAACCTTAATTGAGTTTTCGCTTCCTCCCGTCCGTCCCTGCGTCCCGGAGCTTCAGCCAGAAATCCATCCCGAATCCCGAACAGAGAGTTCCTTGTGCGGAATGAAAAATCCAGACACACGGGTGTACTCATAAATTCAATTTACTTTTTTTCTCTTTTAAAAACATTTAAACCACAAGAAATAAAATAAACACTTTGTTCTCCGGGCGCGGCGGCTGCTGTTTCGGAACAGATACAGATGATCTCGCTTGATTCGGTTGCGCCTCGTGGCTTTGGCTGGAATGGTAGGAAAACAGAAAAAAATATCCTCCTCACAGTAGAGATATAAAAGGCTAGTCGCCGGAAAACAATTTGAAAATAACTGGCACCGGTTTTTTGGGTGTATCTTATCCAAGTGGTGCAGTGGAAATGTTAGCAAAAGAACACACTAAAGAATATATAGGTTCTCTAGACTAATTTGGAATGTTTGGAGATAGTAATTGATGTTTAGAAGAATGTGACTGTGCTCGTAAGGACTCCTGCCATCAAATCATTGGTAACAATGTAAATTTTGTTGCGAATTGTATTTTTTAGTCATATTTTGGACAAATAAAAAATTTTGTGTTGACGAATTTCGCGCCAACACGAACAAATGTTGGCAGCACCCTCTCCGATTTTAATGAAACTTTCTGTACAAGAGAACTTTGTCACAAAAAAACCACTTTGCATACTTTGTTTTTCCAAAAATGGTCTAGACTGTCTTTTGAAAAGGGTCAAACATTTTTTACCATTTTTTTTTTCAAATGGCTATAGTCTAAAAATGACAAATCCTACAAAAAATGTTGTAGGAGTGATTTAAAATTAGTTAATTTTTTTAATAAAAATATTGAAAAAATTCTTCATCGACTCCTACACTGAAAAACATCGATTTTAAAAATTTAAAGTCGATTTACAAAAAACCCCCATCTTAGATTTGGACGTAATTTATTTTTAAGATAGGTAATTATGTTCTCTACCTACCATCAAAAATTCAAGTTATTTAAAAAAAAAACTTTTCCTTGTTCAAACTGAATTTTTTTCAGTGTATTTTTATCCAAAACCGAACCAATGAAATCATCTCAGAATCCAATTTCCCAACTGCCTTATACATGGAAAAAGTATCAGTAATGAATTTGGTATATTATCTCGGACTGGACTGAAACGAGGCCGATGGGATTCGTTTAACGGAGATCTGGTACTATGATACTTAGCGCACGACCAGACAACATGTTTAATATCGCGATAACCGCCACCATAAGCGCAGCGACTGCTCTCCACGACCTCAATACGCCGCAGATGGGCCTTCCACGTATAATGTTTGTACACGTGTAATGTCATGACGCTCATCCATTCTCTTGGACCAAGGTTTGTTGATACCTTTAGGATTCCTAAACTTCCATCGCTCCACGAAATTTGCCAATTTTCGAGCGTCCTCCGAGAAGAATTATTTAAAAACTTCTAATGCCAAAATGTCCAGCTTCTCATTATCATTCTAATATAAGTGTCTGCCTCAGTGTGGAGCACTGCAAAAAAATTCAAACTAAGGTAATCTGCTATGATTTTTCAGATAAAGTACTCAGAAACTTCCATGTTTTCCCCAGAAAATACAAAGAGTGCTTTCCATGCTCCATCAAACCGAGACCCTCTTGTAACTGTAACGATGTGGGCATGGTCGTTGATAGGTTAATATAAAACCATCAATTTTATAGTGAGAATGTTGACAGCACAGCCTCTTTTATGATTGCACTCACCACTACTATCATAATGTTTGGCATAAAAGCGATGCATAGCTGTCATCGTATGACGAACGTTCCGTGTATTCCAATCACATGGTGAATCGAATATATAACGTAGGCTCTATCCACCAGACGAAACATCGTTTCTCTGATGATCTGCCCGTTAATCTGTCGACGGACCGGTGCCAATAATCGCGTTTTTCATCTTTCATCAAGTTTTTCATTTGCATTTGTAGCGTCGCGTATATTGGGAAAAATTTGGGCGATCCGACGTTCAAAAGTCCCTTTCGCGTATAAATCTCAGCAATCTCTGCCCACCACGAGGTAGGAGAGTGTTCACCTGGGTAAGGACTGAAATATAAGGACACTAGGGTTTTTGATGTCGCACGTGGAAATTCCTGCTAGTTTCTAAGATTACCGAGACCAGGAACTACTTACTTCGGTTTTGTAACAGTACTCTTCAAGGGACACTCTCAGGCCTTTACGAGGAAGCTTAGGAGAGAAAACTGATTTTCCTCTTTCGCAAATTTATAGGCACATTAGAACATGTTCCCACAATGGGATGGTCAGACTCTCGCTCTTTAGTGTACAAGGAAACGTAGAAATTATTCGTTGTCGGTGGCGTAGCACTCTTTTGCATTATCGGAACGTTTCGTAAAAGAGTGTTTCATTTTGTCCCCGCAAAATGTATATGCTTTTTGCATAGCATTTTCCACAGCGTGCCTTGTTTATACAATAAGTCGCTATATTGTTTGCAACAACGGAAGTTCATGCCTCGCGGCACAAAGAGGCGAACAACTAGACTAGCCCCGCCCCAAAGATAAAAGTTTGGAAGAGCAGATTCGGCGAAAAGTTCGAAATGAGTTGTTTTCAAATACTCTTTGATTTTTTCCTGAACGCTTGCGAACCAGAATTTTTACTGGCTGAAACAAAGGGTTCTTGAAGGAGTGAACCCATATTTCGCAATTAAGGTCCCTGTTGGAGACTACACCATCAATCTCTACTTCCCGGGCGGGTACATAGACAAGGTACTTCTTCGTACACGGCCAAGTAGTATTTAGTTAAATCTCGCATACGCATGAAAAAATGAATTCAGTTTGGACAAGGAAAAGTTTTTTTTAAATAACTTTTTTTTTTCTTAAAAGTGCCGAACTTGAATTTTTGACGGTAGGTAGGGAACATAATTACGTATCTTGAAACAAAATTTCGTCCAAATCAAAGATGTTTTTTTTGTAGATCGACTTTAAATTAAATTATCTTTAAAATCGATTTTTTTCCAGTGTAGGAGTCGATGAAGATTTTTTTCAATTATTTTATTCAAAAATCTAACTAATTTGAAAATCACTCCTGCAACATTTTTTGTAGGATTGTCATTTTTGGACTACAGCCATTTGAAAAAAAATGGTTAAAAAAGTTTGACCCTTTTCAAAAGCAAGTCTAGTTCATTTTTGAAAAAACGAAGTGTGCAAAGTGGATTTTGGTGACAACGTACAAAAAGTTTCATTAAAATCGGAGAGGGTGCTGCCAACTCTGAATACAATTTGGCGCGAAATTTGTCTATTATATAGTAGACATTTGTATTTGGTTTGCATGTGCGCATGAGACTCAAAAATCTAGTGTTCGCAGCATTTATGCTCAGTGTTTATTTGACCAATTAGGGAACTGATCCAGAGGGCATCAACGTGCGTGGGTAATACGCATGGTCTTGTTTGAGTAGAATTATGACTGTTGAATCATGTATGAGGGTTGAGAATTGACAGCAACTTTTTTCGGGATTTTCCAGTAAAGTAGATTGGTATATTGAAAGGTCCAATTCTTCATCTCGAAAGATATTCTATAAAAACTTTGTGGCATCCACACTTGGGTAAAACTTGGCACATAAAAGGAGCAAGCCTGTATTTCAATGGAATAGTAGTTTCCTCTACTACTGGTGTATTCAATAATTATATAAATCAATCTAAAAATCTTTTCACATTGATGTAGTTGGAACCCTGAAGCCCTGTTATCTCTTTATTTGTTCTGCTCCCAAGCCCAGTTCGTTGGAAAAATTCGATCAAAAATGCCCATTTTCACCTAGAAGATGTAATTTAAGAAAAAATCACAAAACTTTGGTTTTAAACTGTGAAGTCCCGTTCCATATTTTTTAAAAAAATCTTTTCACATTGATGTAGATGGAACCCTGAAGCCCTGCCATCGTTTCATTTGTTCTGCACCCAAGCCCAGTTCGATGGGAATTTTTTTGTAATCATAGGGCATTACAATAAACTTTTCGATTTTCGAATCAAAAATTTCAAACTCCTTGGAACTAATTTTTTTTTAAATTTGTTTTTAGCTGTTTTTGTTTGTTTTGACACCAGATGCTGATGTTTTATGATATTTTCAGACATATTTCGAAAAAAATATTTCGATTTTCAACATTTCATGTACTCGCCCCTTTTCTTATATTATGAAATCAATATTCAAACGCCGCACCCCATCTACTAGACATTTTACGTCTTGGAGTTGAAATTGCTGTTTTTAATAAACAAATAAATTACTCTTGGTGGCCGGCTATCCAGAGTTTAAACACAAGAAAAACCTAACCAAATATCTTCTTACTTTGAATATTCGCGTATTCGGAGACTAAACAACCCATCACTTAAAACATTCATTTCGTGGTCGCATTTCCTGCCTGTGGCGAGTCCTCGACCAATATCTGTCCTTTAATCCAATTCCGTGATACTTATGGAAGCGTTGGTGAGTCGGTGGTCTTCCTTTAAGTAGGTATCACATCAACATTTCCTATCCTATCCTAAGCATCGGTGAAGATGATCGCAACGATGATGCAGAAACTGGCACCGACTTGGCACCAGATTGATGCTAAAACCAAAAAAAGTTAAACAACTATTTGTGTTTCCAACTAAATCCCTAGTTACGATTTACGATTCACTGTGTCTCATCAGCGAACAGAATCTACTTTTCTTGCAAGGCGCCAGTTTAGTTGTAACCACAGATACCAATATGAAAAACTCTTAATTATAGTATTTAGCGTCAATCTAGTGCTAAGTCAGTGCCAGATTCTGATGAAACGACGTTAGAACGAAAATTTCGCAACGACGTTTTTGAATTAGGTATTGTGCCCAGCAGGTAGAAACTAGTTTAATACAGTAATTAACACACTTGGAAAAAAATGCTTACATTTTACGTAATCAATGTAGCGACGTATTTTTCTGTCAGATAATAGGATTTTACAAGTTCTGCTATGTGGAATTAAATATTGTGTTTCTATTGATGTAAACCCCAGACTGAATTACCTAGGAAAAAACTCATATTTTTAGATGCAATTGAATGTAAATTTATGCGACTTAGGATGATTTTGGAAGACGTAAAGTTACGACATTTTTTTTACTGTGTAGGATATGTTTTATCAAGCAGCGTAACAATATTAGTTGATTTGTATATTAATACATTTTTTTCTCTTTCCAGGTAAATTCAAAGCTACGCACTGTAAACAAAAAGTTCGGTCTACTATCAAATTGGTAAGAAGTCCCGTTATTTTCAATAATTGTAAGCAGTAGTGTCTCTGCCGCCAATTCAACATGTGCCGTGCACAGGTCACAGTTTCCTATTAACGGCCGTCTCAGTCCCATTCAGATTTAATCATAATAAGTGATGTTTATCTCGAATGAAAAGTAAATAAAACGATCAATGACGAACGTGTTTGAGTTGTACGACACGCACATTTTAATTATAAATACTACAATTTAAAAAAAAAATAGCGAAGATTATTGCCAACCGGGAGCAGTTCCGCAATATCACAAAATTGCTGCTTGAGTTTTTTTTTGAGTTGCTGGAAGCGCTGGAAACTCCTTGTTTGATCTTATATTTCGAAGGAGCTGTTTACTTCGGTTTTGTATCAGAGCTTCCTCGAGTTGTTATATTTGGAGACTCCTTGTGAGAACAATTTAAACCTTTACAAGAAATTTCATTTTCCTCTAGTTTATCGAAGCAGTAAAAGACTACCACTCTTTTTTGAACTGAGAGAGCTTTCCCAATGCAAGTGTCACCCTCATGCATGACGCGCAATACAAAAAGCCTAACAAGCAGACGATCATTGTGGAAATAGACACAGGAGCAAAGGATCCTTGAAACAGCTAATCTTGTAACGGTGGCCACACCGTCGATCTTAGCTTTGTAAGCGGGGGTGTATATGCGGTAGTCCGTCATAAATGACTTGTTGCCAGTTGGGGCACTTGCAGATTATTAGACATAATCTCACAATTCTGAATTTATCTGAGCGAATATACAGTATCAGATTTGCAGCTGGAATTCACATGAAATGAGCGAGAGTCAACCACGAACGAACATGAAGTCGAAATCTTTTGGAAGGCGAGCTTTTCGGTATACTTGCAAATTTCTAACCATCATTAATACATATAATGGTTAATAAATTCGAGTTGTTCTATGATAGAGGCGGGTTGAGTTCCCTAATAAATCGTGTGCTTAGTAAACCGGTCGGCAAGTACAGTCTCCTGGAAAGTACAACCAACACAGGCGATCGAACACGTCAACCTACAAACACCCGAGACCTTCGCGATGATACACGCGATCGTGAAGTCCTTACACCAGCACATATCTGAATGAATATCACATTTAAAATTATGGCCTGCAGCAGTTGGCCTTAAGCAGTGTTTTACTTACCTTACCGTTCTGGCTAGAGCCTTGTTGTCCCTTGCTGTATGCAGAAGCCGTCTCCACTCCACTCGGTCCATTGCTGCTTGTCGCCAGCCTCACAGTCTTGTAAAAGTCCGCAGGTCGTCCTCTATCTGGTCGATCCGCCGTGCTCGCTGTGCCCCCCCCCCCCTCTTCTTGTTCCTGTAGGGTTGCCCTCAAGAACCATCTTCACCGGGTCGTCGTGCGACATTCTTACGACGTGTCCAGCCCACCGCGAACGTCCTATTTTTGATTTGAAGTCAGGATATATCGTATCGATCTGAGCATCAGCGTTCATATTTCGTAAGCAGAATGATGAAAATTTAACGAGATTCGTAGATGCAGTTGACAAAACTGCGGTCATTTCTATAAACAGCATCTGTATCGCCAAAAAGCTGCCGAGAATCAATCCTATCCTCTAGCCAGGTATCGGTGAAATCAATTATGTCGTAATAGGAAGAACAGACTGTTAGGAAAACTTCACTTATTTTTGTGCGTAGGCCTCGGACGTTCTGGTAATAAATCGTCAGTTTATCATTATTATTCCCCCTAGAGCAGTGGGTTTTAACCTTTTTCGTTACATGTACCCCTTTCCGAATATTCATCCCCGTGATGTACATTGTACCCATTTGCTTATCAGCATTACCCTGTCAGAAAAACAATAGTTTTCAAAGTAGACACCTGTTCCTGAATACTCTGAGTAAGCATCTCAATTCATGATACACTGAAACAATATATAAGGACACTTATCCGACGGGAATGTTAGGATAACAAGTTGGAATTTACCAAGCATAATTCACCCCCTACAATAGCCAAATTTACCCCTGGGGGTGAATTCACCCCCGGTTGAAAACCACTGCCCTAGAGCCTCAGTTAGCCACCGACGACTTGGCGATATTGCGGAGCTTCTCCCCGCGCCGAGATTCGTTCGCATGTGGACGGTAATCTCTGATACCCACAGCAGCGACCATCTGCCAATCGTGAATGATATTGCTAACGGTTCAGGGCCATCGAATACAATCAATGTTTCGTATGACCTCACAGAAAATATTGATTGGAAAAGCTACGCGTGCGCCATATCCGGCAACTTCGAGTCCACACAAGAGCTTCCTCCAGAGGAAGAGTACAGGTTCCTGGCTGGCTTGACTCTCGATACCGCGATTCAAGCTCAGACTAAACGCGTTCCAGACGCAAACACTTGCGAGCGTCCTCCAAACCCATGGAGTAACAAAGAGCTATCAACAGTACGCGATGTTCGAAACGCGATTGAAGAGTTTGATGAGAGCCAAGAAACGTAGCTACTGGTGCCGGTTCGTTAACGGGCTAACGAAAAAAAAAATCGATGAGCACTCTTTGGATATTCGATTTCGCCAAGAAGGTTTGTCCGGATTCCGCTCGGGACAGAAGATCTACTGTGCCGCGTTCCCTCACGATAACGAAACGAAACACTGTTTTCGATGGTTGAGTTCGCACTTGCTCTCTTATCATGTAACAATAAATCCTTTGACTAGTTAAAGTTAACTAGTTACAGAATCTGCCAGATTCTTCCAAGAGACACTTGTTGAATTTTTTTAATAAGTTTCTTTGAGAGTAACGTTGTCCCACATAACTGTAGGCAAGTGAAGGTCATCGCCATCCAAAAACCAGGAAAACCAGTCTCCGACCACAGCTCGTATCGACCGATTGCAATGCAATCCTGTATCCGAAAGTTGTTCGAGAAGATGATCTTGTGTCGCCTTGACAATTGGGTCGAAGCAAAAGATTTACTGTCAGATACACAATTTGACTTCCGCACAGGAATTCGATCGGTTCTTCCCTCTAAAATAAATATCTATCAGTAATATGGCTCACTGCAGAGTTTTAGTGTACGATATTTCCCTTTTTGTCTATTGCGGTAGCGTTATGCTGACCTGAATTCATGTCTCCGGTTGTACCACTCTTAAAACATTAACTCTGAGTTCGTATTCTGAATAACGACAACAAAAACAAACGGGAGCCTTCTTCGATCAAACCACATTCGTTCGAAAAT
The DNA here is from genome assembly GCF_030247195.1 of Topomyia yanbarensis. Taxonomy (NCBI): domain Eukaryota; kingdom Metazoa; phylum Arthropoda; class Insecta; order Diptera; family Culicidae; genus Topomyia; species Topomyia yanbarensis. The sequence continues at coordinate 180,461,036 of NC_080670.1, read as the reverse complement.
GTGATCCGTCGTAATTGCAGAATAAGGCTGTATATTTTAAATTAGATCCATGTTAACACTCACTAACACAAATTGCTTATTCTCTCATATACTCTCACAATCTCTCATTCCAAACGTACAAACATGTCCTTCGCGATAACACAAACCTGGTCACAAATGCGAACGCCCGTGATCTCGCCAACATTCGAACACCCCGGTAATTAAGTGAACGTTTGCACCTAAAAATTGACTAACGCGATCTCAAGTATTAACCCACCGCTCGCGCAACCATGAATCAGTCACGTCCCGAAGTCTCTACCCTTGATCCTAGCAGCCCACACTCATGCCTTCAGTTGGACCAATAGAAACAAAAACTAGACAAGACATCCACGCGCGATCATTGAAGAACGCGCGAACATGCGAATGGCCACACGCTTATAAAAATAATGTGCCCACGCGAAGTTACATACACACTAGCACACGTGACAAAAATGTCAACATACAAACGCTCGAGTCCTTCGCGAACATCCACGCACAACCACACCCACAATCTCGCAAACAGGATTACACCGCGGTGACTAAGTGAACGGTTTAGCACTCATAAATTCACAAACGCGGTGTCAAGAGTGAACCTCCAAATGCCCGTGTTCGCGCGATCATGAATCGGTTTCGTCCGGAAACCTTTATTTTCGGCCCTTGTTGCATAAGTCAGGTGGACCAATCAAAAAGATGATGCTCATATCCACTAAACTACACATTCCAGGGAGACATAAAAATCGAATTTATGCACTCGCGACAAACAAACATACAGATGCTGTTCGCGATGATTCACGCAACCTACACCCGCGCTCTCGCACTCGCGCGATCATGAATCGGTCACGTCCGGAAGTCTCTATCCTCGATTCCAGAAGTCTAGGTCCATGGCTTCAATTGAATCAATCAAAAAAAAAAGCTCTCATATACACTGGACAACACGGTCCATGGCGACATGACCGGGAACTCTAGTGATATGGAAGAACCCACTTTCTTCTAGAATCTGAACCGTACACGAAAAATTAAGTGCCAGATTCACAGTCCGTGCGCGATCATTCTAGAACACACGCGAATATGCGAAAGGCACACGGTTTTAATATAGAATTGATACACGCGACGTTACATACACGTTAGCACACGCGACATATCAACGCGCACGCGATGGAACACGTTAACGTACAAATGCTCGAGCCCTTCGCGATGATACACGCGATCGCGAAGTTTCTACGCCCGCACATACCTGAACCGTACAATGAATATCACATTCAGAATCACGGCCCGTTACAATTGGCCTAAAGCAGTGTTTTAGTGGGCGCCATTGCCTGTCTCGTCTGCAATTGTAGTATGTAATTCTGACGGGGAGCCCTTCCCTAGTTTTACAGCTCCAGTAGGACAACTCTCGAAAAAACATGATATTAGTGAAATGATTCTAACTTATCAATTTACATTAGGTTTGCTTCCTATTTTTATATTCTAGTTAATTTTTCAAAGGTTTTCACATTCCATGTCATGCAATAAGGGAAGGGTAATTTAACTCATCATCAGTAAAGGTATAAAAGCACCGATAATACTAATGCTAGCCATGAACGGTGAGGGTCGTTCAACAATAGCTGATCCCAAAATGTATTCGCCCAAGGGACCAATATGTTCTTACTAGGGAGAGTACACAGTAGGAATGTTTGCAATGGGAAGCAATACCCACGTCGATAGGGATCTGATCTGGGCTACACATATAGTTTAACCGACTCTTGGGAGTTATTTGAATTTCATTGCCAGTTGATAGCTTGTTGTGTTGGGACACAAGGGAGCAATGTGTTTCTGAGACAATCAAACTATCGTAAATCATATATCACACGGGCTTTAAAACCTGGTTGTTAACCAGAACGAAATTGTCATTGGTATCTCGTGTAATCAGTAATCGTATTTAGAGATAATATTTATTTATAGTCAATATCAACGGACACAGTATGGTCCGAATGATAGCTCCAAAGAATTCCTGGAAAGGATTATTGTTTAATTACATCGAGAGTACGGTCTTGTTCTATTTCGCGTTGCTTGTCCTGCACAACAATGTAAAGTACCTACCTGTCATCAAAAGCTGCTCATTTTGTAAACATAAGTGAATTCAAAGGTAACCAAACACTTTTCTCGTGCATAATTATTGTATGTATGTACCTACTTTCAAATAAAATACACCTGGAGATATTAAAACAAAACGTAATCGAAAACCACATTTCGTTTTGTTTAAAATTACGTTCCCACGTAATTATTTCCACAATGATCCTTCGAGTATGGAACAAAGTCTAAAATTTCAGTAAGGATTCCTCAGCTCTCTTCTACGCAATATATTTCAAAACATCTCGATTCCAAAGGCACATCTCGCCCTCGGATTGCATCCGCTGCGAGGAAATTCGTCACAGACATCTTCATCGGAACAGCTTTTCGTCTACCTACGGCATCAAATCTCACCTTCCTACGGGGTTGTGGTGCCACTGTTGTACGAATATGTACAAGCATCTGTGTAGACGGAAAAGAAGCGAAAAAAAAATAAATAAAAGAACGTCAGCCGCTCGCCGGCGTTGGCGATGGCGACGGGCCTCTTCAAACCATCAATGCGCTGCCGCCGCCGCCCCGAAGACCGACGCACGATGTGATGTTCAGATCACGACAATAGAGCTGTAAGCTTTCGTCCTTTTTTCCTATGGGGAAAACAAAGGCCGCATTATTCGTAGATCCCGGGATCCTGATTGCTCAAAACTGAAAGGATACGGTTGTTAACTTGATGATAATGACGTTGTTGTTGTAGACCGCAGCAGTCAAGAGGGGTTTTGCATTAGCAGTGATTGAAGAAGAAAAACTGTTCGAATCTCGCCTACCATGATCCGTGTAGAATTAGCTTGTACAATTTTTGCTTGAGGCAAAACTGAGTCAGGTTCTAACCACAACGGTTGGGGTTAGAACACGACTCAGCTTCGGGGTCAAGCTAAAGCGAGCATTGGAAATTAGAAAGTACTGCTTGATACACTAGTACATCGCATATTGAAGCAACTCTTGTTTATGAACAATAATGCATAGAAACAACGAAAACTTTTTGAAACTCTACGCCCTGTTCGAAAAAGTTGGCTTTAAAATTCAAGGGCTGCCAAAATCATTGCTACAACAGAGTAGGTGTGCTTCCTAAAAATAAAAATAATTACAAGAACCTGTGGGAGGGAGAAGCGATGTAATAGAAAAGTCTATCCTTTTGAACTGCTACCGCCCGCTGTTTACCTGCTTGATTTATGCAAAAATGAATAATTACCGGGCTGTGGTATAATTGATAGTAAGGATTATTAAGTTGTTACCGATAATGATGATGAATTGAAAAAAGGAGAGGTCAGTGCAACGCCTCATTTTCAGAGATCAAGCCCACCAAAGTAGATATTTCGCTCTATTCCAGACAAACGATATATAGAGGAACACCGATTCACGATAAAAAGTAGTGCCTTACTTCACAGAAGAAAAATAATAACCTAACACTTTCACTGCGAATAAAACAAATAGGCAAAGCTTCCCTAACACCCCCCGACAGATTCAAACTTCATCTCAGTGCAAATAATCCCGAGGAAAACACTAACGAAGCTGGCGGTGAAAGAACACTGCTGCGCTCGGTAAGATGTGATATCCTTACCGACCACGTCGTCCTATAAGGGTTGAATGCCGCTATCGCCGCCGTGGTTTGTGGTTGGCGGCTGTAAGAACTACTAAGGCAAAGTTATGAATTTCAAAACTTTTGCCTTTTTCGGTCGCAATTCTTTCCTAAGTATAGTCTAGAGTGTAGCAGCACCACCGCCAGGATTTCCCCCATCTATTCCGCCCATAACAAAAAAACGAGCTACAGGGATGAACAAAATCCTGACAGCGGGTACCCGCTGCTTAAAGTTTCACCAACAACCGTAAGGACGTAAGGACAAGCCGGGAGATGAAACAGGTATACTTATAGGGCGATGTAGATTATACTTTTATTTATGGATCAAACTTTCCTCTCTCGCTACGAACGTGGGAAAGTACGGTGGCTTCCGATTATGGTAAGCCCCTTCTTTATCCCACACATACCGACAAGGATAGGTGTGTATCCTATCCAGCTCTTTTGTTTGTCGGGTGAACTACTGAAATGTAGCGAATTGGCGGAACTGAAAGTTATTCTCGCATAGCGTTCCTCGGATTGCATTTGCATTTCCAAACAAATCTCTGTTGTTGATGCAATTTGATGTTATAAAGTTATTGTGTATTGTTATATTTTACAACATTTACAAGTTTAGAGTTTGCGTAATGATTCGAGGTAGCCAGTCGTTTAATTGTGCACACAAATAGTGACCCTTTTTAATATTAAACGCCTATGGGGTGATCAAGTCGGATGCCATATACTGATAAGACTAAGTCGATACTAAACTACTAAACTTACCGTAAGTTTTGGGTGTTTGTTTCGAATAGTTAATGAATCACAAATAATGTTCACGGGTCCGTAGTCAGGATTTTGCTTCAAGAGAAGCTTAAAATATAATATATTCAATTTAAAAAAGTAAATTTTCATCGCAAAAACTTGTGTCCGGAAACTTTACATGCAGTCTCCAAATCGACTTGCATAATGATGGATGACAGAACTTCCATCAAAATTCATTTCCCTTAATTCAACTGGACAGAACTATTTCAACGGTAAAATTAGAGTTAGGGATTTCAGCATATGTTTGAAAGAACGAAATATAGAAATTTCAGATCATGCAGGTGATTTGTAGATGTGGTTAAACTAGGTCTCTTCAAATCATTTCTGAAAACACGATAAAGTAATGAACTGTGAGATATACAATGCAGAGTGAGTTCAGAAGTTGTAGCCTGATCCGGAAACGCTCGAATCATGTTGGAATGGTACGAGATCAACAAGTTGATTTTTTAACGAAATATATGAATCTTTTATAAAGATAGCAGTTGGTATTGGTCATTTCTTCAATATTCATGTTCTTGCACAGAAATACTGTCAACCGTATCGACTATCTTTTGCACAGCTTCTGTAAAACAAATGATGGGTTGAAGGTCTTGCATGATTTCTTAAATTTACGCTTGATAATTATCCAAAATATTTCGATGAGAATTAAAAATAAGTTCCATGTTATTCCGCTCATACATATTTTAGCTGAAAATTGGCAGCTGACTGAGGTAGGCCGCTTCATGGAACCTCCACGTGATTAAATAAATTCCAAAGTTTGCGTCCGGATGTACGATTTCTTTAAAAGTTGCATAGTGATGAATGATTGTCCGCAACTGTAGATACCTTGCCATATCATCAACTTGTGAACAAATTTATCTGCATCGTTTTGTGAGGAAATATTTTTGAGATTTGTTCAAAGTCCACCTTCACGTAATTTTCACCGATCATCAAGATACACCAGATGCACTTGGTCTTTCTTTCTTCTTTCTGTCGTGGGCTGTGACTGTTGACAGTCCACTGGTGTTGAGGGCTAGTTGCTGTGACTATGTGCCCTATGATGCACTTGGTCAGAACGGCAACTAGATTTAGTTGCAGCGTCCTATTGGGATGTTTGATGGCATAGTACGTAGTTTTCGGTAATATGTTCTACTTCTACATTTGTTGTGCTTTGCATGATCCAACCCTATCTAATCAGAATAACGTGCACGGCATTTACAGTCGATTTTAAAAATTGAAGAACTACCAATTGGGTCATTAAATGAGAAAAAAGTCGTTTTTTATTACTTACATGGATAAAGCTGATTTTCGTGATTGCAATAATGTTTTTTTCCAACTCAGGAAACGTGAAAATCATATCAAAATTTAAAATAAAGAAATATGTTGACAGTCTGGATTTGACACTATAGGAAGGATTTGACATATCGAATTTAACGACAAATGATGCCCTGTCAGAAAAAATTAGGGCATGTTTTCTCGGCTTTCCCGGAGGGTTATTTTTATTTGACATAAACACCATCCATTTCATATAGTTTTTTTTTTTCATTTTGGGTGTTGTCCTGATAGGCCAGATGTAAACAACCACAGTTTTCTTTTATATGGTTGCCAAGTTTACATAAGATTTATTTAAAAAAAAAAAACAAAAAAATCGTTTTTACGTATTACAACGAAATTTTTTTTTTTGAAATAATGTTATATTATGTATATTGGACCTAAAATTTATCAAATGGAACGGAAAACTATATATAGCTTAATGACCCAATTAGTAGTGCGATACCTCAAAACCAGTTGCCTATTTCTGCTTCATTCACTCAGGAGGTATTGTCGCTCTGTAAACCTATCCGCCGAACATTTCACAATATTTTACCTACCGGTCACTTACGTGTTAACTCACCGTGTTTTTATTTTGCTTACTCGCTAATCCTTCTGGCTGTTGATTTGGAGGTACCGGGCGCAGCTTTTGCTGTTCAGGTCAGTATTGCCTGAACCATAGTCACACAATTGTCAACCGTTTTTGGTTCAGGTATTGATATAACTGACTGTCTGTTGTTTTGGATGGTCGTAGATGATTTTTTCTCAATGATGTACATTAGACTTTTTTCCGGAGCGCTGTTAATGCTGGTAATTAGATCCAAAAATCATATGAGCTTTATCCAATATCTCTAATTCACTCACAAGAGTTTTCAAGTTTCTATAATAATATATATGGAAAATCGGAAATAAAAACTCAAATTTCAATAACAAAAAATCTCACAGTAACTTTGCCAACCACCAAAATTAAGGTCGCGTCGCTTATTTTACTATGTACAGTTTTGTTGAATGTTGCATATTGATTGGAGGTTCCCTAACACAGTTATTTAACTTTGCAGGTCAACCGAGGTTTTAGAAATTTTCTATTCTAAGAGACAACACAACTTTATATTAGAATACATTTTTATTGCAAAATCGGATCTATTTGCAGTCTTCGGCAATGTTGATTCTTTCACCTTATGCTGTATATCTGCAGATTTTGTGATGCACACGATGATACTGGCATTTTTACTAAATTTATTATTTTCATTGTTGGTTTTTCATGTATTTTCACATATAAACTTAGAAATTCTTGTGAGTAAACCAGAAGCAAACAATCCAGTTAATATTTGGCATACGGTTTATGGAGCCAATCACCTTGCGATTGAGCTGTGCTCTGAAAAAAAACTCAATTTTTGTGCCGGTCTAGTGTACATATCTAATCATGTAAAGCAACTAAAATGTTGCTACTGGTTGCAACATTAACTTCCTAGCAACAAAATTGATTGATAACGAAAAATGGAAGTAAATTTTGATACATATTTATATGATTGATTATCCTATATAGGATTGGTATCCGACCGAAAGAAAGCACAATTGTCGCTAAGATGAAAACAGCATATACTCTCTTCGCTAGAATCGCGCACCGTTTAACTTTTGTTGAGCCCCTGAATAATAATTTTTATATTTCGTTTATTTGGCACGGCTCAATGCATTAGCTTAACTGAGCCGTAGATCTTTTAATATTTACTAAGTGTATCCATCTGATTTTGTGTGCACAATTTGATTTGTTATTTCGTGTGAAGATCTATTTTCTCGTTAGAGATCCATTAGCTGCGTCGCCTGCTATTGCCTGGAGGTACCCTTGTGCACGTTCTCTCGGTTCATCGTTTTCCTCCGTGCTGTCCTCGCTTTTGATGTTGTATATGTTTCCACGATTACCTAGTAGAAGTTGTTTGTCGGCTTTACGGGTTGCGATCGTGTATCCGTGTCTTTTTATTTAGTTTATCGTCAGTGTTGCTGGCAGTTGATTGGGAAATACTAAGCGCATCACAATTATTATTGACTTTTCTCAATGTTAATAAATTTTTCTATTTTTGACATTTCATCGGAGAAATTTTATATTCTTTGTACTTGTTTGTATTTTTCAGGTGGGTTTTTGACCATTGTTCCATTTTTTCCGATTATTTTAAATGTTATTTTTTTATCTTGCTCCATTCAATCTATTTCTTATTTTTTAACCGTTTTCCTTGTTTGTTCATTATTTTTTCTGTTATTTTTGTCTCCTTACATTTTACCTCCTTTAAATGCTGGAAAGTCAGCAACAATAATAAGTAAATCACGCGTGTTTTTTGAAAAGGGCCAATAAGCATACTGTCAAAATTCACTTTGTGAGGAAATTCTGGCCAAACCATCAATCGCCGATTATTAGTGACAGCAGTAAACGAAAGAGAAAACTTTTCTCTTTTATAAAATGCCAACGTCCACTCTTGGCGAGTTACGGTTTGTCCAGAATATTCTCTCAAAGTGAAATTTGACAGTATGCTTATTGGCCGTTTACAAAAAACACGCGAGAAATGATTCGTTGTATTTTGAGAGGCTGGCAATGTTTCAGGGCACTGTGGCACTATGACCGACCAGGTCGAATGTGATTTTTCTTTAACGGATCGCGCAATTACAGGCAAAATCAGATAAAGTCCAGAACAAACCCACCTAAGGTTAGTATGGAATATCGCGCTCTAAACGATATTATTTACGCGCTCAAACCAGTTACGATTTACGATATAAACATCGCTAAAAATCAGAAATTGAAAAAAAACAACTGTAGATCTTGCGGTTGTTTCGATCCTAGCTCACGGAACGAGAGATAATTTGTTAGCATTGGAGATTTCCAAGCACTCGCATTTAACTCTACGTAAGAAATAGCACAGGGAAACTATTTGGGACCGTTAGTGTTTCAGCTTTACTTCAATGACGTGTATTTAGTGCTGAAGACTCCTCTAAGTGGTCGAATTCTCACAAAGAACATCCTGACACAGCTCTGCCTGACCTCCAAGAAATTTTTCTGTTCCGAACACTTATGCAGAGTTTTGCTAGATACCTTCGATCGCGTTGTAATGAGGGGAGGGCGGCGGGGGTAGGGAAGGTCAATTCTTTCGTCTGTTCTGGGTTTAACTCGCCGGATATGGTCAGCCTACCAGAACACCCTTCATTTGCGTGTGCGCAGAATAATGCTTCTTTTTGGATTTTGAATTTTTTCTTCAATTATCGAACTGTCGTCCAAACAAGAGGATGGATCGAAATTTTGCTCGCGCATCTCCCCGCTCGCCAAGCTGGTGAAAACATTAAAAATGGTCAAATCAACTATCACTAGCTTAACGGCAACAGTGGAAGGGAAAAGGTGGTCGACAATTCAAAACAAGTATGAAGCTGTTGAAGTTCACTAAGAAATATCTGGTTTGGCAGGCTTGCTGTACCTCCGGTTTGAAAACCGGGACCACCAATCAGGAAATTTGTGTGAAAGACTTTATAGAAAGTCTTCTGCTGCTTCTGCTGCGTGGTTCAGAAAAAAGTAACCAACCCAACCCCATGCTTCAGTAGATCCACCTTTGAAAAACTCCACTCTGTGACTACACCGTCAATCTCAACTTTGTGGGCGGCCATTTAGACAGAAAAACGCAAAATTCTATGCTTATATGGGCAAACATTCGAGATATGTGTCACGACTAAATATTTCTGCCGAAAGAAGATAAGATGTGGTCTACCTGAGTTCAATGTGTATGATTTTTATCGGGAAATCGGAGTCTTCGATGTCGAATAGTGTATGACATACATTTTACCATCAGCTGTGTCTTTTTCAGGATATGCACGTGTCTTGAGCCCGACGAAAAGCTAAAACTTTAAGAATACGAAGGAAGAGACTGAAATTACGGGAGAGATAAGAGTCATCTATATTTACTCGATGTAAACTTTTATCAGCAACATATCATAATAGTATCTCTGTTTCACTAATCTACAAACCAGATCACAGCTTCTAAAACATGTCTCCTCCGTATCCTGCTCTTGATACACAGTCTCCGTTGCCTTCAAACACCTAGCCTCAACTGATTTCAACGGTTAAAGATTTGCGGTTGGAATTTACATAAAGTGAGCCTCATTTAAATACGAACAAATTTCGGTCGAATCTTCTGAAAATCGGTTTTTTTACAAGTTTCGAACCTTCGGAAATAAATATAACGCTTGGTTAAGGAACTAAATCAAAAGTTATAGTTGTTTGAAAACATTGTTATTTACAATCAACATGAATGTATTAATTTTGAGGTTATGTGTCTGGCTACTAAACAAGAATAGTTCGAAGTCGACACACATAATCTATAATAAATATTTGCATGAATGGGTTACGTAGGAGTAACGGAGTAGTTTTCCACGTTCTCCTGGTCTAAATTTAATTGAGCTGGCAAGAGTATGGTAACAATAAAGAGAATGAGTACAGAAACGCTACATACATTTTCAATAGAAGGTAGATTAAAACTAGAAATGAGATCCTTCTTAAGGATCACGAACCTCTCAAACGTATATACCAAGGAGTTTTTATTCTCAGGTGATACGATCCTCAAAAATACCGTTCAGCCATGTTGACCTTAGAACCGACAGCTACCAACATTGTTTACTAGTTCTCTCCATATGTTGCTTGGATTTCAGTAGGTGAACAAAGTTGTTCGCTGTCATTTTTCTTCCCCGCTGTCTGCTGCACGCTTACCTCACTCCTTCCCTAGTTACTGCCAAAGGCGAATCACCTTAGAACTCTAAGCACCTTGGTGTATACATCAGAGGAAACAATTTCGTCAATGGAGTTATGAAGCCATGTGCTGTTTTTGATTTTTTTTCCGATGCAGCTGACGTTAAAGAAATATAATCGTACTTTTTGTTTCACATTTTTTGTGCGCAAAATAACAAATAAGAATTATTTTATAAAATTAAATTATCACTGCCACATCTTTTATTGAACTACCTTGATCCCTATCATTTTGCTTGGATAACTGTCAAAAATGGTAATCCACCTGGCTAACTTCACTATCAAGGATGATCGATAGTGTCGAGCGAGAAAGTGTTTACATTTTTTAGGAAAACATTTAAAATCATTCTGAAGTTCCAAAGGATGAACATATATATTATTACATTTTGAAAGTTGAGCTTTATCGGTTTATGAAATTGAAGGAGAATTTTATTCTTCATTTAAAGACCAAATTGACAACTATGGTGAGATACCAACGATACTTAACATAAATTTTATGTCCAAGCACGAATTTCCAACAGTTTTTCTGCATTTACTAAGTCAGCATACAATATAGAAAATTAGCGTTCGTCTTACAAAAAATAATAAACTGTGAAAGTGATCTGTAATTACTCTAGAAACGCCCTCTGAACGAAATTTCACCTACCAACCGTCATAAATTTTCAATGGCTGGGGAAATAGTTCTCTTTTACGATCTCGAGCACAATCCCAACACGCTCGAAGGAAACAGTTTCCGGACGAGTATGCACTAAGAGCCAACAATGTAGCATCTATTCACGGCGATGGAACCCACATTCCATCGGAAGAAAAACAGAGAAAAAAAAATTTACTGTAAACAAAATTAAATATAAGTAAAAGTGCGGGCGCGCGGATTGAATGTGAATCTGGGACAGTTTTCCGTGTTCGCTTGGTTGGCAAACAATGTAAAAACTTTTCGTTTGCACTGGAGCTTTGCGTGCGATGCGATGTTGCGAAAAGGAAGACTCCGACCAGAAAATCTACTGCTGCGGGTGTGGTCCGACTGTGCGAGAGAGGACACAATAGATAAAATTATTTTTAGTAGTGTTCTGATATGCATTGAGAACACGGAAACAGCAGGCAAGGCAAGGGAAAAGTGAAAGAGGATAAAGTTTTTCCCTATTCTACCATCGAGTGCACTTTCAAGTTTTGTTGCGCTTCTTGTTTAGTCCTATCTGACATTGTGAGATGTACGTACACTACTAGAGAACATTAGTGTTTCTGTAGCTGGCCATTATCATCTTGAAAAGTAGCTATACTTTTCATGTGATTATAACACAATAGAGCAATCACGACTGGAGAGACTAACTCGAGGATTTATTCCCTGTTCTGGGGATGCCGGGACATAGGGAACCGAAATACGCCGAATTTCTTTTATAAAGATTGGAAATCTCAATCTTTTGTTAACCATTTATCTATTACTGTCATTCCAAACGAACATGAGGACATAAGATGGAGAGAAAGGTGGGAATATTTGACACTTTTGAGTGTATTAGTTTTATGCTTGCAAAATTAAGCAAGGCGGCCGGGACCCTTGAAGTAAACATATACATCCGAGCGAGCATCCGGATACTTTGGCGCATTGTGAAGAGTTAAAAAAGGCCGATCTTCACCTCGGATCTACCGATTAGAACACTTAGGGACACTTTTTACCTTAAAAAAACGATTAAATTTATTATGGTCGAACCGAAACGAAACTTATGGCAACAGAAAGGCCCACTACGTCATTTGTTTGTGCTTTTCTTCTTGTTTTTTCGGCTTCGTCAAAGAAAAATAACAACCTCACTCACACATAGAAAAAAATGTGCACACCTGTTCCGTCTTGATGAGAACTGTCAATGGCCCTGGTTCGAGAACTACTTGAAGAGATTTTCTTCAATTTCTAGATAAACATGTGAAAAGCGCATAAGCACTAATGAGAATCTCTTTGTGTTTACTTTTTCTTTCGATTATTATGGCGTCAACACAAAACTTTTCAACATTTTGTCAATAAATATCGAAAGACTCCAACGTCGTCTAGCATATTTTGCTAAGAGTGAAGGAGCAAACGTAAAAGCGGCCGAGTTATTGACGGAAGAGAAGTAAACAAAGAGAGACTCTCATTTGGACTTATGCCTTTTTCATGTATTTGTCTAGATTTGATGCTTTGAACAGGTCTTCTGCTCGATTGAAATAACGGTGATAGATAAATGGTAATCAAAAATTGAGCTGTCGAGTCTTTATTCAAAGATTCAGCGTCGTGAAGTTAACCAACACAAAATGTGATATGTGCTAAGAACAACTCAAAAATATGAGCGGTACCATTACCAACAGAGTTATACTGAATTCAAAATCCATATAAAAAAATGACAGCTTCGCGCGAACCTAGAACGACTCTAATGCAAAAACGTAATCAGCATTAACCTCACTTTTTTGACTGTTCACTAGTACTGTTTACATGAACTCATTTCATGTAGTACTAGTGAACTGTCAAAAAACGTGATGTTCACTGAACTCTACTACTGCGATACCCTGAAAAAAAACAGATCACTCATCATAGTTTACATAGCTCCTGTGAAAAACAACACACAAACAATTCGACGAACCATCTGACAACCAACTAATGTGAACTATTTAGAAGGAAAGAAAACACTCCCGAAAAAATGCTACTTCCTAAACGACACAAAACGATTCCCAATCGCTCAAATCCCCTCGAGTGTCACTTGTTCCCCGAAGCTTGTAAGTAGATGATTATCACGCCAAGCATTTTTTTATTCGACAAGGAAAGAAAAAAAAAAAACAAACAAAAATAGCACTGCCCAGTTTTCCCCCTCTTGTGCCATGTCATCGACGCGGAACAATTTACCGAGGGATTAGGGCGACTCGGCCGGCGGTGGCGTGAGTGAGTGGGGCCTAACGACAGAAGGAAATGGTATTAGATCCGGAAATAAAGTAAAAAAGAATCTCTTGCAAACGACGGATAAAGACTTCGTTCGTAGCGGGGTCTAATTCCGAAGCATGTGGGATGCTTCAAAGTGAAAGGTGAAGGAGGAAATAAGTGGAGGAATCTGTTTTAAAATTAATTATACGCATCTTGTCGGGCGAGCATAATTCCACCGGGTACTGGAGGCACGTTTCGGGATTTGTTGTTTTTGTTCCGTGTTTTGGTGCGTATGTAAGGTAAGGCAAGCCGAGTTGTGACTGTTCTGAAAGCCATATGTGCCTCGTACGGTTTGATAAACCATTTAGGAATCTTCTTTAGGTACCTGAAGAATTTTTCATTTAAATCTTGACTGCTTGTTAGAACATCAAGAAAAGTATGCGTATGTGTACAGGAAAAATTGCATTTTTTTCCAAATTTCTTCTTAAAATAAAATTACCTTACCTATACTTGATTAAATCAAGGACTTGCATTTCGTCTCATCTTTTCAGGTTGAGAATTGGCACTTAGATACCTTGAGAAAGGTCCGAAAAGGACCGAAACGTTAAAAAATGAATATATTGAAAATTAAACGTCGAATCGGAACCTGAAAAATACAAATCAAACAGTCGAAAATGCGACAAACTCTGTCTTGGTATCTGTGGTAATCCTTAGTAGTGCGACAATGCTTTTCTCATATATGCTCACGATAGTATAATAATATACAATTACCTGTGAAAAACAATCTATGGCAGAAAACTATTAATTGGATTTGTGATCAACAATAAAAACCCTAGTAAGGAGACAACCCTACCCATACCAAAAATCATCCAGCAATTTTGGAGTGTGAACATAATGTCGACATATATCACTTTATATCAAGTTAACTGACTCCTTCACAGACACTCTTTCCTTAGAATGGCGCGGTGTGAGTGTAAAGAAACCCAGAGAAAGGGGTTTGCGAACATTTTTCGACTAAAATCAGAACTACCAGACTTGCCGATAGAGCGCGGAAAAAAAGGAAATTGATGACAAGGATACCTTCAGCTGAGTAACGAAAAAAAAGATGGAATGGCTTTCAGAAAGGATCGCTCTCAAGTAACAGAAAAATATAAGGGGTCTTATATCATCATTACTCGATGCGGTGCAAAAGCACGTAGTAAGCAAGGAGTGTGTTTCGATGTTTTTTTCTTCTTTTTTCCTTTCTGAAGAAAATATTGCAGCTGGTAATGGAAATGATAAATCTTGATATCGGTGAATCATGCAAGGGTTTTTCTTTAATTTGGGAACTATCATCGAAGTGCTCTCCATTGTTCGGTTTGATTTTTTGGTGGGTTTAAATTAAAATTAATTGTAAACCTATGCAACATTTCTCTTTAGCGGAGAAAACAATTTTTCCTTCATTAATTCTCATCAGCTTAATCAAAACTCTTTTTTGTAGAACATCAAAATCAGAGCTTAAAATCACAAATAGTGTTTTCGTTTTTTCGGAGCTAGTGTCAATCCGGCGCTAGTTTAGTCCTGTCGCTAAATTAGTGTCGGATTCTGATGAGACGAAGCCGAAATGCAAATTCCGTAACAAATTTAATTGTGAACCTTTCACAGAGAACTAAAATTCAAGTAAAGTGTTCAATATGTCCTATGCAACCTCTTGACACAGCAGTCGAAAAAAAATAATCAATTTATATTCAGTTTCGAAGTGTAAAGTATGTAGAAACTAATTTTAGAAAAATCATTCGATAGCGATGCCTGTTTCGGGTAAAGCCGTCAATATGGAAAACTAACAGAACACTAAAGCTTTGTGAAATCTTAAATTTCAGTTCACTGTAGATTTGCCTGTAATATCAAACATTGCGGTGGCTGAAGACGACGGACGCAGTAAAGTGCAGTAAACCCACATCTATCATACACAAATACGAAGAATTTCAACGAACGATTTTCAGAAGATTCGCTCAAAGCTCGTTTGTGTTTGACTGGCGCTCATTTTATGCAAATTCCAACCACAAATCTTGAAACTGTGATCTGGTTTGTGGTTTATTGATACGATGCATTTGTATAGATTCGATGTTCCAGATATTACCCTCCCATCTTTTTGTGCAAACTTTGGAAACAAATAAAAGTTTTTACAAATTCTTTTTGTCATTTGCTCAAAAAATCCGTAGTATCCAGCCATACATCGAGTAAAGATAGGTGACCACATTCTAGCTTTACTATCCCATGACGCGTCTGTCAATTTCTTATCTCTCCCGTAATTTCAGTCTCTTGCTTCGTATTCCCAAAGTTTTCGTTTTCCGTCGGGCTCAAGATTCGTGCATATAGGAACTCTCCTGAAAGTTACCATCATATGTAAACTGGATGTCATACTGTCATTCGTCATTGAAGACTCAGAAATATTCAGTAGTGAAAGATATCTTGAAAGTATCTCATATAAACTCAGAATTGTGATTTCCTGTCAAAAGAAGCAATCAACATTACTGGCTGCAAGTATTTAATGATTGACTACCGCGTCTACATGGCCGCCCTCAAAGTAGAGATCGACGGTGTCGTCACCGATCGGAGTCTTTTATTCGTGGATCTACTGCAGCACGGGGTTGGTAATTTCAATGACACCATGCTCCAGCGTGTGAAAAATTTGAATGAGTCATTGTAGCAATAAAGTCCGGTGTGGCGAGTGCGCAGAGAATCATTAGAATGACTCTTGCATTATCATTGCTGAAAAGTGTGCCTACTGTGGGACGAAATCACATTATGTATTACCATGCTCCGCCTACAAACAGCACCCGGATAATCTAAAACGTCTCTTAAAAGATGCTTCAAGTATCCCTTTGCAGAAATAATAAAGTGAGCTACGCCATTCACCATTGCAATACATTATGTTCTCTTGGCTCAGGAATATCTGTTACTATTCCTAGAAACATTAGACAGGTGAGATAGGGGCCGTCAAATATAACAGCTCGAAGAAGCGCTCATACAAAGCCAAAGCAAACAGTGTCTTATTTTGAAAATTTTGCATTTCAACCCACCGGATGCCACACGGCTTCTAGGCTGAGTTTGTCCGGAGGAAGATAATAAGACTGCTATCAACCTCCAGGTGGACCAGAGCCACTCAAACAATTTTGTCGCTAGAAACTTAATGTTGCAACCAGTAGCAACATTTTAGTCGCTTTACATGAATGGTTATGTGCGATGAAACAGCAGAGAGACATCCACATGCGTTAAGTCTGGTTCCAAAAACCAAAACCAGCGATGCACATATCCAGGACATATTATTGCGTGCCAGTTCGGTGATCAGGCTACACATTTCGAGAAACTTCGCATGATCCGATTACAAACCTTTTATCTACGACCATCCAATACGACACACAGTCAATAATATCATCATCTGAACCAAAAACGGTTGACAAATGCGTGAATGCGATTCAGGCGATAATGACAGCAACAGAAGCTACGCCCGGTACCTCCAAATCAATAGCCAGCAACATTAGCACGTAAAAAAAATACAAAAGACGACGGGTTAACCCGTAAATTGAAGAAACAAGGAAGAACATCTGACGACGAACACTTTGCCAGCATTAACGATGACGACAACCGCAACGAGCGTGAAATGAATGACACCCAAGATACAGATAAATGAGGAAGCACTTTTTTCTCCGAGATGAACTAATTTATGTGTGTTCTGACTTACTTTAATTTTTATTTTATTTTTAAAAATATTAAAAATATATTAAAAGCCCACGGCTTCGTTGGACTTACCTATTGAGCGTGGTCAAATAAACAACTATTTAAATTTATGGGTAATCATGACGATCAGGTGAAATGGTGCAAAATGTTCGGGAGGCTGACAGGCTTACAGAGCCTCAATACCTCCTGAGGATCGTACGCTTCAATTGAATGAATGAGGCAGACGTTAATATTGAATGTTGGTTTCGATAAATTCAATCATAAATAGGCCACTGACTTTGGGATTTCACACCACTACTGATTGGTACTTCTCAAACGTCCAATATCAACTGTAAATACCGTACTTAAACGTTACCACGGTTAGATCGGGTTGGATCGCGCAAAACGCAACAAATGTAGATGTAGATTTCAAATCCGAAAGTGCTATCCTAATTCTTCTATCATCAAAAAGTTTGTCTCAATATGCTCTAAAAGTTGTCCGAAAACACTCAAAATAAAAAAAAAAATTGTGCAAAAACAGTTTGTGTTACGAACACTCTAAGTTGCTTAATTAGAATAGCTGTAGAACAAAAGTCTTTAGAGTTAAAACTGTGGCGGCGTCATCAAAGTTGCTTGGTATAAATTGCTCTACAATATTGCTGAAGAATCCAATGTTATGTCTCATAACATTCAGAAAATAATTTTCGGATTATCCTAACAATAAGAGCCACCCTAATACTACTAACACTATTTAATACTGATTATTTGTCCTGAAAACATTGTAGCTCTAAACTATGAGGTTTAGCTACAAACATTTTTGTCTTCCTAAATTGTGGGTGCGGACCACTGTGCAGTGTGAGACGGAGGCAGCTGAAATTTCTCTTGCGACTAGCTTGATTATGATATTTACAATCGCGAAGAGTGAACCAATCTGGGGCACACAGTTGAAATGAATGAACCATACAATACAGTGCACCCACTATGGCAGAACACAATAGTTGATAACTGTGAAAATGGAGCATTAGCTTACGGAAGTATTCCATATCCAACTTCACCATACTCGCAATGTGGTACTGATATAGTGCAATATTTACGTCCAGGCAGAAAGCTTCATAGCGAGAAACAACGTACAACACGACGTCGAATATGACAACATTAAATCCCGTATATATGAACGAACGATATGAACTGAAATACGCTTATATGATTTGGCACATTTAAAGATTCATATCGAAATACAGAGGAGTGGAAGCGCTACGACTCACACTTGGACAATCTTTTTTCCTGGCATTCTCAACGGTGTTCGGGTGCCATTTGCTAAGGGCTATTCATATCAAAACCCAGACACTGTTTTATGATTGTTACTAAGCCATACGACCCCTAAATACAGCTATACCGGAGTCACTCAGAAACACAAAGGCATAAAAAATCCATCAGTGAAAACCAAATCTGCTCTAGCGAAGACGACTTGGATGCGGACGCGAGCTAGTGAGAGGACAGCCTCGACTGCCATCAAGCAGCAGAGGGTAAAGTTGAAAATGATTTCCCACCGAGAAAGAAGATCCACACACGCAACTGCAAGCAGTGCGCTTAGGACAAACGACAGAAATGACTTCGGTTTTTTAAAATTGTGAAACATCAGTTAAACGAACCAGCAGTGGATCCAGAACAAAAATTTCCGGAGGGGTCTGCAGTTTCGATTTTGAAATGAACATTGTATAATTGTAATAAGTAAAAATCTTAATTAATGAAAATCAGTCAAAATTTTGGTTTGAAATGGTTTTCAATTTAATACTAATTTAAAATTAGAACTAAATATAAATATTCGGATTTTACAGCGTACGAATTATTTGCTTTAAACGGATTTTCATAGCGGAGTTTTATGTTAACCATCTATTGCGAGGCAGAACTTTTGAATCGATTCTTATATATGGTATACCAAAAATCTAAATTACGCTTGTAGTGTTTAACCGACTTTTGCATTTTAATATAATAAACCGTTCGCTCAAATATACATACATTTTTTTCATTATTCGCTCTTCCATGTAACACTATTTTGTGGTAACTCATTACGTCAGTATTCATTTTCATCTCTTCACTTCACATCACATCATATTTTCCTCTATCTTGGGCTGTATGGGGTTTACCCCGAAGCCGACAACCTCTTCTAAGTTTTCTGCTGATCATAACTTTGGATAGTATCTCTTCCGGCATTCGCGCTACATGTCCAGCCCACTGTAGTCTGTTTATAATCCTTCCGATATCAACATGTTTGTATACAGCTCGCGATTCTGTATTTTCTATTGTGCAACCGAGTATTTAACGCTGAGTTCTTCACTTAAACACACCTAGTGTTCGATAATTTTCTTCCTTTAACGACCATCCCTCATGTCCGTACAGAGCTATAAAGAGCATCAGCGATTTGTATAGAGTAAATTTTGCGCACGTCTGTAGGCTACATGACCATACAACGCCCTACTTGCAGCCGTCACTCGCCACTTTTTACCTTGCGGCTAGCACATGTTACTAGTGTTCCCAGATATATGAAATCGTCTACAATCTCGTACTATGCCTCATTGATTTCCATCTCGACACCAACACGGCTCGGACTGCTTCGCTCTCTACCAGCTACTTTGTCTGAGTTCATAGTAAGTCCGGTTCTCGTGACATCCCTTTTAAAAGGCGGAAATGGCACTTCCACTGTTCTACGATTAACGCCCAGTATGTCGATGTCATCCGCGAAGCCATACGGAAATCCAAGTTCAAGCAGTATCTGTAGGCTTGTGGTACCGGTACCGAAAATCTCGGGAATATCGACACATTCTTGGCCGCGAAATACCGATACTGAATAAATATAAGTGCCAGTATTTTTGGTATTATGCAAAGCTTTGGATGAGCAATATAATTATCCAAACATTTCAGCACATAAAGGAGACTGTTTCGAGATTGATAAATATAACCTCCGCAACTGAATATTTTAACTATTTATTCGAAAATAAATACAACAATCTTTCATTCATGTATTTTGAACTAGCATGAATGAAATAACAATTGATTCGGACCGTTTCCCATTATTCGCTATATGCCGAAATAAAAAAGTTTCGGGCCTAAGTCACGCCTATATACATTTTGCTGATAAATATTAATCTATAAAAGAACGAACGCCGACTTAGTACCACCTAACCAGGATTCGAATAGGGCACGTAGGGATCTGACCTGAGTTTGTGGTCAGCGTTGTTTGATTATATCTGATTTGTATCCAAACTTATAGGTAAGGAAGGATATGTTTCGTCATCTGGATTCTCACAACATAAATTCCTGGATATACATAGGAAAAAGTTTCTTCAACTAATGGATTTCTCCTTTCGATGTGATTCCTTTAAGTTACTGCGCGCTACAAATCGACGTTCCTCATCCTTCATATATGTACACTGGTATCTTGGCTCAACCGTTGTTGCATTTGCTGTTGTGTTGCATAGCATTCTTCAGAATGACACTTCCAGTCTCGGTTAAACTTCTGTGAACGTTGACAGTACCGCATTGCGTCCACGATGTAGCGTATTATCGCCGTTATCTCCTTTAGGAACTATTCCACGAAGCGCACATTTGGTCTAATACGCATCTGTTTAAAGTCAGTCGCAATCGTAATTCTTGTAGTACAGACATGTTTCACTTCTGTGCTTTTCTCACTTCACAGCTCAGCCAGAGGAACAATACTGCTCGGTTTGTGCAGTGAATAAGCAACAAAGCAGTCGAAATTGATAGATTGGTTTGTTGATAGCTATAATCGACTATTTTTTGCTTCGGCTCTGGGTGAGATTAGAAGGTAGACTGGATCATATAAAAGCTTACCAATTAAAGTATACTTTTTAACATTTTATGTCGCTATGGTGTTTTTAGTTATTTTTTCGATAAAGCATGCCAGTACCGGTATTTTACCGGTAATGATGGATACAGTACCGGGGAACCGGGTCCCACCAAAAGGGGTCGGTACTAGGAAAACTAATTATCTGCCATCGTTCGTTTCGTTTCACTGACTCGTACGCCGCCTCGAAATCCAATCCAACTCTTGAAGGTTGGATTTCCGGAATTTATGCCTTTTCCTAGTGTGTCCAATAAAACGTGAATTGTCACAGTTTCCGGTTCATTCTTTCTGTCTATTTCCCATTGGACACGTTCCACATAACTAAGTTATTTGCTCTGAGATTTTGACTTTTGAACTAGTTTTGATGTTATTTAATCCTATGTGGAATGATGTGAAAACTACATAACATCATACGAATAGCAATATCGCCCTTTTCAAATTTGTAATTTGTGTACGATGTACCTAAACAGGAACGCACGAACGTGATCATTTCAAGAAATTTAAAAATTAAACATTTGTACGTGAGTTAGCAACAAATCCTTCACCCATTCCCTTCCGAAAAGCAATCCAGCGGCGGACTTGAAGAAAAAAAACAACCTACAAAAATGCGAACCAAAATGCAAAATTGAACGCTTAGTCACGTAATTTCCAACAAATCCTCCCCAACTTAACATAAAGCAAAAATAAAAAATCGGAAAGCGCACTGATACAGGTACAACATCCTTGTTTTGCGAATCGGTGGATAATAGGTATTTCCTTTTACGCCCTAGAGCCTCCGGGGTACCCCATGCGAAGGCAAAAAAATTTATGATTATTTGCGTTATTAGAATAATCTCCTTGTCGCCGGCAGCCGGCCGGGGGTAGTCCTTTGACCATCGGGAATAAATGAACAGAAAAGATACTACTAGACTATAATGACGGGGAAATGGTTGGTTGAACTATTGTAATGGTAATTTTATTGCGGATTTCCATTGAGTTGTTGACAGAGACAATACGTTTACGGAGATCGAACGGAACGTGATAATTTCGAAAAACGGCCAAAGTATGCTAAATGTATTTAAATTTCCGTTGCTTCTTCGGTTCGGGCAATATTTCGGGATGATGGGAAAATCTTTCGAGTAAGTTTGGGACGTACCCACAGGTACCTGAAAGCGTGGGAACTTTGCTGACTTGGAATTTTGTAACATGTCTGTTTGGGTGTAATTGCGATTGTGAAAAGGGCAGAAAAACTTTTTTTAATGATTTCGAACCGATGTGATGGCAATAAAAGTTTTTTGCAACTCACGAAAGAAGAGAAAATGAAATTTTGATATATTTTCTGTATCTTGAAGTATTATTGAAAACTGATAAAAACAATACATTTAAAATGCTAAGAGTCCAAGAAACTGGGCTAATGTTAATGTTCCAGGAAAATTGTAATGAGTGTCGGAACTTTGCAATAAAATGAAATGCACCGTATTTTAAGTTTGGTATTTGTACGAGAGAGTACTATACCAAACTTAAAATTAGTTTATAGCGTTTTGAATTGTACTCATCAGTAACTAGCATCGTCTTGGTGCCAGTTAGATGATACTCAGAGAATCCGAAATGCTAAAACTAATTTTAAGTTAGGTATAAAAACAATTCGTGCATTACAACATTTTTTTGCATAGTGTCAGACGTTTGGTTGTCAAATCAAAAAGCGTCCGGAATCCGCTTTGTCATAAGCAAACCAGAACTTCTTCGCTTACTTTCCGAGACAACACTCGGAAGCAACCGGTTTATGGAAAACGTATAACTTTGAATGCCCATATTGGTACTGGTTTAGATGTATCATCTAACGAGCATCAAGATGGTGCTAGTTACTAACGAGAAGAATCCGAAAAACTAAAAATAAATTTTGAGCACTGAAAGGTTAAAATTGAGCAGTTTAGAGCACTGCGAGAAAAGCATCTATTTTGATTAAAACAAGATTTTTGTGTTTCTTCACCTAAGAATAAGAATTTAAGATTAAAAATAATAGTTTAGGATTGCTACAGGTATAAGAAAAAAAGTAGAGCATGAAAGGATTAAAATAATTACTTTATTATTTATACGACCCAATGCGTTGAAACGGAGATAGGAGATGCTGCACTAAACAATGAAATTATCAAATCCATAGAATATAATAGGGTTTAATAAAGTTCATTTAATCGGATTTACCGGTTATCACTATATTTTAATGGTTTCCTAGCGTCAGTAAAAAATTGGCCTGCTAAGAGTGACACTATATGAGCTCACATACTACACACGAGGCTATATACGACAAAACTGAAGAAAACTATATAAAGTTATCTATCCTTACGGGCTCATAAAAGTTTCCCTTCTTTCTGTGAGAAATTTATTTCATACATCCCATCCCCCTCCCGTTGGAGACACTGACTGGGCCATCCAGCTAACTAGTATAGGAAATCCCGCATATAAAACTTTGTTAAAAGATCGTAAAAACAGCATCTCTCTAGACGCAACGGTAGCAGTGTCAGTGATATGAATGTTACGACCTGTTACGAGCGCGACTACCGGCTCCCAACAGGCTCCCTCCTAACAAAGCCTGTCAAATTACATTGTCACGCAGGAACGTGATGTCTCGTATTTCGTTTTCCGAATTTTCACAAGTTTCCGACATTAGCATTCCATTGTTTACACTCAACAAGTTTTGTTTATTCTGATGGAATGCTGTAGATTTCACTCAGAACGAGTCGGAGGAAGTAGGCTGTGCTGCTGCTGCTGCGATGGCTGCTTTCAATCCTTTCCTGTCGACTGACGTGACGTCTCGCGACGCGCACACACACACGACATAACCGGCAAGAGCGAGTGCAGTGCAGCAGTAAGTAAACAAACCCGAGGGAAGTGTAGATTAAACATAATTATGAAACTGAGACAAACAAAACTTGAAAATAATCCTCTTGGAAACGACATTTGGTCGGGAAGTCATCGGAGCACGAAGGTTTACTCCAGCAGGTAGGTACTATGGAGAACGTATTTTGGGAAGTGAAAATCTTGGTGCGAGACGAAGTTTGGATCAAGTTCATTAAAATAATGGTTGTTTTTGTTTGTCGTTTCTAACAAATATAGGATCAAGCTGAAAAGTACACTCGATACGGAATAAGTTTCGTGAGTCGTTAGCTCACGTAAATAAAACCGAAAAAGGTGAATAAACAATCATAGAGTAATCCGAAATTTATGATATGTTGACTTTTCGGGGCCTTTAGCGAAGGTGATGATATACATCAATGTTGAATGCTAAAGGATAAAGGATAAACCGTGGTTTACGAACGATAAAATCGAATTAACTACGAATTTGTTCTAAACTACTCCTCCGTGTAATGTAAGGATATCCAGACACGGAACAAGCTTCCAATCTAATGCATCGACAGCCGGTTGGTTTCAATTTCAACATTCGTGATGATGATGAAGAAGAAAACATCCACTTGTACACCCCGCCCATTTCGTCACTCGCTAGTTAATCACCCAGAAGCCCAGAAAAAAACAAACTATTAGTCAAAAAATAACTCACCGGCAATGGTGCGGCAGCCGGTAGACACTCATCCATTTAATCAGCATATCGTTTAACAGCTTCTGGCTTTCTTCAAATATTTGTAAATAAAGATATGTATAGAGAACCCTTTCTTTTCCCTATACGGTAGCCACGGCGCATATGAGAAGCGGCAAACGCCAAACCCCAAAAGTGGTGTAGATTTATGAGATTATTATCGTTTGCGTAGCATATACATTGATGATGTTCCTTTTAAAAGAAATGCTTTCCGGGTACTTTGCTCCCTAAGAGGAAAATAAACTGATATGTGGTATATTTGATTACCCCAACAACCATCGGAAGCATTCAACGACCACCAAAAAAATGGGCAATGATGAAGCTCATCAGACCCCGTTGAACCACATCCATAAAGAGCAAAAATCTGGGTCGAAGCTTTCCTTCCCAAAGACTTTACTCCCCAGTTTCTGCACGGCAACTACAACATAATCGGGAAAATCTCCTGGAAAACTTTTTCCACCGACACACCCTTTCTTTGGGACCAAAGTGGAAATATCCTTGCTTCAATTGTCTGAAAATTGTTTAAACTGTAATTTAATCCGGATGAAAAGTCATCCCCTCCCCCAAAAACCATAGTCTCCCGCCCGACACGGATTGGACTTTTTCTTTTTGCAACATCCACCGGTCGGTGATGATGGTGCTGCTGCTGCTGGATTGCGGGCTGGTTGGAAGCGAAACTAGGACGAAAACTGTGCTCAAGCATGTTTCTGTTCGGCTGATAGGTTTCAGCCGTTTGCTTCGCCTTCCTCCCTGACTTCACTGTCTGTCTGAACATTATTTATTTAAAACGGCAAGATTTTCTACTCGGGAGGATTTTTTTTCCCTTTTTACTATCTCGTAAGAGAAAGGTTATGCAATCACTTCACGTATTGTGATTTGTTCAATTTCAAATAAATGTTTTACAGACTACCGTTGAATTTATTTTATATTGGAATTTCGGTTCCGGAGTTACGGGTTGATGAGCGCGTAATTTTTTATGTAAACCAGCACCACCAGAATCTATGTTATATTCCTTAGTGGATAAAAAATCAGGTAAAACTAGTTTTTACTTTTTAACAACATTCAATTAGCTAGAGATTACTGAATAGGGAATGTTTGATAATTTAGAGCCATAGTACTCAAGTGCGAGCAAGGATGACAGATCGGAAAACTAGAAGTGGCCTGGGTCGTTAGAAACATGCTTAAAAACATACGGATTAATCTTCTGATGGCAGGAGTCGAGCTTAGGCAGCATTACTACGAATCGCTCAAGTCTGATGGAGCTCAGCGCTGGGTAAATCTATTGTTTCTCGTACGCAGCACACTTGGGTTCGATTCCCAACTCCGCGCATAGCTTTAGATATTTTCCTGCAGAGAGTTTTCCAGCTCGAAAAAGAGGTTAATGACTCTGGTTAGAACCTATAATCGAAATAAAAAAAGAATAGGAATTTTCAATATTCTTCCCTGTCAGTCTAATCAACTAAATGCAATTAGTAAAATAGGGCATGAGCAGCTTATCAAAGCACTATTTAAAATTGTCTTAATTCAAATTCAAAATTGTTTGAAAAACTTAAGCGGGACTATTTTGTTTCTGGAAATCTATTACTATGTTCAAAATAAACATGTTTTGTAACATTTTTCCAGGACATCGACTTTTATTTTGAGAACAGAAGATCTCTAGTAAATTGTTATCTATTTTTGCCTTTCTCATATAAAGAAAGGCTATGCAATCACTGTAAAAATCGACTTTTTAACGGAGGCCCGGAGGGCCGAGTGTCATACACCATTCGATTCAGTTTGTCGAGATCGGCAAATGTCTGTGTGTGTATGTGTGTGTGTGTGTGTGTGTGTGTATGTGTGTGTGTGTGTGTCATTTAAACTCACACAATTTTCTCAGAGATGGCTGAACCGATTTTCGCAAACTTAGTTTCATATGAAAGGTATAACGCTCCCATAAGCTGCTATTGAATTTTTAGTTGATCCGACTTCCGGTTCCGGAGTTACGGGTTGAAGAGTGCGGTCACACAGCAAATTCCCATATAAACTGGTACCACCATGATGTTCAAATGATGTAAAACATATTGAAATTGATGTAACATTACTCTAGTTTGCGGGTCTGGATCACTAATGATCAATTAAAGCAGCTTTGACCACATTGGCCACCTATGACAGTTCATGACGCCCCCGGGGAACCCGCCAAGTTCCTAAGCTAATATCACATCCATTCCCCAACGAATTCTCTACCGATTTTTACAAACTTGATTTCAAATGAAAGATACAGTAATGCCATTGACTGCTGCTGAATTTCATTCGGTTCTGACTCTTGCTTCCGGAGTTACAGGAGTGTTAGTAAGGATACACTGGAATTTCCCATATAAATCGGTACAATCGTAATACCTCAGAGGCTAAAAACTATTGAAATGGTCACCAAATTACTTCTAATCGCAGATCTAGATCACTGATTGCCAATCAAACATTCTTTGAATATATTGTCCACTATCGACGATTCCGGAAATCCGGAATTCCGGGCATATTACACAAATAAAGTCCCATCGGTTCTTCGGTGATGACTGAACCGATTTTCTCAAACCAAGTCTCAAATGAAAGGCAAAATATGCAGCTGAGTATTGCATCAGAGCCCCTCCGCCCCCCCCCCCCGCCTTGCCCTTACACCACCCTCCTTCATCACTCCCCTCCCCTTGGACCACCCTCACGCCCGCATTTCCTTCATCCACCCGTATACCAAAATAAGATGAAGGATTTCTGACGCATCCTCCACTCCCACTCTACTAACCCCCCATTCCCTCCACTTTTAAACCCATTCCACCAACATTTCAAAATATAATCACATGAAGATAACA
The DNA here is from genome assembly GCF_030247195.1 of Topomyia yanbarensis. Classification (NCBI taxonomy): domain Eukaryota; kingdom Metazoa; phylum Arthropoda; class Insecta; order Diptera; family Culicidae; genus Topomyia; species Topomyia yanbarensis. The sequence goes on along the minus strand of NC_080670.1, from coordinate 180,433,624 downwards.
TTGAACTCATGCTGATTAAGCTGATTAAATACTATTTTTTTGCCTTCCTCATATAGAAAGGTTACGCAATTGCTCCAAAAACCGACTTTCTAACCGAGGCCCGGAGGGCCGAGTCTCATATAACATTCGACTCAGTTCGCCGAGATCGCAAAATATCTGTGTGTATGTATGTGTGTATGTGTGTATGTATGTATGTATGTATGTATGTATGTATGTATGTATGTATGTGTGTATGTGCGGATTTGTTAACAAAATGTCTACATCGGTTTTTTGGAGATGGCTAAACCGATTTTTACAAACTAAGATTCAAATGAAAGGTATACTATTCTCATAGGTTGCTATTGAATTTGACATCTTGTCCCAGATTACGAGTTGAAGAGTATGGTTACAAAACAAAATTTGTTGATTTGTCCACATCGGTTTCTGGGAATTTTCTGAACCGATTTTGACAAACTTGATTTTAAATGGAAGGTCCATCAGCTGCTGTTGAATTTTGTGTGGATCCGAGTTCTGGTTCCTGAATTACAGGGTGATACGTACGATCACGCAGCAAATCTCGATTCTAACGAATTCTGCGATGAATGTAAAAAGGTGAAATTTTTGCCTTTCTCAATAGAAAGGTATTGCAATTGCTCTGAAAACCGACTTTTCAACGGAGGCCCAGAGGGCCGAGTGACATATACCATTCAATTCAGTTCGTCGAGTTCGGCAAATGTCTGTGTGTATGTATGTGTGTATGTATGTATGTGTGTGTGTATGTTACCAAAAATGTCACTCATTTTTCTCAGAGATGGCTGAACCGATTTTGACAAACTTAGTCTCAAATGAAAGGCGCAACGTTCCCATAGGCTGCTATCGAATTTTTAATGGATTTCAAAATTTACGAACTCACATCAGTTTCCCGGAAATGGTAGGGCCGATTTTCACAAACTTAGTCCCAAATGATAGCTATAATATCCCCACAGATGTCAATAAAATTTCGTACGGATCGCTTATATGGGACCGGAAATATAGACTAAATCGTCCGGTCACATATGAAATTCCCATATAAGTCGGAACTCAATTTTTTTTTTCAAAGGGGGGACCCCATGAAATTTCAGAAATCGAATTCGTATTTTTGATGCCAAACATCTTTAAAATGCATGAAACGTCGAGATTTTATGTTATCTCGAAAAAAATTTTTTTTGTAAAGATTGACTTTTTGGGACTTTGCCGATTTCGCACCTTTTTCAGTTCAATATTACCGTGGCTGTTTTTTCTTCTTCAAAATTTTAGAACTCGAATAATGATTTATGTTCCTGTATATAGTTGTCATGTGATGTACAATAATAAAATGTAATATATGCATTTAAAAGCTTTTAATGAATATAAACAACGCACACATTCTCGTGATTCATGATTGAGAAAGGCACAATTGCACCGCTAGGTGGATTAAAATAGGTTTTTTCATTCCAAATTAGTATAAAAATTCAACTCATAAAAATTCAGAAGCTGTCCAATTGCTAAGCGTCAAATTTGTGGATTAACTATAGCCTAAGCAAGTTGAAAAGTAAACTAACTCAAATTTGCTCTGTAATTATATTTATATGAAAGAGTTTTTAATTCTTCAACTAAAAAACCGTACATGTGAGTTAAACCTCTACTTTATACAACATTTTTAAAAAAGGAAGCGCTCTGACCACCTTGGTCATGCAATTTAAATTTTTTCCGATCTTTTTTTTTTAATGCAAATAATTATGCAGTCTTCATTCCGTTACATTCTGAATTGCACATATTTTGTCGTATGTAATTTTAAATGTTCTTTGATTTGATGGCATTGTAAGGGACCACGTATCCGCCGGTTGATGTCAATCGAGCTGACATTTCTTTGGACTAAGCAAACTAATTCATTTGTTTTAGTGTTTATTTGACCAACTAGAAAACGAATCCACTTAATGCGCGTGGGAAATACGCATTGTCTTGCCTGAGTGAATGATAACTTTTTAATTATATATGAGGATTGAGAATTCACAATTCGCAAGAATAATTCTAAACCAATTACCAATTCGCGGTAACCATTTCAGCACGAGGAACAAATTGTCACATTTAGTCCATTAAACGGTCAGTCAATTATACTGAGCTTGAGCTTGTGCGATCACCCCTGGCTGTTACTCCGTTTTCGATCTGGACTAGCTGGAGTTGCACGGTGAATCAGTAGAAAATTATGCTTGGGAGTAGCGAAACATCTTTCAATGTACTATGCTACATTTCACCCTAAGGAGGAAAATTTAGTAAACACCAAAATTTTCACTAGGGCGACATTTTTTTTGGTAAAACCAGTCTTTGCACTTGGTCGGTGTTAAGTCAGACCGGACTAAGTCGCAAAATATAAAAAATGAGATAATGATAGCACTGGATAAAGAATTTCGTCGGCTACATACTTTTGCCAGATTTGATATATGTAACAATAAACAAGAATTATGGCAAAAATTATTTTCCAATCATTATGTAAAGGATGCTGCGATTCAAACTTTAAACTCATTTTTCTCGAAATCAATATTTTGTCACTTAGTCCGGTCTGACTTAACACCGACCACTTGAAGGGCACAAATCCTTATTTGTTACACGGGTGCGTTTCGGCTTCGCCTCATCAGAAACCGACACTAACTTTTTGTCAATGTGCAATTCCTGGTAATCCTAAAGTGTTTATTGAACAATATCGGCGCCGGACAGGCCCGAACATAGATCGTGGAAGAAAGGGAAGGAATGTTAATCCGATACTTACTTTTGCTAGAGGCCGTATATACTACTGTGCACTCCACAAGTATCACGGGAGGAGGATATTAGTTAGTAAGTACAGCGGTGCGATTCTTCTTCATGTTGTAGTTATTTTTCACCAGCCTATTTCTGCCAAAGACCGACATCAGAGAGGTGACTCCACTATCTGGACTAGATATCTACGGCGGTCACGCTTACCACTCAACCACCGGCTCCGTCAGGAAACCGCAAATCTGCAGAAGTAATTAATTTCGGTCTTCTACTCACCAAACTCTTTCAAATGACACCCATATTGAATGTGCTTTTTACTGTTTTGTGGCAAAATGGCATTAAACACTAATTTCCGTCTTCAGCTGACCACCCCCTTTCAGATGACACCCATAGTGATGATGGTTTTCATTGTTTCTTCGGAACCGGAAGTAACCATCTTGGTTTTTAAATTGGCGTAAATAACCACTTGCCGGTATTTGCTGTCCACGTGCTTTACAACGACACTACTATTGATGGCGTTTTACACTGTTTTGTGGTAACCGGAGGCCGCCATCTTCGTTTTCAGAATGGCGTTAAAAATCAGTTTCTGTCCTCTACTCACCACTCCCTTTCGAATGACACCCTTATTGATGATACTTTTCACTGTTTTGTGGTAACCGGAAACCGCCATCTTGGTTTTGAAAATGGCATCAATAATCAATTTCCAAATTTTTCTTACCATCCACTTTCAAATAACGTAATGGGTGGTGGTTTTCACTGTTTTGTGGTAACCGGAAGCCGCCATCTTGGTTTTCAAAATGGTGTCAAATGTACATCCGTCTTGAACCGGTGCCAAAATGGTCATAGGTTGAGGGAGCTGTAGAACCGTATGATTGAAAGAAAACGACTCGAATAATTCTAAAATATATAGGGGAACCCGGGGCTATTCGGACCTACTTAAGCAAATCGCCCTTTTAGGTGGATAGATGTAAAAAAAGTTACCGATCAAAAGTCCTAATTGTTAGTTTGAAACCTTAGCTACATTTTGTTGCCATAAAAGGTTCATTTACACCGCTCAATGCCAGCGCTAGGCGACGATTTGCAAACCTCTATGATTTTCCATCCTTTTACAATGTCAGGGTAATTCGGACCTCCCTACGGGGCAATTCAGACCGTCATTTTTCTTTCATTTTTTACAATGGAATTATGTTTACCTATGAATTAGTTAAAAGAGACACTCTTTAAGAAGCAAAAAAAAAAAAATTGCCGTGCAAAAACTTAATCTGGTATGTCACAGCTGTCGATTGGCGGCCCATGTATTTTCTTTGCTGTGGCGTGTGCAATGGTGTACGCATTCGCAAGCCGCTGAACTGCGGTTGACGGAATAGGGGAACGCCTCGAAAATATCTCTGTTTTCATCCAAACAAAAATCATTCCATAAAATAGGAGCCTCAAGCTTTCCAAAACACTTACCTTTTATTTTTTTTGGCAAAATTTGGCACCGAGCAACTTTTTGGGTACCATTTAGGCCCTAGAACAACTCAGTTCTTAGCTCGATCAGTGAAAATATATGTTTGCGTCCACTGTTTAAAGTTTATATGAGATTTCATATGGGGAAACTGACTTTCACAAAACAATTCCTCCGGGAGTCGCCCATTGCCTCCTAAAAATAAATCGATATATTGTTTTCACAGGAAATTTATCAAGCAAACAAAGTCTCCAAGGCCGTAAAACGATCTGGCGCTTGTGGAAAAAGATATTAGCTTAGCTTAATTGACCGCCCGTGAGTTTCCCGTGATTGATCAAAGCCTGTTGAAATTGCATATTGAACCAATTGTATTATACTTGGGAGTAGTTCATCATACTCAACGTGCAACCTAAAGAGACTAAGATTATAGTATGATCAATAACGTAGATGGCCATGCCCATGCAAGTCAATTTTGGGATGCGAAGGAATGTTAGTTCAACACTTGTGACTATTATGACCGAGGAATTCTCTGCATCATCCACAAGTGTCACAGGATAGGATTGGTGTTAGTAGGTAGGGAGATGAATCAGGATATATCTTGGTAGATATTGTGATTTAGCTAAGTATTCACGCGCTAGAAATATGAATCCATTCAAATAGGCATTTTAAAAAATATTCTTCCGTGGGGCGTAATAAAAGGATAAAGCCGCGTTGAATATGAAAGTCTATTCATCTATAGACAATATGATCTTAGCAATATGTATGAAGTCGCTCGCGATCAATTTCCGAGAATTCGAAACGAACAATTTGAACTCCGAACAGCCGGCCATCGGAAGTAATGCTTCTTATTAACACTTCAATAATCATTTTCAAAGTTTGCAGTACAAAGAAAGCGTACAAATGTATAAAAGATATCCCAAATGAATGTGAAAAAATTCACTGCGAAATGTTAATGACAAGTTGGCATCTCCACTCTCCCTATCAGACACGTTCCCATAATTGGGTTAAATACCAATTCCAAACGACATGTTTATTATGCGTAACAAATATAATAAACACTACGACGGGGATCCCTCGGTGATCCAGAAGAAGAATGGATGGGAGAATACTAGCAAATACCGACTACCATATGAGCGGTGCAAATTCGAACAAGTGACGTAGAGTACTGCACTGCATGATTTTTAAGAAAGGACAAGGAGTGCGACTTTACGAAGTTTTAGCTTCAAATAGCCCTACATTTTTTGACAAAGTGAAGTTCTGGTATGTTGAGATTTTTATCACTGCACTGTTTAGGAAAGGAAAAGTATCATAAAGCTAGTGTAAGGCCTTCGTGAGACCTCAAGAAGTTACTTTTGGAGGTATTCGTAAATGTAGATTTTTCGGTAGACGGTTCCAGATTTAATAAAAAAAAATACCTAAATTAACACATCTACAGATCGCTTGCAACAAAAAAAAACTTTTTGTGCAATTCGACAGCTCCGTCTTTAGGCCAATTCAATAAATTTCCTACATGAAAGTTTACTTTTTTTTTAAAACGGATTTTAAACCAAAACTTTGGAAGTTAAACCTTGGCGTGGAAGAGCCGGTATATTAATATGTGCTGTTATTTAGTGTAGAATTAGATTTCGTCCTATTCCGGCTATTATACAACCGCCAGAAGAAACTTAAAACGTTGGTACACAATCGAGAATAGCGAATCAGAAAAGGTGACAGGGGGTGGGCGTAGCGTAGTTGGTAAATCGATTGCCTTGTACGCAGCGCACCTGGGTTCGAGTCCCGACCCCGCACATAGGGTTAGAAATTTTTCATAAGAGATTTTTCTAACCCGAAGAGGCGAATGACCTTAAGGTTAAAACCTCTATAATCAAAATAAAAAAAGAAAAGGTGACTATATGTCAGTGATTCACTAAATACAGAATGGATAAAGGTAATGATGTAAAACCTTAAGGTACGTCCAGGTTAAGTCTTCGGTACGGAGCAATACCTCGACCTAGGAACTACTAGCATGTTATTAGTCGCCTCTTACGACGTGGGAGCAGTTCCCAGAGGTTCTATTCTTGGCTGAAATAGTGCAAAAAGATTTCAGTCCGCCGGACACCACACGGCTTGACGCTTGTGGAAAAAGATAGTAAGCAAAAACCAATTGATGCTCTGATGAAAATTTCAATTCTCATAGCATCTAGAACATTTTTTAACTCTCTCTTATTTTGTACAAAAAAACCTCATTTTAGCCCTCAACACTCTTGTGGAGGGACCAAATAGCTCAGGTTATTCATTTGGACCCAATAAGAGCAAGCAAAAAAAAAGTTGCATCTAAATCGAGATCCAGCAGCAGTGGTGCTAGAAAAAATGAATATTTTATCAATCGGCAGAGCATCAATCGGTTTCTGCCTTATAACTTTTTCCACAAGCATCAGATCATTTCGTACTCTTCGAGACTTTTTTTTCTTTGTTAAATTTTCTATGAAAACCACATATCGGTTTATTTTTAGGAGGTAATGGACGATTCCTGGAGGAATTATTTTGTGAAAGTCATTTTCCCCATATGAAATACCATGTTAACTTCAACCCTTTCATGCCCAACTTTTTTCTAGTACATGTATAGCCGTAAGCACAAAGCCGTACCAACAGTTTTTAAACCGGACTAACTTATTAAAACGACCTAAAATATTTGGTAAGCTTTAATCAAACGATGCTGTCATTTATATGGCTGCGTTCTGATCTGCGTTGCACGTCAATGTTAAAAAACAACAAATTCAAGTTAAAAAAAAAAATGAGTAAATTAGACAACATGGTGAATTGTTTTTCTTTCCAATATTTTCGTGCAGTAATATAGCTTTTCTTCGTCAAATGTCTCGTTCCATAGCGTTTGAGTACAATTTTTGTCAACTTGTAGCCGATATGTTTCTGAACTTAGAACTTTAACGTGTTGGATAGTTGAAAGTTGGCCGATGATGTACAGCACTTTGTAGTGACATAATATTAAATGCACAAAAGAAAATAAATTGGTATACATATGCATGTTTTTATTCAGTTTGAATGGACGCTCGTCGAGTTAGATGTGGTGGTTGTAATTGGTGCCATGATAGTTATTTCTCGACAAACTTATGATTACGGGTTAAAATCCAACTGTCGAAATTCTCTTTGAAAGGAAATTCCGGACAAACCGTTACAGGATAAACACAGTTCATAGCAGTTACACACTTAAAATCTATTACCTACCAGTAGGAATGATTTTTTTACTCAAAATTAATGGGAATATCTCATTATTTTTAAGTAAATTTGGATTCCCTCTCTTTCGTTTTTCGTTGGAGGAAGTAAGATTACCTACTGCTAGGAAATGCAAGTTTTCTATATAATGCGGATAAACATACACGGTAAAAAAACTTTACCCATTGTATTCAAATTGCCCATTTTCGGAAATTATTCGAGCTGTCAAAAAATGGGTATTTTTTGCTACTAACAATGAGTGTTTTTTATCCATTTCACAACTACTCGATGAGGTAATGTCCATTGACATTTTGATCTTAATAATGAGTGAAAAATCATTAAGAATTATTCTAAGCGAGTTAACCTGCAAACTAAGGTTCGTAGCGGAACCTGCAAATTATTGGCCTGCATCTGAATCCGTGGCGGAAACGGAACATTTCGGCAATGCTCATTAAACAACGGCTGTTTAGACTACTGAGGATGTCGCAAATATGCGCCAGTTCGGCATTTTTAGAGCAGCCAAAAGATCCAGCCATCAAAAATATATCCAGTTGGCGGTTTTATTTTGTTATGTAGTTAAGGAGCCAATAATGTGAAATGAATGTTATTTTATGTTTTTTTTTTAATTTAGAAATAATTCTATTGGCAGTATTTTTCAGTCTGGCGCGATTTTCATGAATGGATATTTTTTACGCATTTTCTTGTAACAGTTCTACGAAAAATAATGGGTAAAACATACCCAGGTTGACGTACAAGATCTGTATTCATTTATGGGTACGGACTCTTTACCCAGTTAACGGGTTATTCCATTTTTATTGAAAATGCGTAGTTTTATATGCATTAATTAGTACTTTATTTTATCAGTGTAGTTCGTCAGTGCTTGTCTTTCCTACCTGATAAACTGGCTTATTTATTGCCATCTTTATTGCGAACAAAGAGAGCCATATTTATCCAGAAGAAAGCCGAAAAGATGATTGAAAATAATGAAATGTATGCAAGAGAAGCATGACAAATTTTTGCATATTTTTGTCTTCTTCCGGTAACATGATTCTGCCATTTGCATTGCTGCGTTCTGGTCAGCAATACACGGCAATGTTAAAAAACTGTACAGTGAAGTTAATTTAAAATCGATTTTGAAATTCTCGATTTAGCTTAAGGGGTTACACCACTGTAGAGCACGAAAAACTAGGCTTATTTCGAGAATTTTTTTTTATTGATTAATAAAAAGGTCAATCGACAGCTTGTTGAATGGGATTTATAACATAAGTATTGAATCAAACAAAATAATTTTTTCGAACAATTTCATCACAAGATGGCGGCTCTGCAGCTTTTTTACCTTATGCGCGTTTTTTAAAAGAGGTCCACGGCCGTGATTTTTAGCCTAGTGCCAAAAACTAAAGTTTTTCTGATTCCTTATGTCAATAGCGACGTACGTAAGATTTTTTCGATATTTTAATTTTACGCGGAATGGCTTTTGAGTGAAAAAACGTCGAAAATGTCATAAAAATAAAGCTTACATCTTTTGAAATATTTGTATCAGTCGTCCATGGAACAGAAATCTGACATTTTAGCCTGATGGGGCTTATTATACCATCCTACCTACCTTCTCTACTGACCATGCATATGGAAGACCTACTTTGCTGAAAATGAAGTAATCCAAATTATCAGCACGATTATCCAATCAAGCCTGAAATACCAAAAGTCCAGTAATTTCAATTAATAAAAATTACAATTAGTTACTTCCTATAGTCAGCGATCTGTCTGATAATGAATTGACCATTATAAATTTACAAATTGAATCTGATACTGGATGCAGACAGTGAATCTTCAGGATCTCGACGAAATCCGGTGTAAATCATATCTCAAAATTTCTTGGACCAATCGTTTTGAATTTTGCACAGTTTTTCTTCTTCACATCATTGCCCATGCTACAAGAGCTTTTTTCAAACCGCTTAATATTATTATTTTACAATAACATGTTAATCGTTGTTTTAGCAATAATCGGACTTTGATTTTAAAGTGCTACGAAAAAATCGAAAATCAACCAAAAAATAAAAGCTCCCTTAATTACTTGTGAAATGCTGTGAAACACAACTGTGCAAATGTCTCAACGTCTGGTCTTAAGACTAGACGTGACAATAGAGGGGGTCGTTTTTGTTCCAATTTTACGTTAGAATGTTCCATCTCCTGATTGGTTGATACTGACTTTTTGCACCGTACGCAATGTTACTGCAGGGATAGCTACATGATGTTTGGCAGTGTTGCTATATTTATAGAAAAATAATGTAATTATTTTTGACAAATAATATTACTATCGTTAAAAGAGTAAAAATGAATAAATAAATCTAAAATTTGTCAGAAAATGGTTTCATCAAACCTTACTAAACACCCATGACACGGAAAAACGGTGCCCTTTATTAATATAATGGATTCCAGATACAAAATATTGCAGGCATAAAACACATTAACAAGAATCCATTTTCATTTTAAAAAATAGCAACACTGTTCGGAAGATTTCGGCCAATGAGGTATATATAGGTGTGGCAGAACACACGGTTTGCTAGTGTTGGCAACCAAAAATATGTAAACGATCCAGAAGCACAACGGGTCGACGTCATAGCGGTCACACGATTCAATGGGAATGGAACGACCGCTATGACGAAAGCAAGTCGATTTATACTGTGATCACTCACACCACTCATGTAAGATTCATCTTACGAATACCAAAGTGCCATTTTCGCCAGACCTGTATATAAGACATTGGATTTCGGCAGGGTGGAAATTTGCGAAAAGAAGAATGTCGAATGAAAAACAAGAAACCGATTGTCACGTCTTGTCTTAGGTTTGGTCCAGTAGATTTTTAATTATAGTGTATACCGCAAAACAAGTTTTCGATGCGTCGCCTGACTGAAAAGACAAACAATCTTTATATCGAAAATACCTGCCAATAATATGTTACACAACCCCCCTTAAGTTCCGACACGATTTAGGCGATTTTTCCGTATTCAACTTTTTGCTGTTCTATCATTAAGAATTAAACCAAAATTTGTACTTCAGCGGAAATGCAAATCGTTCAAGATATGCTAGAAAAGTATAAATTAAGAAACAATATAAGCAAGCTCCGATAACATTTAAATAACAATCAAAATGAGAATATTTGTTGCAGCTTGTTTGCCGTCATATTTAAAAGTGTTACTTAGGCTATATGGCATGGCTTCATTTACAATTTTTTATTCAATCTTAGTTTTGAGCTCCTTCGAAAGCAGTAAAAATATAAATAAACTTCCACTTGCTTATTGTGTTTCTTGTGAGAAGATATAACTAGAAAAGGGTACAAATTGTGATCATATATTCTTTTCTTTTACTCTTAATATAACTAATAACTAAAAAATTGTGAGCAAATTAAACTTCACTCATTTTGATAACCATAGGTAAACTAACAATCGAAAACAATTTTCATCTCTGAATACAATTATAAAATGTCGTTCGACGGTTTGTTTCAAAATGATTCGACTTCTGCTAACCTGCAATATAACCAACGACACGACTAGACACTTGCATTTCAAAATTGTATCTCAAATATGACTACCCCTCAGTGACTCAGGTAACTGGAAAAGTCAAATTTGACATTTGATTTGAAAATGTATGAAACTAGCAACATTGACGAAACTGTTATTTTATGGTCGTTGTTATTTGTGCAACCCCTAGTTACGCAGAGGAAAAAATGTGACAACAAAATAAGCCGACAGCAGTATGGTAAGTATTCGAACAATTATAAATCTATTTAGTCGTTCAATTTCTCTTTTTTATTGGTAGCACAAGTTTATGATCAGAGCAACTTAGATTCTCTGTGTTGGGAAACAGTATTTGGTTTTAGGAACCAAACCGTCTACAGCCCTTAAATTGCAATCATTATGTTCCTGTATCACATGAAGGAAATGCTTTACAAATTCAATCGGGATGATGTGGCCAGGATAGTGACTAGTGGTTGTCGCGCTTTCCGTCTTATTGGATTTTATCACAGATAAAATCTGTGATTTTATGTTAGATGAGACATTGTTAGGAAAACGAATTTACGAATTATCGGTTTCTACGCTATCAGCTCCATGCTAGGTCTCACTATTCTGTTGTTGTTCATCAATGGTTGAGCTGCGGCAGCATTTACGCTTAATTAAAAGGAAACTGTAGGGCGCTACCTACAAAAGATGATGGATTCGGCTACAAAGATTATGTGAGTCAAATTTCTTATCATCATTTGAACAATCATTTTAATCCTAGTTTTCATCTCAACAGGACCCTTGCGCAGCTTTATATTGTGATCTTTGTGGACAGGAAAAATGTTCACGTCACAAAGGCAATGCATTATTCACGAACCGTGTAAAGAGATTAGAAGACGCGGTTGACAAATTTTTCACTCACATTTTGGACAGATTCATATGCAGATAGCTCCTGATGATGAGTATATTATCAACATTAAAAGCAATCTTAGGGATGTTCTGTGTCGGTTGTTGATCAGAGCATCATAAATAACGAATTGTACTAGCCTGGGGTACGAGTTTTTCAGATCTCCCGTGATGATACGAGAATGCGCGGACGCCAGCGAAAAGTTAGAGGCCGTGATTGGAAAATTTTTTAGCAAGGCATGAATTAATCTCGAACCCGCGGTATCTCGACTTTATTTTCCCACTGTCAATCTGCCTTTCGAAGAACTCCGATTGAAAAGTTCTAGTGAAGTTACCACCTTAAAGCTTTCTACGGACTCCGCCGTGCTTTGCGCGTTCTTGTTCAGTTTCAATAAACCAAATTCAGCCCGATAAAAGTACCGAATTTCTCGTAACTAATTCGAACAGGCTATATCATTGCTAATACTTGGCATGAAGGAAAATTTGTACTAGCCCAGATGAAATGAGAAAGGTAATGTCTACATAATGAACCAATGAGGTTGTGTTAAAGATCTGGAAGATTAGCTCAATTCGCATTACAAGTAGACTGGAGTTATTTCGACGAGTAATTGAAGATAAGTATTATAGGAGACAGAAACGGAGAGTATGAACAGTAGCGACCGGGCGGCCAGTCACTTACCGAAGAAAGAGTCACGTTTTGGAATACCATAAAGTAGCTGATTACTCATCAATATGCAATATTTTGGCAATTCAATTGGCTATTTCGTATACTATCGCTCGGTGCCTAGCTCTTGGAGCTGTGATTCCATTGAAATTTGTCGGAGTAAGGACTTTCACTTTTAGATTAGTACAAAAAGTAAAAAATCGTAGTCTTTTTCAGACATGAATTCATCGTTCGTGTTGCGATTTCTACAGTTGTTGGCCTTATGAAGACGCTGACGTTAACGCTGTCCATTATATCCCCGTCGAGAAGCAGCATCAGCTGAAAGCAACTATGAAGATCGTGGAACTTACATTCAGGCAGTTTTGTACGTTGAGCTTTTAATCATGTTGACCATTTCGGTATCGACAATGTCGTTCTTGTGTATGATATGGTTTTAGAACAGATCTGCGATTAAATTGTTCAACATAAACATTGTTGTTTTTGGCTAGATTTCAATTTCAATAAATTTGGATTGTATACTTCTGTTGACACAAATGATTGCAACAACCTGCTTTTATTTTATTACCAGTAGGGGAAAGAGGGTAACAGTGGAACTATGAAAACAATACGTTTTCATAGTTCCACTGTTACCCTCTTTTCCGTATACATTTCAATAAAGGTACACCGTTTACCACATCATGCTACTGGTTACGCTGGAACACAAACTTTTCCTTATCAATATTCTATTCCATATCAACTTTGAATAGGGCTAATAAGATTTGTAAACAAACTTTTGTTTTGCCTATTTCTCTTAACTGGTTATAATTTCAACACAGAAAACATCTGAAATTGATTCTACAAAGGGTAAATATGTTGATTCATGTGCATTTTGTATGAAATTCAACTTGGCAGAGGAATAATGAGCGAAATAAGTTTGTTTACAAAAATCTTATTAGCCCTTTTGAAGAATTAATATTGTATTTTCCCTGTTCCTTAATTTTATGGAAAACTCCCAGATAAAATTGTTTCATTGTGTTACGCATAGTGACGCTCCGAAAAACGCAGCGGATGATATAAAACGATGCTCCAGTATATTCAATCGGTAAATACTCTGGATTCGCTCATTCTGAAACATATGCGGTCATATTCAAACTCTGCAACCGAATACTAACAATCTAAATCTTTATAGTGTCATACAACACAGTCGGGCTCATTATGAAATCTGATGTGGTTATCAAATATCATATCAGAGCCAGATAACAGCATGTGGGAAAAAGAAGACGGATATGTTGTCATTGATATGTATCTTTATATAATAATGCTTATCGTATCGGCACGGTTTTATTCTTGCATCCGCCAGAAGGGCACTAGATGGCTGCCTGCATTTTCCAAATAACTGCCATTGCTCGAAATGACAAGAAAATTCACCCGATCTAACTGCGCGCAAATCAATCGGCTATTTCTTTTCCACTAGCAAAGAGATATACTACTAAAATATAATCAATAGAAAGATAAGCATTTTGAAAGCTAGTTTACTCAATAGACATTGGAAAACAGGTCACGCCGAAGAACCATCCCCGACTAAACAGTTCTGTAAAATTAACTAGTGTACATGAACCGTTCTTCCATTCAGTTGATGTTTTACTTGCATGTGTACCATCTAGCGAATGGTTTCACAACATTCGAATCTGGGAGAAGCACCAAACAGATGCAATCACGAGAGCTCTCACTAAACTGTATTATATCTTTGTTTGCTGAAAGGCTTCACAAAGGTGGCGAGAGTAATGATTGAAATAGTGAGGGGAATATTTTTGATTTGATTGTGTTGTTCTTCGCCCGGTTTCGTATTGGGAAAGTACGGATCGTTCCGCTCCCTCATTCTCTTCGAAGAACCAGTTCATTTGAACCATCCGCGAACGAAATGCCCATCTCTATTTACAAGACCAGTCCATTTGTAATCTTGCATTTTAAGTTTATCCGATTCCGGAACCATTTTTGTTGTCAATTCTACATCCTGTATCTTAAATTTTGTCATAAGGCCTCGATGTAGCTTCCGATACTACTTAAACGATTCTTAAAATTCGGGGTGGTTGCGAGTAAGATCTGATCATGTGAATTCCTCTTTGTATGCCTCGCTCTGCAACATCTCGTGATAGTGTTACTCTTCAAGGAAGTTAAAATTATATGATCTTCACTTCTATAGCCGATCCTCGTCTCCAGTGATTTAGTATCATCGTAAGCTTCCGGGAATCTGAAAACGCTCCCAAATTTCATCAAAAATGTAGCAACAAGTATGCAGAACTCACCGTTTGCCTCATAAGCTAGTCCTTTATCATACTCGGTAGCAGGAGTTTATGTTGTAAACATAACATGGTTGCTATACAACAACGACAGCAACCGAAAATCAAATAAGCAAAGAAGTGTTGCTGAAAAACTTATTTTTCCGCTGCACCGAGGGGTGACATAATGCTTTGGTAACTGGCAGTAAATTACTCGCACATGTTTTCATCAGAAGATTTCATGAAGTTTCAGGTCGTGTCGTTGATATAACTCTTCGATGTGGCGTTTTGAAATGAGCGTGTAGCACCTTCTAGATATAGGACGATAAAGAATATTAAAAAAAATGCATTTAAAATTCGATTACACCTGTTTTTCAGGATAAAACTTGCTTACTTGCCCTCATAGGGTTTGTGTGCAACATGGGCCATGATAATGCAAATGAAGGTCAAAAAGTTGATTCAAATTATTGAGATGTATGCAAGAGGAACATGGCGGCCTTTTACACTGTTTTCGTTTGGTTTCAGGATGCAGCCATTTCTGCAATGACAGGTACAAACGTCTTAGGCCGGACTAAACTCAGGCCTTAAATCAAAGATAGTACCGTGTGGCGGTACCAACTAATTTCAAGCTTACCGCTAGTAGAGTTTCAAAACTATTTTTCCTTGAAAACAGTGGGATCAAAAAACACGAAAAGCCTTTTTTCATAAAGATAGGTGCTGCCCTCGCAGTGCTAGAGGCTTCTCAATTTTTACCTTCCAATGCTCAATACAATTCTCCTAGAATATTTACAATAGCCCAATTGCGTGGAACATGCATCCAAAGACAGTCTATATTGATAAGTTTTATCAGTTTTCAATAATATTGCACCATAACGGAGATATATAAAAAATTCATTTTCCGTCGCCAACATAAACTGAATCCAATCAAACTAATTGCAATAACTTCAGTTCTAGAGCTGATGCTTGTAACTGTTAATGCTCAAATGAAAGGTACTAGTCACATTTATCAGCCTTATTTGTTTTTGTGATCAAATCTTGTCTCAATCAAAAGTTAGAGCTGTTTAAAAACGTTGTTGTCCACAAACAACATGGGCATGAAGGGGTTAAACCGCAGGCGCAAAATTATAGTTTCACTGATCGAGCTAAGAATTTGGACAGTTGTTCTAGAGCACTAAAGGTATCCAAAAAGTTGCTCGGAGCAGAAATCTATTTTTTGTCCCACCCTACTGTCTAACTGGCGCTCAAATCGGGCTATCAGCTACTGATGAGACGACATTGAAACATAAAAGTCATACTTATTAATGTTAATGTTATACCTCTGCATGTATTTAGTTTAATTAAATTTGCTTCCTAGAAAAAAAAACAGTACAGGTGCTTGTTTCGAGACAAGCTCACTGTGTTCCATAGGAAAACAACAGAATGGATGTTTCCATTTTTTTTATTTTTTCATCGTAAAGAGGGAAACAATTCAACACAAAACTTCAAAGATTTTTAGCAAGAATCGAAATAATGTTTGCTCAATCAGTATGAGCATCAACATGCTTTGTGCGGGATTCCTTTACCTGAATTCAGCACACATTTCAAAACAGAACATTTTCATAAAAATAACCCAAAGAATCCTGAAGCAAAAAATACTGGAGGCCATTTCCAATGCTGCAAAAGGATCCTTCCCTGAACAAATCAAACTTCGAAGAACATATTAATGTTTCCATAATCAAAACAACGCTTTTTACCGATTGCGGCTATTGCTCCTTTCGCAAGAGCTGAGTGAATAACCCACACCAGACAGAACCGTCGGTGGTGCGGCAGTATCGAATATCATCTTGAGCGCATAGATAGCCTTTAGGCGTTAGTAGTTAGATACAGATGGGAAAGGAAAACAACATATGTGACGCGATATGGATTCTCCGCCAGCGAAGAAATCGTAATAGTAGGAATCCACTTCACGACGATTGACGCAATATGTGAATGCAGTAGTGATTCAAACTTTTTTTGTTTGCTTGTGTTTCTCTTGAGATCTAGAATAGATCTGTGTTTTTTATGATCCATTCAGGGTGGGAAATCGATATTGGTACTGCTTTGAGCTTCTATTTTTATTATGAAATCGTCGCACTGAACAGTTCGACAGTAACGCAATTTGGAAATAAATTGGTCATAAATTAGTTTGGCCTGTTTTATCTGGTATATTATAAATGTATTAACAATTCCACTAAAATATCTTTAATATTTACCATAGTAACATACCAATCGATTCGGTTCCTATGGTACGGAAATTATATACCAAATTAGTAACGGAATTTGCGTTTCGATTTCGTCTCATCAGAACCCGACATTAGCTTAGTGCCTTTGGAACTAGCGTCAATCCGACGCTAGCTTAGTTCTGTCGAGACTCAAGTGTACCATATTTTGGTGATTTGTTTTGTTAGGTAATTTTTTGTATTACTACGTCGATTTTTTATACTATTTCCTCATTTCAAGTTTACTTTAGAAATGATCTATAGTCACGACATGTTCCGAAGCAACAACAACAACATCCATTCTCTGGAGAAACATTAACTGGTCGATAATAGGAAATTAAAGAGCCAGGCAAGTGAACCAAAAAAAAGAACTAGAAGGAAAAAGCTACGACCGCCAGCAGCTGTTAGTCGATGTTAAAAATAACTAAATACAGCATTAGTACTGCCAGCAGTACGACACGCACGGTTTAGACGGGCGCTAAGGCATGAACTTATTTGAAAGGAACTACTTGTATATTGGATTGCCTTGGCTGGCGCTGCTGTGTAGAGTTCCTTGTCACGCCGAAAATGTTTATGGATGAGATCAGATTTCGCTTCCATTTCTTACACATCTTCGGGGTACTTATCCCAGTCGTCGTAAGGTCGCATGTTAAATGCTGCCTATTAACATAAAATTAGAACTATTCTTATTTCTGAGGAGGGGAAAAATCTTTCAATCCGTAAATGAATCATTGCCCCTGTCCTAACGAGTACACCTGTTGGTGAATTAATTTTCGACGTTCTCAGAATGACGGTACCTCAAATTGATTCATTGACAGACGATTATGAACGGAACAATGATTAATAGATCCTTTCCGCACACACGACAAAATCATTCGACGCGTGCACTTGACACTGTCACTGATAGTCTCATTGTAGTAAAAGTTGACAGTTGATAAGCAAATCAACTAGATGTTCGCGTATATCTTCAGGCAATAATTCATCTTTTGACAGCTCGATTATGAATCGGATATTCTCCGGGTAGCTCGCGCAGACTGTATGTCGCCGAATTTTATCAGCAAATTTTAATGCAGCTGCATTTTTTCTTCGAAATCTACAGACAGTATAAATACCCTGTTCGGGGAATGCTATGCAGTACGTTTTCAACCACGACCATCTCTAGCATGGACTGGAGAATAATTCGGCTGTTTATTGTTTTGACAGTTTACGGTACTTCCGAAGCGAATAACTGTCTTCCACGATGTGTGTCCTTCGAAGAGATTAATACACTGTGGGGAAACGAAGATCCGGAACGATACTGGCAGTGCGATCCAATAGATGAGGATGTCTGGATACCTGTTCTCAGAATCTGCGCTCCGGCTACGCTGTTCAGTTTCCGTCAGCAAACCTGTGTGGATCCAGACGATTGGGAGGAGGTCTGCGTTCCTCAAGGGGGAGATTCGGACGAAAATGATCCAGGGGTGACTGACCCGAATAACTCCACTCCCGATGAGACGGATCCCGGAGACAAGGATCCCGGTGACTCAAATCCGGACGATGAAGATCCCGGCGATAAGGATTCAGAGGATGAGGACCACGTTGATTCGAATCCAGACGACGATAAAGATCCCGGCGACAAAGATCCAGGTGATGAAGATCCCGACGACCCGGAAAGCGATGAAACAATTTCCGATCCCTGCGTTCCACGATGCGTAACATTTAAAGAAATTAATACCTTGTGGGCTAACGAAGATCCTGAGCGGTATTGGCAGTGTGATCCAATAGACGAGGGAGTTTGGATTCCTGTTCTAAGAATTTGCGCCCCAGCTACGTTGTTCAGCTTCCGTCAACAAACCTGTGTAGATCCTAACGACTGGGAAGAAGTTTGCATTCCTAAGGGGGAAGATTCAGACGAAAATGGACCAGGTGTTACTGATCCGGACGATACGGATCCTGAACTGACCGACCCGAACAACTCCGATCCCGATGACAAAGATCCAGGTGACTCGAATCCAGACGATGAAGATCCTGGCGACAAAGATTCAGAGGATGATGACCATGACGATTCGAATCCAGACGACGATAAAGATCCCGGTGACAAAGATCCAGGTGACGAAGATTCCAATGAAGATGACCCCGACAACCCGGGAAGCGATGAAACAATCTCCGACCCCTGCGTTCCAAGATGCGTAACATTTAAAGAAATTAATACCTTATGGGCCAACGAAGATCCCGAGCGGTATTGGCAGTGCGATCCAGTAGATGAGGGAGTTTGGGTACCCGTTTTAAGAATCTGTGCTCCAGCTACGCTGTTCAGTTTCCGTCAGCAAACCTGTGTAGATCCTAACGATTGGGAAGAAGTTTGCATTCTTAAAGGGGAAGATTCAGACGAGAATGAACCAGGCGTTACTGACCCGGGTGATACGGATCCAGGGGTGACTGACCCGGATAACTCCACTCCCGATGAAACAGATCCCGGCGACAAAGATCCCGGTGACTCGAATCCAGACGATGAAGATCCCGGCGACAAAGATTCGGAGGGTGATGACCATGATGATTCAAATCCAGACGACGATAAAGATCCAGGTGACGAAGATTCCAATGAAAATGACCCCAACGACCCAGAAAGTGATGAAACAATCTCCGATCCCTGCGTGCCACGATGTGAAACATTCAAAGAAATCAATACCTTGTGGGCCAACGAAGACCCGGAACGTTACTGGCAGTGCGATCCAATCGACGAAGGAGTTTGGATTCCCGTCCTAAGAATCTGTGCCCCAACTACGTTGTTCAGCTTCCGTCAACAAACCTGTGTCGATCCAAATGATTGGGAAGAAGTCTGCGTTCCTCAAGATGACGATAGGCCTCCGGGTGGTGGTGATGATGATTCAGACGAAAATGAACCAGGTGTGACTGACCCAAACAACTCCGACCCCGATGAGACGGATCCCGGTGACAAAGATCCGGGTGACTCGAATCCAGACGATGAAGATCCCGGTGATAAGGATTCAGAGGATGATGACCACGTTGATTCGAATCCAGACGACGACAAAGACCCAGGTGACGATGATCCCAACGATCCCGACGATCCGGAAAGCGATGAAACCATTTCCGAACCATGCGTTCCACGATGCGAAACGTTTGAAGAAATCAATACCTTGTGGGCCCATGAAGACCCGGAACGTTACTGGCAGTGCGATCCAATAGACGAGGGTGTTTGGATTCCCGTTCTACGAGTGTGTGCTCCAACGACTTTGTATAGCTTCCGTCAACAAACCTGCGTCGATCCAAGTGATTGGGAAGAAATCTGTGTTTCTCAAGCTAGAATGGGTATTAGGAAATTGCTTCAACTTTCGGCGTATCCCAAGAAAAAAGATCCGGTACATTCTTCAACCATATGCCCTACCCCTTCTTGCCTCACATTCACCCATGTCAAAACGCTTTGGGCCGATTCCGATCCAAATTTCTTCCTTGAGTGCAGATCTTCCCGGGACTCCAATACTTGGGGTCTACGCAAAACCCCCTGTGCACCGGGAACCTGGTTCAACTACCACCTGCAAGCCTGCGTTTTTCCCGAAGACTGGAAAGCTTGCGTAGGTCAACAAACTTCCAAACCTGCTGTCAACCCCCCGCACAGTACCGTAATCGATGGTGACTACTTTGCTCGAATGGCGAATGAGCGGCTTGATTCTGATAAGGTTATCTGTGGTGTACCGAGATGTCGAACACAGTCACAGATCAGTCGCGTGCTTTGGCCCGGTTCCGCGGGCGATAGTTTTTATCAGTGTGTACCGGATGGATCACTAGTTGCTAAAACTGTTGGATGGCGCTGTCCCGTGGAAATGTTGTTCGATTGGAAACTGCAGCGTTGCGTTCGCTGGACGAGAGGGGTTGCTAGTTGTTTGGTGAAGCCGACGATTGAGTAGGTCCTTCCAGTGCAGTCACATTTTTAACCACAATCAGCGAATCAAAATGTAAATGCTTATAATATATAAATAATTGCAAAGAATACAAGTTTTATTACTAATAACTAGATTATAGAAGCAAAACAAAACACTCTTGATTGCGGTAAATACGACGCTTCTTTCGTCGAATCATGAAGTTGCTATAGGCCCTCTAGATGAATCCAGGCTCAAACAGTTGACCAAGTATACCGCGCCATCTACGATATTCATACTGTACCATTCTACACATGTTGCTCCTCGCCTGTTATCGCTATCAGTTCTTGTACAAGTGTCAAGGATACACGAACAAATTGGCGTGTGAAAGTCAATGAAAGATAAACAGATAAAGAAAAATGTCGATTTTGCCTAATCAGTAGCAATTGATATTGTCAGTACGTTTTTTGCCAATTCGTCATACATGGCTTCTTCCTGTTCGCTATATCGTAAAATTGCTCTTGGCGCATAGTTGATGTCATATCTTAGAAATTTTTATGCCTCCGATAATGTTATTTTCAATACTGTTGACCTTAGCTTCGGCAATGAGAAAACTCGAATGTTTGTTTCCAATCTGTATATCGGATACATTTTATTACGTTCACGTAGTAATCACAAACAATTACGTCGCTTTACGATATCGAACGGCTGTCTGACGTGTGGCTCTAATAGCTAGCTGGATTCGGGTGGTAATGGACTTTTAGCGAGAATGTAGTTCATGTTAAGAGACGCAAATGCTCTGTCTTCAACTACAGCATCATCAACGTGCATAGTTCAGTGGAAATCCTTTCAAATAACTTTTCCCCTGCTAAACAGTTTGCAAAAATTGTACACCAATTGCAAGAAAATCACTTATTTTACTCAGTAACTGATTTGTTTTTTGAATAAAAATAATTTGCTCGTAATTTTTTTCATAATCATCATCAACATTTCAAAAGATGTTCGGCTTCCTGGCGAAAGCCGAGCTGCTTGATTGCAGGTTTTTTTTATCATTATTTGGGAAACAATTTCATAAAAAGTTGTTGAACCTAACGCACCAAAGCCGTACGGATAGCGAAAACGTAGGGTGCTTTCGAAAATGTTATTTATTCAAACCGATATTAGAGGATCAGAATGCAATTCCAAAATCATTGGAGTTGATTGTATAGAAAAGATAAAGAAAGCGCTCTTAAGTCGATTTCAATTGATTGATTCTTTTTTACTACTCTCCTTTCTCTCTGATTTGTGGGTATTTCGCTCTATTTATTTCGTAACGAACAAAAAACCCGAAATAAGAACGAGAGACTGTCACATCCTGAACACATGTCATCGTAACGTTAATCCAATCAGACTAACCTATAGATTCAACTAGTAGCAACATTTTAGCCGCTCTCCGTTTGTGTCTGTTCGCCGTTTCATCGCGACGTTCCAAACATACATGGACTTTAATTCGTAACCGTAGAAAGCGACTAAAATGTTCATCGTTTCAACTTAACCTAAGAGTGACAATTGAAAGCAAACATTAAATATTGGTTGACTAACATGTGATTTGGCAGTAATTAGCAACCGATTGAAAGAAAGGGCAAAATCACGACCGGTAGCCCTATTGCTACTGTATACATCGATAATACACCATTCTTCACTGATGGCACTGGCAGTTGATTTTGAGGTACTTGTCGCAGTGTTTGAAGTTGTCAATTTTATCTGAAAATCTGCTAATAATTGGGTGGTTCAGGTAATGGTATTGGAAACTGTGGTTTGGAATTTAGTCCAGTAAATAACTTTACCTATCTGTGAGCCTTTCGTAATGTGTCTTCTTTTCATAGGACTGGCACGTTTCAGTTTATCCTTGATAAGTGCAAAGTAAGTGTCTGTGCAATAGTATTATAGCATTATGTTTTGTACTGCAGGATCAGGTAGGAAGAAATGGGTCGGTCCACAAACGCACATTCTCACCAAAAACACAATATCGGGAGGTACATGTGTCCTTCGTAGTGGATTCCATTTCTCCCAAATGTGACATGCATCTTTTAATGTCCACTGTGCAAGTATGTGATGTTAGATCTTGTAGTTGAACCTCGATTTTCCCATCGTCCACGTATGTGGGGATCTTTATTATAGCGTTATTACACACTAGGGCATTGTAGAAATCACTCATTTTTGAAATCTCAAAGGCATATTGTGACAAATGTCAAAGTAAATTCACATGCCCAATTTCACATCATTTGGACAATTTTAGACTCCCGCCTACTTGGCTTGAAGTTTGTGACATGGGTACTATAGAAAAATACGAGAAAAAAATATATTAAATGCTATAACTTTTTAAATAGCACTCGGAAAATTTCAGTTTGAAGCTTTTTTATATATTTCTATTATAACTTTAAGGTCATTAATCTTAAGGTCATTCGCCTTAAGGTTTTAACCTTAAGGTCAATCGCCGGGTTAGAAAAATCTTTTATGAAAAATTTCTAACCCAATGTGCGGGGTCGGGACTCGAACCCAGGTGCGCTGCGTACAAGGCAATCGATTTACCAACTATGCTACGCCCATCCCCAGTTTAAAGCTTTTCTGAAGGAAACATTCTTAGCGTTTCGGTGGAAATATGTTCGTTTCTCGAAAAAATACGGAAAGTTGAAGTTTTGGCACGTTTTGTCAGACAAAATTCCTATTCCTAATAACCTGCTCTATGTTGCAAATCATACTTATTTTGCAATTTTCCTAATGTGAAAAATATCAGAAATCCAACGGAAGCTTTGCGACCTTTGTCAGAGTACGAGAAATTGGGGCTCTGAAGAATTTTGAAGGAAATGAAACATTTTCCATGTAAATTCTGTGTATTTTTTCACACAGAAAATAGTAAATTTAGAAAAAAAAATGTAAAATGGAGTTGATACGTGCTATTTAATATTAAAATGTGGAATTGAGATTAATGTCAAAAAATCTAATACATCTGAATTATACCGATAGCACATTTTCATTTGTTCCCCAACTTCTCGTATTCTCGTATTCACAATTAGAAAAACAGCAAAACATGTTTGATTCGCAGCATAGAGCAGAATATTTATTGTGAATAGGGGATACGTCCAACTTCCCATTTTTTGAGAAACTGATATATTGCAAGTGAAATACTATGAATGTTTCTTTAAAAAAAAGGTTTAAACTGTAAATTTCTGAGTGGTACTTCAAAAGCTATATCATTTAATATATTTTTCCTTAATATTTTCCCATGTCAAAAAATCACGCTAAGGTGGGCTAGAATTGTCTAAATAATGTGGAATTTGGCATTTGCACTTATTTTGACATTTATCACAATATAAAGGGGGGAGGAATGAATGTTTTTGCCTGAGCCAATTCACGATTCACTCATCTCGGCAGATCACCACGGCAAGGATTAAAGTAGCAGTTTAGTTTGTTCTTCAGACTAGCCACACAATATAAAAGTAACTGTTTTTGTCGTTCGCTTTGCGCTTACTCGGGTCGAAGTAGAAAGCAAGTTGTGTTTAGTGGTTAGAAACAGAAATTTTCTTCAATATTTTCACATCAATTCGTTCAAACGAAACGAAATATAATTTTGTTTAGGATCGCTGAAATACAGTTTTCGCTGAAAACCGGTTTTCAACTAATTGCTCTTAAGCTATCCGAAAACTGGTTTTCAGTGAAAACCGGTTTTCATCCAGTGAAGAAATTGGCCATTAGTATGGTGACTTTGCATAGAATGTCCATTCCTCTGGCTTTCTTTTCACAATCGTCCGTGGCAAATGTCGTCAAGTGAATCTCAAACGACGCAAAATATATTCTACACCGGTCCGTACCAAACGGCTCATGTGATGCTAACATGCACAGATGAGCATCAGGGATGCCCAAGAGGGTGAATGTTTTGACGTTTCTTTGAAAAATGAGTGAAGCCAACATAAGCTGGCTTCCTGGCTCGGCCAGTTGCCAAAAATGACAGCGAACGCGCTTTAAGCAACGTTCACATCGCTACCAGCCAATGTTGTTAACTCGACCTGGAACTTATCGAATGCATACAAACTTCATTTTGATGTGCTTAACTGGTACTCAGGTGATAAAAGCGTTCGGATTTTGTGGAAAATATGCGATGCTAGAGAAAGCGTGATTGTTCTTATATTGTTAATAACATATGTATTGTTAATAATTACTTGTTTTGAATCCAACTTTTATTCAGTGTTGTTAAGTTGATGTGAACAGACCTTGAACATTTGAAACGTAACTAGCGCTACTGGCATTTAGTGGCAGCATCAGGCAACAAATAGTTTTCACGGGGTTGGGGATGCCACATTGAAATCTGTGTTTCGGTCAAAAAAATCTTTTTACCATCTGTGATGACTAAAACAGAAAAAAAATCTGTGAAAAACTGTGATAAATTTCCAAAAAATCTGTGAAAAATCACAATATTTCCAAAAATCTGTGGAAATCTGCCAAAAATCTGTTATCTTTAAAAAAGAATCTGTGATCAAAATTTGCGAAAAAATCTGTGACATTACTGAAAAATCTGTGAATATGAAGAGAATGTCGCCAAACCGAAAACCGATCGAGCCGAGGCTCTCTCTCTCTCTCTCTCTCGTCAGTTTACGTCCACGTAATCTTTATTCGCATACATAAAATAGCAGGAGCGAAAGGGAATGGACAATCGCTCCGATAAACCATTCCAACGATGCGACACGATGAAGGTATTAATTGCTGCTCGCGTATACGTATTCATTTGGATCAAAGCCTGCTTTGAACTGAGAGTTATTAATCGAAAAGTTGAAAATGAATACTTTTCGATGACGTAACAAATGAACAGAGTGTTCATTTTTGACAGTTCGCTTGTACTGTTTACATGGACTTTGCGAAAATTCCTTTGCGATTTGCTTCGAGCGAATCTAGTCCACAAATTTTTCTAAGTCCATGTAAACAGTACAAGCGAACTGTCGAGAAAAGTGAGGTTAACCGAGTCAGTAAAGAACCTAATTGTTGCGCTACCATTTGACTCAATGCGTTGAACAAAGATGACAGACACTACTCTAACCAACGGTTTCAATTGGGTAGGGTGACAATAGAAACATGGCACCCTTTATTCCCCGCAATTGGAAATAAACAGAGTTTAGTGAAATGAGAGATTTTCACTCTCCGCTGGAACTCCCCGGTCTACGTTAGTAGTAGCTGCAAGGACAAACTGACAAACAGGAATTTGGAGAAAACTTAAAAAGCAGCTGTTCGGCAATGAGAAGAACCCACCCCAGTCAAAAATGGCAAGTTGCTGGCTAACGGCTATTTGCCAACTCGAAAGCGCTAATTGCCCTTCAATTTGCCAGCAAATTGCTGGAAATTAGGGGACTATTTCAAATGCAACATTTGGGCGATTTGCCGCCGTCATTTTTTTGCCGCTCTACCCGCCCTTAAATCGCTTCCATATCGCCCAGGGAACGCGCCATTTAATTGTCCTTAATTGCCTAATATGAAAATCACAAATAATACTTATTTTCGGATTCATTATCTACTCACATAAACTTATCAGTACAGTAGGTATTCACCACCCAACTATAGGAAGAATCAATGGTGAAATTGGTATTGCACATCAAAACTTACCACAATCTAACTTTTATTAAGACTTTAGGTCAGGGATCTTGTTCCACTATACTTACACACGATTCCACAATTTCCCACATTCGTTGGCTAAATGAAGTGCACTAGACAAACAAGAGCAAGAACACGCTAATTGTTTAAAAAACAATTTTAAGCTTAAGCCAAACATAAACCGCCATATCTGAAAAACACAAAAAACAACCAAGTCCATTTCGGCCGCCAAAAATTTGTCTAAGTATTGAAATTGCCTTTAAATAGCATTCGCAAATTGCATTTGTTCCTAGGGGCAATTAGCACAGGCGAGTTGAGTCAAACGTCAAACTATTTAAATCGCCTGACCATGTTCGTCCGCATTTTTTTGACCGGGACGGACGCAAAATAAAGGACCATTCGGGGGTGGGGGTGGCGTAGTTGGTAAATCGATTGCCTTGTACGCAGCGCACCTGGGTTCGAGTCCCGACCCCGCACATAGGGTTCGAAATTTTTCACAAGAGATTTTTCAAACCCGAAGAGGCGAATGACCTTAAGGTTAAAACCTCTATAATCGAAATAAAAAAAAAAAAAAAAAAAAGGACCATTCATCAACTACGTAACGCTTATAGGGGTGGAGGGGCACGACAAATAGTGACATGTCGTGACATAAGAAAGAGGGGGTAAGCTAGAACGTTACGTAGCATAGTTTTACCGAAGAAAAAAATTACTTGCTTATTAGGGGAGAAGGGTATAGAGAATTTTGTGCGAATTTGTTACATGGAGGGAGGGGGAGTCAATTTTGGGCAATTTTTTGTTACGTAATTTATGAATGGTTCCTAATTTCGGAAGAATATTTCAAGAGAAAATTTTCAATAGGACGTAAGTAACATTGAGAGCCTCTCTTTGTTTACTTTCTCTTTCGTTTATTACGACGTCATTACAACACTACTAATTTTCCAGTACATATCGAAAGCCGACGGTTTTTACTACAATATTATGAAAAGAGTAGAGTAATAAATGTTAAAATGGCCGAGTAATGAACAGAAGAGAAAGACCTCAAAGAGAATCTCTCATTGTTACTTACGTCCTATTGAAAATTTTCTCTTGATTTGTTCTATCCTGAGCAGATTCTCAAGGGCTCAAACACCATACTATCTCTTTGAAAGACTATGAATATGATCCGTTGCAAAACCATTAAAAAACACCATAAAATGCTCTCAATAATTCATACGCCAAAATATAGTTTTCTCTTGTGAAAATATATACCAAAATAGGCCGGACTGAAGTAGCAGCTCCGACAACGTATCAAGACGACAGCACGCCATCTTCCGTCATTCATCATATCGAACTCTGTTGAATCGGTTTCTAGTTCGGTGGTGTCAATTTCTTCAAATATGGCAGTGATCTCACCAGATCGCACCGATTTTTGCTCACTCTGGTGTCGAAGGTGAAAGACAATTAGGGAAGGAGTCATTACGCAAGGGCGTTGCTATATTCTAGTTCACAGGCCGACTTGATGTCCGAACTATTCTGCCAGCTTCTGAAACTACCAATACCAAGAGATAAAAAGGGTGGGAATCGTGGAGATCAGCCAATATCGGAATCAAACGATGTCCAAAGTTTCGGTGAATATCACTTTTTCCCTGTCGATGGATGTTTGTGGCTTTGGGGCAAGTTACAGATAACCATCCATCTACGTCTACTCCATTGGCAAACTGGAAGCCACCACAAGGGAATGCATTTAGCTGATCCCGAATTCTATGTTTCTGGTGTCATCGATCTGGTACTAGAATCACAGCTCTTATACGATTTCCAGGTACTCGATGGTGGTCGGTTTCAGATTCGAAACATCGACAAAAATTGTCATCATTCGTCTATGAAGTATTTGGTGGGGCGGCTACCACGGAAACAAATCTTTGCGAGGACGATGGGAAGGTTTGTTACCTTTTGGCTTTGGCGATCTCAACTACAAAGGTACCGATGGTGTTCGACGGATCTGCGCCACTCAGCGGATCGGTGATTCAGGACGAACTATTTGATCTCACGCAGTGGCGTTGGTTACGGATGTGGAGAAGATGCACCAACAAATTCGCGTACATCCGGCAGATACTTCTCTACAGCGGATTTTATAGTGATTTGATTAATCCGAACCGGTGAACATCTCCGAGCTTCAGACGATCTCATGCGGCTTGGCTCCGTCGTTCTTCCGTGCCACGAGAGTCTTGAAGCAGTTCGCATCGAATTTCGGTGGCATGTACACGAAACTGGTGCGGGAGGATTTCTACATGGACGATTACTGCGGGATGGCAGAAGCCAGGGTTCCAAATAAGAAAGTGGAGCCCGAATCGACGAGAAGCTTTGAGTGACATACCATCGGAGGTATTATAAGAAACGGACACGCGACACATTGAAATTGACGATCCAATACCGCAGGAAATTGGGTCACGATGGTTGGATTTCAAATAGTTGCATCTAGTAAATACAAGGCTTCAGGGTGGTCCGCATTAGATTTTTGCCCAGGACGTCAACGGTCCTGTTTCATGTTTTTTGCGATGTATCGTAGGTCGGATACTGGGCTGCATCTAAGCTCGTCAACCACTATGTGCTGCACTTTGGGGGCACGGCCTCTGCAACGCGAAGGATAGGTTCTGGTCTGATTCGATGGGGATTTTGCATTGGATTTTCGCGCCATCTAATACATGGCAAACACTGGCATGGCACTTCGGGGATCCAGTTGCTTACGCACGAGAATTTTGCGGATGTCGTCTCCGGCAGTATGCACCGGACGAATTCATCTACAGCAATGCCATTGTTTATCATTGGCCCCGAAACCCTTTGCTAAATAGTTAAAATAGCGGAAATAGTAAAAAATGGTAGAAATAAGGAAAATATAATTGTAAAATAGTAAAAGGAGCAGAAATAGTAAATAGTAAAATTAGTACAAATAATAACAAAAGAAGTATCAGTATCACAAATAATCGAAAGCGCAAAAATGGCGAACAATCAAAAAGAGTCCAAGGAAAGCGCGAAAGAAAAGTGCCAATACTATCACAAAAGCCGAAAAATTTGAAAAAACAAGCATTTAAAATCGCAATAAAAATCCTAACAGTGGTCTAAAGGATCCTAAAAGGTCAACAATCAAATTAGGTAAGAAATGACAAAATAATTAAGAAACCCAAAAAGGGAAATAATTACAAAAAGGTAAACAATAAGAAAAGTGAATAGGAACAAAAATACACATTAAAACCAAATCATACGATACATAAAAATGGCCAAAGGTCAAGTACGATACATAAAAATGGCCAAAGGCCAAGTATGACCAAACCGACTAAAAAGTCAAAATAGCCTGAAAACATAAAAAGGAAGCACACAAAAAAGGGCGAACAGGTAACAAATGCACAGAATACTGAAAGGATAATTAGATCAATGCCAAATGTGACCAAGAGAGCGCAAAAATCACAAAAAGTCAAATAATCAATGAAGTCCAAAAAAGATAGGAAAATACACGTTCAAAATAGAGATAGAAACTTGTGAAAAGTAAAATGACCGAAACAGGTAAAATAGCCTTAATATGGCGAGAAAAGCAAAATAGCTCAGAACAAAGCTCGCTTTATTTTTTTAACGGAGAATATTGGATCGTGGCATTTTGTACATGATGGCCACAATTAGGTATTAATAATTCGAGAAAATCGCCTTTCGACTAATCTGGTATAACCAGCCGAAACAACGTTTCAATCTCACTGTTTCTCGTTAGCAAACAGAATTTTGTTTTCTTCAGAAACGACGCTTGTAATTAGAGGTTTAGTTGTAACACAAAATAGTCTCATTTTTAGATATGGTGTATTGGCACTAAGTTGGTGCCAGATTCTGTTGAGACGACGTCAAAGCGCAAATTCTTCAACCAAAAATTGCAAAATTGACTTATGACAAAAATGTACTAAGCAATGCAAAAAATAAACAAAAAACCAATATCTGCGGAAAAAATTCAAAACATTTAGAAAAAATCCAATATAGGCCAAAAAAGATGAACTATGTCGAAAAAACGAAAGCAATAAATATAGCATATTTATGCTCAATTTGTTATTTTTTATGTAATACTAAATAGCAGTTTTAATTAAGATAAAATGATTCTACTGTACTCTTTGCAAACAGTTCTGCTTGTTATGGATTTGTCTTGTAACTTTATTATTCCTCCATCATCGAACACAATTTCCCGTTTTATCAGACGGTCACCCTATATGTACCTCGTCCCTTAAAACTTCCTTCCTACCAAACAAATTCTAACCTGTAACCAATTGAACCTTCGATTGGGCTCTATCTACGATGTTTGCACATTCAATTGCTGTTCCCGTTCGAACATTGAACTTCCAAATATCCTGTCAAATGCTCATTCTACGACGTCATAATCGTACAAAAGTATGCCAAAAAGCTGTCAACCATCGCTTATCACTCACTGCCACTGAATACCCGGAGTTAGGTTGTCTATGTACCGCCGATCTATCCAAGCCATCGGATGATTTATCACCTGCACTACATGTTCGAATGTTGTTTCCGCTGATAAGTGTCGACGGTTTGATGGATAACCGAAAAAATCAGCCGGCCTCCAAGTAAGGTCACCTGTATAAAAGAACTTTTGTCAGTTACGGCTCATTTAGTTTGGTCGCGAATATTATTCCGTAGGCAGTAGACGCTGTAAGGTTTAGTTCTAATACAAGGCCAGTGAGCAGAAGTTTGTGAAAATGTGGAGATCCCTTGATGGGATTTGGACTATTTCTGTGCTACTTCTATGCTGCAACTTCGGGTTTTCAGTTAGCCAGCTTCCGAGGAGTCCGTGTATACCTCGATGCGTAACACCTTGGGATATCAATACGCTATGGGCAGCCATCGACGATCGGTATTACTGGCAGTGTGAAGCGGTTAATGGTAACGTGTGGAATATACGATTGAAGGCGTGTGCTCTCGGAACTCTGTTCAGTTTCGAACATCAAACTTGTGTAGATGAAAGTCACCTCCGGGATGATATCACTCAGTGTCGAGAACAGCACCCGATACTACCTCCACAAGGCGATTGGAATGAAATGTGTCCAGATCCAAATTGCAGAACGTTTCAAGAAATCAATACACTGTGGTCCATTCCCGATCCGGAATATTTCCTTCAGTGTAGACCGGAACCCGATGGGACCTGGGTACTTCATCAAATGCCTTGCGCAATTCCTACACTGTTTCATTTTGGTAAACAGACTTGTGTCGATCCGGATAATTGGGAAGCTTGTGACGGACAGGGAACAACTACTGCGCCGCCTCCAGTGACAACAGAGCCACCTCCGGTGACTACCGAACCGCCTCCAGTGACTACGGAGCCGCCTCCAGTGACGACGGAGCCGCCTCCAGTGACTACGGAGCCACCTCCGGTGACTACCGAACCGCCTCCAGTGACTACCGAATCGCCTCCAGTGACTACAGAGCCACCTCCAGTGACTACAGAGCCACCTCCAGTGACTACGGAGCCGCCTCCAGTGACTACGGAGCCGCCTCCAGTGACTACGGAGCCGCCTCCAGTGACTACGGAGCCACCTCCGTTAACTACCGAACCGCCTCCAGTAACTACCGAACCACCACCGGTGACCACTGAGCCACCTCCAGTAACAACCGAGCCGCCTCCAGTAACCACCGAGCCACCTCCAGTGACTACTGAACCACCTCCAACGCCAGATGACCCTCTCACACCTCCCAGTATTCCCATCATGGACGATGAATTCTGTCCTGTACCAAGCTGTGTAACACTACAAGATATTAATACTTTATGGCCACACACTAATCCGATGTTCTTCTACCAATGTCGTCCGGCATTCGGTGGTGGTTGGATACCACAAGAGATGCCATGTGCTCCGGGAACCGAATTTAGCTTCCGGGCACAAGTTTGCGTGTGGCCTAATGAAAGAGAAGATCCCTGTGATCCATCAGGAACGACTCCCAGTCCTGGAACAGGAGGAACCACTCCCGGTCCAGGAACAGAAGAAACGACTGCCGATCCTGGTACAGGAGGAACCACTCCCGGTCCTGGAACAGAAGAAACAACTGCCGATCCTGGTACAGGAGAAACGACTACCACCGATGTTGGCACGGGAGAAACGACCCACGATCCTGGCACGGATGATCCTATAATACCCGAAGTAGATTGTCTTACACCCAACTGTGTCTACTTGCAAAACTCGGACGTACTTTGGCCAGACAGAAATCCCCGCCTGTTCTATCGGTGCATCTTCCTCCTTGATACTGTATGGATACCATTCCAGGATACATGTCCTGTCGGAAAGTACTTTAGCTTCCCTGAACAGAGTTGCATTGATCCGGAACTGTGGACGGATGAATGTGGCGGTGTTCCAGAAGATATTACGACTACTCAAATGACAACAGTTTCCACGACCGAAGGTGAAGATGAAGGTCTTCCCTTACCGGTAATCTGTGGTTCTCCACGATGCAATACTGCCCAG
The DNA here is from genome assembly GCF_030247195.1 of Topomyia yanbarensis. Lineage (NCBI taxonomy): Eukaryota > Metazoa > Arthropoda > Insecta > Diptera > Culicidae > Topomyia > Topomyia yanbarensis. The sequence continues at coordinate 180,400,705 of NC_080670.1, read as the reverse complement.
GAAAGAAGCATTCGATGGCCGAGCACTGTTGCCAATACATTCTACGAATGCGTTTGGGTGGAACGTTGGTTCCAGTTTATACCGCTTCCAAAGCGCTGTCCGGACTTCCTTTTGTTTGATTTCGTGAAGCAGGAATGTGTTCCTCCGCTTGAATGGACTGATATTTGTCCAATTTATCCAACTCTGCCTCCGAGTTGCCCAGAATGTTGTCCAACTTGTCCTCCAGCGACGGACACTACAACGGCCAAACCAGAGGATCCACCGATTCCCGAGGAGCTCCCGATTCCAATAATCTGTGGCCAACCACGCTGTGAAACGCAAGTGGAACAGAATTTCCTTTGGCCTGCTCTAGATCCACAAGGTTTCTATATATGTGTGTACACTGGATCGGAATGGATGCAAGCAACGTTCGTGTTATGCAGCGATAACAAGTTCTTCCAAACAATGCAGCAAACCTGTGTCAGCGAAGAAGAATACGATCCCAGTTTCTGTCCGGTGTTCCCAGAGCTTCCACCCGTACCGACTGCCAATCCCAACCCTGCCAATTGTCAGTCGGATTTTAATGCCACTGAGTTGTATCCGATTGTCTGCGATAAACCACGCTGTTTCACTGATTCGGATAGGAATATCCGTTGGCCAGCATCCGACAAGGAAAGTTACTATACCTGTCAGTCAGTGGGTGTTGATAATTTAGAGAAATGCGATACGGGTCTAAAGTTCGACTTTTTCCGTCAATGTTGCACCGTCGAAGAGTCAGCGATAGAAGTGTGCCCCACGTATCCTTCGCCGCAAAATCCGATGATTTGCTTGAATGACTATAATCCAGGCGACATTCTTCCAGCCTTTTGCGACCATCCGCGTTGCACAAGCCAATCTCAAATTGACACCTATTGGCCATCGCAGCAGCCCAGGCTATACTACACATGTTCGCTGAATTCAACTACCGGTCTATACGTACCCGAATCCCACCTTTGCCCGGAGGGTGAGGAGTTCGATTTCTTCCGACAGTGTTGTACCGTCAATTCGATACTTTCCGCCAGCGACGTATGCTTGCTGATTCCGGAGACATCGACAGATCCTTCAGTGCCAAAGCTTCCATCCGATGTGGTATGCGACCAACCACGCTGTAACAGCGCAGACGAGCAGGTTTACTTGTGGCCTTCCGCAAACCCAAGTCTATACTACAGCTGCGAACTGCTCTGGGATGGAACTAGGCAACCGCAGCAGCACAGCTGCCCACCGGGACAGTGGTTCATCGTTGCCCAGCAAAGTTGTGGCGATCTGTGGTTACATCAGAATGTGTGTGTAAGCGAAGAACAGCAGCCAGAATCGCCCATTCTCACACCACCGTCCGGGCTGGCGTAGATTAGGGGGAAAAGGTCGACACTGGGATTAAGGTGTAGCGCTTGTTGTTTGTATTTATGATATATTATATATTTTTAGTGGTTTATTCTCAATATCAGTCAAGGTAAATAAAAATAAAAAATGAACGAAAAAGTTAGACTTTTCATTTTTTTTAGCATTTTTGTTCTGACTTGATCATTAGATAAATGCACATCTGATTACTGGTCAGATCTTCTAGTCTGTATCAAGAAGTTGTCTCGTTCCGCGGCTATTCTCCAAGCAACTAGCGTGATAGTTTGAATTAGCTTCCTTGATTCTTGGCAACGGGGGACCTTTCCAGCATTGGGGAGTATGGCGGAGGGCCCGTACTGGATCTTGGAGTAGTGTTACTTCTGCTTGGAGATTGTATTGGACCATGAGCGACCTCTCCAGTATCCGGGGGTGTGGTAGAGGGCTGAAGTTAAGGACGACCCCTTAACAGAGTCGTTGGCCAGGATGTCGAGGGTTGAGGGCGGGAGATCGTATATTTCTTGGAAGTCCTGGAGTTTGAGACAGTTGGAAAGAATGTGTTCAACTGTCTTCTGGGCCTGGCAGGTGGTGCATCCGGAAGGTTGGGTGTTGGAAGTAGTGTGGCCAGGGCCGTCGAGAGCCGCGCCGGGCCCCGGGGTTCGAAGTACTGACGGGCCGTACCATATATGACTTCTTATTTCAACATCGATTAGAGGAACTATACAAATGCAACCGTTTCAATTAAACTATTTTTTATGAAAATTGTTTATTTGATACGTTTCAATGCGTTAGCTTACCAGAGTCGTCAGTATTTTAAATAAGTAATAGATGAAAAAAATAAAAATAATAAAGGAATATTTGTTTGTGGCTGGCCATTAGAATGACTTGCGTCCGATTTGCCATTGCAATTGGAAACCTTTTTTGCGACATTGCCATACAGTCCATATCGCCATCGTTCATGCTCCCTTGACGCACGTTAATGCTACCATCGTTAATGCTGCTCAGAATCCGAGCTTAGAAAAATTGACATCCCTTCGTGAGCTTGAAAGAGAAATAAAATTCTATTTATGCCCGCCGCGATGAATCGAAGGTTTGTTTGTTTTCCTCGTCCGTCCGCTCTGAGATCATCAAGCAAAAGTGCACCAGATATAGATTATGCAGTTCAGTTATGCTCGAAAATGTAAAAGAACTTCTGCCTTCAAACTGTCCACATAATAACAAATGAATGCTTTGGTTTGTGAATGAATTTATATTTCCTCTGCACTCAACCATTCGATTCTGCATAAAATTTCAGTCAGTTTGGAAGTGAATGAATGAGGGAAGCATTGAAACTGAATATTGAATTCAGCAAATTAATCAGAAATAGGCAACTGAATGTAAAATTTCGCACCACTGATGCTGCCTTGTTTCTTATTGTTGGTACATGTTGATGATTTTGAGGCACTGGATGCAGCTATTGCAGTTGTCACTATGACCTGAACGAATTTTCTTTATTGGTTTCTGAACATGGTAAAATCGGTTTTGGAATCAGTTGTTACATTTGCGCTAACATTCAGAGAGAAAACATTCCGAATGCGATGAATGGGATCCAACAGCGAAGTCTGCTGTTAGAAAGACTGAGACAGAGAGTTGTGAGAGAAAGAGTTTCAACTTTTGGTGAATACTAATAGGTAGAATAAGTATCTAGTTCAATTCTCACATTTTTCTGCATCAAATGTGTACACTGGAACCTCTATTTACGGACCAAGTCAAGGGTTCGTAAATTGAATTAGTTCGTTTTTTGGGATTTAGATCGTAAAAAATTCGCTTCACATTCTTATCAAAATTCGTTGGTTGAGCAACATTATCGATAACCCTAACAATATGGGTATTTCCGGAACGGGCTTGACAAGTACATGATGAAAATGGATACTTGGCACCTTTTTGAAATCCAGGATGGAGACTTCCGATTGAACAATAACCCTAACAATTTGGGAATTTTTGAAACGGGCTTAATGAGTTGATGATAGAAATGGTACCTTGGAGCTATTTCAAACAATATCTGTATAAACTATGAGGGTATTTTTAAGCGGGTTTGCCGAGTAGATGAGCGATGCCCTTTTGAAGGCCAATATAGCGTCTTCTGGTTCAGAGAAGTTTTCTATAATCATATCAACCGCATCACAAATCAATATACCTATATCTATTCTATGATTATCTTTTTTCGAAAATGTCAATATTTTAGGTTATAGAGATGTCTTAACTGGAATTCGCCATCTTGGTTTTCAAAGTGGCTTCATTCATTGATTTTCGTCATCTACTCGTCAACCCCATTCCGAAAATATCCAACTTTTATTAGTAACATTAGCTAAGAATATGATAAATTGTAAACAACTTCATACTGTACACTTTGACAAACACTTGCGATAAATGAAACCAGAATGGTTCTAGTGCACTGTTAAATGAATCTAATTGGGTTACGTTCACGTACTTCAGAAAACCATTGGAACGATTGGAACGTAGTTATTATTATTGAGAGGGAAAAACCCGCGGGAGTGGATTTTCAAAAGCTCCTTCTCCCGTAGGCACAAAACCTCTATCTTTTAGGTATTAACATTTAACAAACAAACCAAATGATACAATGACTAACACTAAACACTGCTTAAAATAAACTCTTCTTAAACTCTATCTTACATAGGTAAAGTATTAACATTAACATAAAAAATTGGCTAACACTATCAGGTTTGGGAAAGGGTGCGCGAAAACAATTTTTTTAAAGAAGTGCGAGACAAATTGAAGTCAAAGACATTGTAACATTGATTGAACACTCTACACATGCTACTGACGGGTTCATTTTTGCCATAATTAGTACGAGACACTGGAAGACGGACAAAAGAGTAGGAACGAAGGTTTCGGAGGCGAATATCAATGTTGAGAAGACGGAGTAAATCAGGGCAGTCAATGCGAGACAATAACAGATCAGAGACAAAAGACGCTTTGGTCACATTGCGGCGCAAAGACAGTGTTTCAAGACCAATAAGGTTGCAACGATCTTCGTATCTGGGCAGATTGTAGGGATCGCTCCAGGTGGCGCAGCGCAAAACGCACAAATTTACGCTCAATACTCTCGATGCGTTGAATGCTGTTCTTGTAGAAAGGAGCCCAAACAAGGGCGGCGTATTCCAGTGTGGAACGAACGAGCGAGCAGTACAACGTTTTTAAGCACTGTACGTTAGTGAAATGCTTAGTAACCCTAAAAATAACTCTTAGATTACGCGAAGCCTTAGACGAGATAAAAGCAATGTGATCCTTAAATGTAAGCTTTGAATCCACATGAACCACTAAATCTTTCACTGTAGTTTCTCTTTTTAATTTGTTTTGCAAGATAGTGTAGTCGAATGTTACGATGGAGCGTTTTCGTGCAAACGTAATCACAGAACACTTCGAGGCATTCAAAACCATCATGTTAGTCATGCACCAATTAGCGAAAATGTCTAACTGAGATTGCAAAAACAAAGCATCAGAGTAACTTTTAACTATATGGAATAACTTATAATCATCGGCATAAGACACCTTGAAGCACTTAATCAATGAATCCAGATCGTTTATGTGTAGAAGGAAAATATAAGGACCGATATGGCTGCCTTGAGGTACGCCGGACGTTACGTCGAAGGATGAGGATAAATGATTCCCGATTTTAACAGACATTTTACGGCCTGACAAGTAAGATCGAAGCCATTGGTTGATTTTATTGAAGGCGGCCGACAGATCGGTGTATATTGCATCAGCCTGCAATCGATCCTGTAGCGAGCGAGCGATAAATGAGGTGTAGGCTACTAAATTAGTGCAAGTAGATCGCCTGGGAATGAAACCGTGTTGAGTTTCTGAGATGTATCTAGAACAACAATGTGTCAAAAACTCGAGAACGATGAGCTCCAATAATTTCGATAGTGCACATAAAGATGCGATTCCTCGGTAATTGGGAACTTCGCTTTTGGATCCTTTTTTATAAACCGGAAAAACATAAGATGATTTCCAGATGGTAGGAAACACTCCGGAACTTAACGATATATTGAAAACGACGGACAGAGGTAGGCAAAGCTACGACGAGCATTTTTTAATGATAGATGATGGGATTCCGTCAGGTCCAAGAGTGTTAGAACACTTGAGTTTTGTGCAAGCTTTCTGTACAATATCGGAAGATATCGTGAAATGAGGTCCAATACTAGTCCTACGGGGAATGTTGTCGGCTGCTGCGGAGACTTGTTGATTATTAAGAGTATCATTGGTAAAAACACTGCTGAATTGTTGGCGAAATAACTCACAGATGTCCGGCAATGAAGTCGCTTCTAAATCACCCAGCGACATAGAAGTGGGTAAACCTGACTCACGCCTTATTAAGTCTCTTGTAACAATGATTTAAGAAGATTCTGATTCTTTAGCATATCGGTTCGGTATTTCGAAAACTTTTTTAGAGCTGACCTCTTGGCCGATTTAAACTTTTTTAGTGTACGATTCGACCATGGAGGATATTCACAGCCATGATTGAGTTTTTTAGGAGTAAACTGGTCGATAGCAAAAATCAGTACGTTCGAAACAATTTCAGCCGCTGCGTTTGCATCAGATTGTGGCAAGATTTCATTCCAATTGATACGAGACAAGAAAAGGTGCATTCCTCGAAAATCTGTCTTGCGATAGGCATATGTCAGTTTCTCAGTGGTATCTTCGAATGTACAAGGTACACATTTTCGGAGAAAACAATGAAGAGCAGGGTGGTGTTGGCATAGTTTAACGAGAGGAGCTGGAGCACGACAAACGGCAAAGTGATCGGAGAGCTCCTGGCTTCCAAGGCAAAGATCCAAAATACAGTTGTTGTCATTAGTGACGTCACATAGTTGAACTAGCCCCGCGGTGCTGTAACCGTCGAGTAGCTGAGTGATACACGTGTTAGTTGATGAGTGTGATGAGTCTGGGTACAGAAAAGATGTATTATTGCGAACCCAATCAATGCCGCTAAAGTTGAAGTAGTTGATTGTAATATATTTGCAGTGTCGACAGAAACAATAAACTTCAGCAATTAAATTAAAATACATTTAATTCAGTTAAAAATGCGGGCCCCCAAAACAGACCCGGGCCCCAGGGTAGTTGCCCCCCCTGACCCCCCCTCTCGTCGGGCCTGAGTGTGGGTGTTGGAGATATTGGTGGTCTTGGTCCGAAGTCTGGACCCTTTGTGCTCCCCCTTTTAGGTGCCCTCTGAGGTCTGCGAATGGTTGATGTGGTAGTTGTTATGGGTTTGGGTAAAGTGTCGGATGATGTCGGCGGCTGGCACTTCTTATGTTATGGTCCTTCTGGCTCTGCGGCCCTGGGCTGCCAGGTGGTCGGCGTCTATGTTTCCACGTATGTTGCAGTGCCCGGGTATCCAGCAGAGAGTGGTGAATGGAACGATGTTGATTTCAATGACCCGAACGAATGCGTGCCAGAATTGGCCAGATTTCAGCGCGCGGAGTACCGAAAGGGCGCCTGTGAAGATAACGGTTGCTGTGTTTTCTGGTTTCTGGGGTATGACCAGGGCGATGGTAACGGTTTCGGCGGAGAAAACGGAGCATTCTGATGGGAGGCGAAGCGAGAGGCATGTTTCCGTCTTCATTCTTAACCTCCTGAAAAGGGTGGACGAAGATTGCCTTTTTCAGCTCCTTACAGTACGGGATCGGTGTGTTGCTGATTTGGATCGGACGGTCGGTTGCTCGGTGGTGGGAGTTGCAGACGTGTGAATAAAAGCTTCTGTGGATTGCCATGCATAAACCCACCGATGTAGCTGATGTAGTGGCATTGATGTTAACGTGAAGACCTTCGTTTGTAGTCTGGCCTAGCATCTCCCTGAGGGATGCAAGGTAGAACCCGGTGCCTTTTCCTTCACGGAATGCGTGCTGTCTGTTGTCTAGTAGTTGCCACACTTCAAGGATTGTGGTGAGGCGTCTATTGGCCATTCGCTCCAGTGTTTTGACTATACAGGGGAGGAGACTGATTGGACTGATATCCTTGGGTGTGCGGGTCCTTTGAGTCCTCTTGGAGATCGGTATAGCTAATGCAGTCTGACAGTATTCTAGGAGCGATGCGCCCTCCCATATTCAGTTGTAGCTTTGCTGCAGTGCTTTTTTGCCTTGGGGAGGTAGGTTGCCCAGTGATGGTTGTCGAGTTCAATGGCTTTAATACGCCCGCGGGAAAGGTTATTTGTGAGTTAAGGACCGGAGAAAGGTTGAATCCACTGCGTCTTCGATCTGCACCGGACCCGTAGATCATTCGCAATACCTTTCGGAAACACGGCAAGTTGATCCTACGCCAGGTTTCGTGCCTGACCGTGGATATACCGGCCCGCACCGATGAGCCTTCAGCGACTGCTGGTGCAGGGGGCCCAACTAACCATATAAATCACCCATAACGACCAGTTGTACCGCTACGAACCTTTCCCAGGTAACGCCCAAGTAACAATTGAAGTTGTATAGCATGCTACAAGTGCAATCTAAGTATTATGAGTGGCTATAAAACTACAATAGAACCTCAATTGTTACTAGGGTCACCTCATAGCCTACCCAGCGCTCGGATCTTCGGGCAACCAACACACCGGCCCCGAGATTCCATCTTCGAGCCCGCCATCAAGACCGATATCATTTTTTCAGGCGCCTAGTCCTGGAACGACGGAGCACAGAAACACGCCGGCCCATCGAACCGCGACCGCGTTCCTGATCCACAGCATCCACCCCCGGACCGCAATTGGCTAGCACTTCAATGGAACGCCAACGGACTAAGACAGAACCTGGGAGACCTCCAGGTCTTCATCGCCCGACACAACTTCTTGGTACTAGCCATACAGGAAACACATACCCCGAAGATCACTGACGTCTCCCGGTGGCTTGGGAGCCGCTACACATGGGAGTCCCGGACCGGAGATAATATATTCCAAACCATAGGAATGGCCACCCTAGCCGATATTCCCGGGGAAGAAATTCGTCTGGATACTGTGCTGGTGACGATTGCGAGAGAATCCATATAATTGGGCCGTGCACCGTCGTGTCATTGTACATCCCCCAAAAGGTCCGAGACGTCAGAAAGTAGTTAAACCAATTGATGCGACAAATTCCACCCCCGTTCCTGATATTGGGCGACTTCTACGCGCAGCATCCAGCCTGGGAATTACACTGCAACGGCAACGGAATTCTGGAACCCGTTGAGAACAACAGGGGCGTCATCCTCAGCGACGGGAGCCCAATCTTTCCTGGAGAAATTGCCCTATTACAAGTAGACCTCACCATCTGCTCTAGTTCACTGGCGATCGACTGTCTCGGCTCGTCCTGTCGGACCCATGCAGCAGCGATCACCAACCACAAGGCAGCCCCCCGACCACTTGCCGGCGGCGACGGTGGCTGTATAAAGAGGCTGATTGGACCAACTTCGGTGAAGTGTTTATGGGCGACCTCGACCCACAAAAAATCTACACGCTGGTTGAGCTAGTGGGGACCATCCATCAAAAAACTAAACTGCGTAAAAAAACTGCAAACTGCAGTCAACCGTGTTTGCAGATGGGCAACCTTCGGCGGTTACACCCACATATGCCCAACCCACCATCGAGCCACCGACCGGCCGATCCGGATAGCGAATACCCCAATCTCCTACAAAAAGGAGTCGAAGATACTCGGGGTCATAGTGGACAGTAAAGCCTCCTTCGCACCCCCCCCCCCCACCACTCCCGGAAACTTAAGGCCGACTGCGTCTACCGAAAAGCGCCCGGCACCCGAAGTGCACCCGGGATATGGCACTCGCCATCAGCCAAGCGTTAACTCATAGCCGGATTTATTACGGCATCGAGACTACCGGACGCAAGAATGAACAGCATATTCGCACCTCTGATCCACGGGTCCATCCGAACTGCATCGAAAGTACTGCCCAGTACACCAGCCGAAAGCGCCTGCGTCGAGGCCGTCGTCCTTCCATTTCAGTGGAAGATCGCCCTAGTGGCCCTCCGGTGGGCACTAGGGGTCCTCGAGCACACGTAACGAGATGACGACTCGGAAAAGACTAGAATAGACAAGTAATGTACGTTGAATTCGCTGGATCCCCCTACCACTGCTAGTTCGACTGCACCGGGTATGGCCTCGACCATGGAACGCCAGATCCCCCAGATCGACACAAGCCTGTTCCAGACGATCCGGGCCGAAGGGGCCCCTAATGTCGTCCGTTCAGCCTACTGTCAACTAGTAGACTGTCCATGATCGCAAACCAGTCCAATAAAGTTGGGAAATCCCATGGAAAACTGGACAAATATGCGATCATGGGTAGTAGAGCAGCGATTCTCGAATCTACATCGACGAAATAGGAAGGACGGAAAGATCAGAATCAGAGTCCGTGACGGCGGAATAGGCTGATTCCTCCGCATTCCAACACAGTGTTTGGTCTTTTCCGTCGAAGCCACAGCCATCGCCCTGGCCCTGGCTCAAAAACCAGAAGACACAGCAACCACGATCTTCACTGACTCGCTCGTGGTACTCCACGCACTTTTGAGCGGGCAGTACCGACACCCTTTTGTCCAGGCCTTCGAGGTGAACGCCGATCCACTCACGCAACTACGCTGGATCCCCTAATACTGCAGCATACGGGGTAACCTCGAAGCAGACCACCTGGCAGCGCTGGGTCGGAGAGCCAGAAGGACCCTAACCAAGGTAGTGTTAGCCAAGGACATCATTCGGCACTTCACCGAAGTCCTTAAGAATAACTTCATCGACCACTGGCAAGTGTCTCAGAGACATCTGCAAAAAATAAGGGGATACTCGTCCTGTCCCGATTGCGGACCGAACACATGACGACCACGCACGCCCATTCACTCTCGAATGTACCACCCCCTACCTGCACCACATACGGATCCAAAACAACAGTGGAACACATCCTCTTCAACTGCCACGAGTTCATGGACCTCCGGGTAATACACGACGTCCCGCCCTTTACAAAGGCCGTCTAACGACCCCGTAAGGGAAGAAATCGTGCTAAACTTCCTTAAATACGCCGTGTCTCTTCGACAACATCTAAGCAGGAACCCACCACGACCACACTAGAACTAGGCCCTCTGCCGCACCCCTCACCAAGTCGCCCATGGTCCGACAAGACCTAACAGAAGGAACTCCAACCCAAGACCGACAGGTGGCCACCGACAACGACCCCTCCACCCTTCCGGGATAGAGAAGTCACCCGTAGCCTGACTCCTGCACCAAATAAAACCAGCAATGAGCCCTTTGCCACTCCCTCCGGTGTCGGAGAGGTCGCTCATAGCCCCACACAACCACCAGACAGCGTGAACTCCAACCAAGGCACAGTGTGGGCCCTCCAACACGCCACCTCCCCCCTTCACGGGATAGGGACCCGATTAGAAACACATAACAAAAAATTTCATAATTATATCTCGTATTATTATAAATTTCTGTAACTACTATCGAGCCCAGATTTTTAAAACAGATTGCTACGAAAATCGCATTCGGTTATAATCTTGTTATTGCATTCTGATCGGGGAAGTTGCCTGAAGCCCAACCAACCTTCCATCAGCATCCTATAAACACCAGCAACGGGACCCGATGGAATCCCACGCGGGTCTACAGCTGCACTCCTCCAACCTGCAGGGAGGCTTCCCGCGATCTACCGACGCAATCCGCAGCTAGCCAACCATCCAAAAAATAAAGTAGAATTATATTTTTATGTATTTCAATATGAGTTCATTATTCTATTATATAGTATAAGTATTAGATTCACGGTCGCGCGATCATCTGAGAACACACGCAAATATGTGAAAGGCACATGGTTATAAAATAGAATATATACACGCGAGGTTACATACACATTAGCACACTCAACATACAAACGCACATGCGATTGAACACGTTAACGTACAAATGCTTGAGCCCCTCGCGATGATACACGCAATCGCGAAATCTCTACGCCCGCACATATCTGAACCGTACAATCATTATCACATTCAGAATCACGGCATGCTGCAATTGGCATTAAGCAGTGTTTTAGTGGGCGTCATTGCCTGTCTCGTCTGCAATTGTAGTGTGTGATTCCACTGTCAGTTAGACGATATATCCAAACTAACACAAAATTGGCGTCGAAGCATTCAAATCCAACTTTTTAAAAGTTTTGTGCCGTTAAGTGCATTTTTTATGTTTTTCCCTGTAGAAAAATAAATGGCATAGCTTTAGGCGTTCACACATGTTGTGTGAACTGTTGTTATTTAATGTCCAACTGGTGCCAATTTGGTGTTAGTTTGGATGTATGGTCTAATTGACAGCAAGTTGGTGTCAGTTACTGACGAGTTACTGACACAAAACATTCCAATCCAACTTATTTAATTAGAATTAGCTATGGCTATCGCGCTCGCAAATTAGAAACTAGTGCAGGGATTTTTTTTGCGGGACTAGGGATTTTTTAGAAAAAAAGTAAAACACGATTATTAAAAAAAACTGGCACCAGTTAATATTAATCAAAAAAAAACTTCCTGTCTAGATTGTCGGTCACCCCCCTAAGTGCGCAATTTCGAAACCGCCTTTGGTTAGGCAACTTTGGCAGTCACTTATCGATATCAACCGAAACCTTATCACAAATATTCAAGTTCCTTCCAGTTACAATGAAACTTTCCATCAACCAGAATAAAAATGCCGATCAGCCAGCCCCAGTATCGGTATCGTCACCGAAAACATTGCAGCGTATCACAGCTTTTAGGTCTAATTGCGAAAACTGTGCGAGGGCCACATGTTGATGCTGCCACAATTATTCAATTAAGATGACATGATAAAACATTCAGGGTGATAGAAGTTTTAGCCTATAAAACAACCGATCTACCGGTAGAGTTGGTCACTTTCTTTTTCGGTGCGTTCTTGATTAGGTAGTGTTTTCTTTTCTCAAATCATGAAGGGTAGGTATTAGCAATAATCGTCGATGCTCTGCCGGGTTCCCAGATGTAATACATTTATCTAACCGAACAGCTGTCACGATATTGCTGATGGCCCTGGTGGTAGCCATATCGGCCCGATGCGTTCGAGATAACACCACCGGTCAGCCCGGATGTAAGAAACAGGAAGAGCTCACTCAGGGCGTCTGGCGTCACAATCACGATCCAACGGCGTACTGGGAATGCGTCAAACTAAACGAACCGGGAGTTCTGAAGCGTTGCGGTAGCGAAACCGCTTTCCATCCTACCCTGCTGGAGTGCGTCAACTGGGATGAGTGGGAATGGGAACCATCCTGTGCACCCATTTCGCGACCGGATAACTAACGACGACGATGACGTTTTGACGTTCGACAACAACAACAACAACAGCAGGCATGTGTAGATTGATGGGCAATCATCGGTGAAAGATCTAACGGCAATAAGTGATAATAGCTCCTCGATTGTTTTTCGGCATGGATCTTAAGTTAGCGAAAACAGCTCAATAAAATGATTGATAACAGTATTTATTGATTAGAGACAAAAATCTTCCCAATCCGACTGAAAGAGACACATTTGTCGTCCGGCATGGAAGTAGGTTCCGGCACCGCACGGTCGTTCAGCTGGTACCCAGAATCCGTTCGGATCGGGAACGCACTGGTAGTACAACGTCCAGTCGGTGTGTGGATATAGGTGTGGATCTTGGACCCGACAAACCGGAACGGGACAGATCCCCCTGGTCGGTTCGGTTGTGCTACTGGAGGGCGTTGTTACTGACGGTGTTGAGTCCGTAATTTCTTCCGTAGTTTCGGTTGTATCTGTTTCTGATTCCGTCGTTGTAATTTCTTCAGTAGTTTCAGTTGTGGTGGTTTCATCCGTACTATCGGTTGTATCAGGCTCCGTATCAGTAGTCTCATTATCTATTGTAGTACTGTCAGTTTCCGCTGTAGTTTCCGTTTCTCCACCCTCCGTTGTCCCAGGTGTGCTCACCTCTTCAAAGGTACAGTCTCGTTCCCACTGTTCGATTTCGACGCACTGTTGCAGAGTCCAACTAAACAGTGTTTCCGGATCACAATCTCTCCGCACTGCTTCCATGCCTCCCATGGGTCCTGGAACGCACTGCAGAAAGTAGCTTGGATCTTCATAGGGCCAAAGCTTTCTCTGGTCATACTTAGTTTTGCACACTACTCGCGGACACTGCGGTAGATGCGGATCTGGACAGGTTTCTACCCACTCGTACGGATCCACACATTCCTGTCGGACGAATTTGAACAACCGCTTGTCTATGCAGGGCCTTCGCACCAGCTCCCAAGTGCGTTCTTCACAGCGTAGATAAAAATTCGGATCGTAGAATGGCCACAGTGTTGCTCGACCTTCCTCAGAGTCACATTCCGGATGAATGCAACTAATGTCATCTGCAGCAATCGATTGGCGGACGATTAATAAAATTCCGAATAATAATAACAGACGCTTATTTGTGCCCATTGTAGATGGTTTGGAAATTTGAAGCAGACTAATCTAACGTCCGTCGCAGTTTGAATGCAGCTAAGAAAATAATCTAATCTCCTTCCAGGCATTGGGTTTATATCGAAGGTAATGAATATTGCAGCACGGAACGAAGTTTGATTAGACTCTCGGTAATCTTTTGACGATTGTGTGTTTTTTCAAACATCCGAACACGTCATCGAACGGTGATAAAAAATTGACCAAAACACCAAATATGAAATCGAGATCGCTAAATATTGAAGCTAGTTGACAAAAATATTCCAAAAACTATGAACTATGACTATTATTGAACGAAATAATCCTACCATATGCATCAGAGAAATTACAAGTATCTGAATGAAAGTTAACTTCACAAGTTAAAATAGTCCATCGTAGTAGCCGCTGCAAGTAAAATTTTTATTCGCTCCTGTCAATTCAGTTTTCAAAATTGGTAGAGTTTGAGGAATTTTCGGTCTATTTCGCCAAAGTGAAGTGAAATGGAAACGATTACAAATCGAATTTTCAACAATATTTTGCTGGAAATTGTCAACAAATCCGCTTCGGACTTTGTGACGAGTGCTACTCATACCACCATGAAACATATGTGCAAACTGAGTGTGGGAATCGCGGACACTGCATTAAAAAGTGTTGATACTGTATACGTTCAAACTTTGCTCTCCTGCTCTGTTGCGGGTTATTGCTTATCTTTCAGCATTATTTACATATTTTCTGCTACAATAGTATTGTTTCTTGCGGTTTTGTAAATCTTCAGTAAGACAGTGGAACTAGAAAGTAACCGATGGACATTTGTGAATTGTTTAGTATTATGCAAAAAAAACAAGTGGTTGCCTTGTGGGTCGCGCCCATCGCAAAGAAATCCGCTTTTTTCAGTATATGCATCACCTGATAGTGTATAATAAAAAGAGATAAATGTCTCACATCAAATTGCATCACGGAAAAAAATAACCCGTTGGGTATTTTGTCTTGAAAATTTGGGTAGAAGTAGTTTAGAATGTATTGTTTACACTGTATTTTTATCGCTGTCAGTTTTTCGGAAATTAAAAAAACGGCGTCACCCGAAAAGCAACGTAACGAATTGCTTTTGCGCAAGCGCCTGGAATATTCTTAACACTCTCGTCACGACACCCAAAAACAATTAAGAATCGTGCAGTCTATAGTGAGTCGTGTGATTAAACGTTACTATTAAACTCTGAGCATCGAACGGCAGGAGAAATGCGGTCAGAATGGATGTTCTATTAGTGACCAGGATCACAAACGTGTACTGGAATCCCAATGCTTCGGTCAGGGGTGCAACCAAAAGATGAATTCCGATGTCTTGTTCCAAGAACCGAGACGGACTGCATACGTACAACGTGTAGAAGGCTCCAAATCGGCCAAATTCGGTGGGAACCCAACGAACATTTATGCTGAATAATGGCTTGTCCAGTTCTTGTTCAGCTTGTTCCCTCGTAATAAAAGCTTGTTCAGCTTTCGTTGTTTGTTGGGAATGTCGGGCTCTGAACCTGTACATCCAGATGCTGACAAAACCTCATTGCCTCATGAATGATGAGACTTACATCAAGGCGGACATCCGGCAGCTTCCGGGGCCACTGTTTTTCACCGCCCAGCACAAGTGTAAAGGCCTTAGTATAAAGGTACGCAAAGAGCGTGCAGAAAGTGAAGCCGAAAAAAGTCTACCTATCGAGCAAAATTAGAATCCAACTTTGCTGCAGAGGTATCAGAGATGGATTCCAATTGTGCTCGATAGGTAGGCTTTTTTTGACTTCACTCTTTGCGCAACTGTTCTCTATAGACTGTGTACAATTGTTTGATGTTCTGAAGAAAGTAAGGAAGCAGAAACTTTTAATACATGGTTTGGCAAGCGATCATGTGGCACATGGAGTGCGCCTTTCGTGACTGTAAACGGTGAGATCTATGTCAATGAGTGTCTATAGAACCATATGCTTCCTCTGTTGAAGCAACACGAGGGCCCTACGATCTTCTGGCCGGATCCAGCGTCGTACCACTATTCAAATGTCGTCCTGGACAACCGGAACTAAGGCCCATCGAAAAATACTGGGCAATTATGAAGCTGGCACTACGAAAGCATCACAATGAGGTCAAATCTAACCCTTAAATGCGCAATGTTGTTTTAAAACAACATTGTGAAAACCATCTCAAAATTATCATAGTGACGTATTAAAATTGTGAGACAATTTTCAGAAAATTTGAAAAAAATTGCTTTGCGCCTTTAAGGGCTAAGGAAGACATGAAGAAAAAGTGGATTTCCGCATTGAAAAAGACGCAACCAGATGTTCTACAGAACCTAATGAGTAGAGTTACGCGTAAGGTGCGAGCTGAGTGGCTTACTACTATTCTATTGTCTGAAAATTTGATTTCAATACACTAGGTAATTTTCCACAGCGCTTTTTCCGTGATGCAATTTGATGGCGGACACCGATTAGTTATGGAGCATTGTTGGAAATTGGTTGATTGTGAGGGTGTTTAATAGACTGCCCACAAAAAAACGAATGAAAACTCAATCGGCCCACCCCTGATTCCGTTCGTAATTCCAACAGGAGTGTGCTCCAAATTTGCAGTAAATTGAATGCGTCCGCACCAACGGGTTTGAATGAAATTTTTCGGCAATTTACACGGAGAAAATCCAAGTGAAATGTTGTTTGGGGAGGATCACAGGGAACTTAGCACCGGTTGGTGTGTAGGGTGCAGCACCGATTCGGTCACGACTCTGTAGATTTCCTGAATCGTAGATATCGTCGAGGAACGGCCACTGGATGTAGGTGTAGCTGGCCTTATCCACGATGTTGTGACGTCGATCCAGTGGACCTAGAGTTTGGGTAAGAATGGCGATTTCATCAGGACAAAACTTCGCCTTGCGCCGTCTTCCACTGATAACATTGCCTAGCTCCTTAGTTTGTGCTTGACGAATATTGTTGATAAAACAGAGCGCGTATGCTACTGAACGGTGCATTTTGATCCAACTGCTAAACCGGGCGAATTATACAAGCGAAAATTTTGCGAAATGATAGTGGACATTCCTCAATTCCTTAACTTGGCTCAATCGGTTAATGTTGGTGTCAATTCCTTTTGACGGTTTGGAAGAGGTTCATAGGCTGGATACATGGACTGTCCATCGTCAGCTGCGGAGCGATACCCCACTTCGACGTTGAGTTTAGATGGCACGCATATCCAATATTATCCATTCCTTTGACTCCGTTGTTGTCAGAATCTCGCAGACACGGATAGCAATGAATTGTTATGATATAATTCAAGGTTGCTTAGGTTTTCGAGTCATCCCAGAAGTATCGTAAATTTCTTGGGAAAGAGTGTTGGTTTGGGATGCTGCCCGCCAAGCAAACTCTGAGGCTGGCGGATTTAAACTCGAACCTGGGCATAACGGGTGTTCAATAAAAAATGAGAATGATTTCAATACCTTTCTGTAATTAAAGTAAGGAGCGTCAATTTTTTTCTCTCCAAGAGAATTGCTCTCTGGATTCTCTAGAAATGGGCGGCATGTTTCTTTTCACTCGGGTGCTGTCAGTTCAATCGAAGATGACGTCAGAACAGTAAACACACCGTGAGTGTGTTGTACGGTTTTACGAAACGCATGGTCATCGTGGCAAAAAGTTTACGGTAGACCACTTTTGAGACGAAAATGTGCTCGTGAGTACAGTTAACCTGATCCTGGCATCCTCGAGCGTGGAACGGTGAAGATAATGACGAAGAAGAAGAAGGAAGTGTTGAAAAAGCTGTTCGACAACATGGACGGAAATTCGGCGCCGGCCGAAAATATCACTGCTCCCATACCTTGATTCGCCGAACCCTCAAGATTGAGGACACACTCCTCGAAGTACTATATAAGTTTAAGCATAAATTTGAAAAAAGGTATGCTGTACATCGTCATATCGGACAGAGGTATTTCAAAGCCGTGGTTCAAACCGAGTGGTCTGGCCATCAATAAACAAGAGTACTGGTGCCCTAAGACAATTTCGCTAGATTTTCAGAGCAGCATGCACTCAGTGCACTAGTGCTACCGCCGGAAGATTAAGCAGCATCATGCGGATGAGAAGTATATCTTCTGGCTGAACAAGGCGTCTTCCCATTACGCCAAGAAGACGCTGGAGTAGCTTAAGCAGAAAAAGATACCGTACGTGCCGAAAGAAAGGAACCCGACCCTCTTGCTTTAGTGTCGTCCCATTGAGAATTTTTATTATTTTTTTTAATAAAAAATGCTGAATTGGTTGAAAAAATTTTGTTTTTTAACTACATGACTGAAAATCTTTTTCTTTTTTATTGAACACCCGTTATGCCATAAGAGATTTAAATGATATAAAATACTAATTCTGTAATATAAACCAATCTTAGATGGCTTTACCTTTAAGTTGACTACCAAGCATCGCTTTAGTTTAATCTATGTAAAACAAATATCAATACTGAAACTGCTCTAACATAACTTCAACTCACGCCCACCCACCAACAACTTCAGATCACCCCCGAATTTCAGTAGATGCAAACCCAATTAAGTCTGCCCATGCTTTAGACATACCTACAGAAACATGCCAGATGCGCTAGTGATTAAAACGCATCACGTATATCCGAAATATAAAACGTGTGTGCCAATAGGCTAATTATCCTACGTATATACAAACCATCAAAAACATTTGGCGCCTCATCAACCCAACGCGCACACAAGCATAAAAATAAATCAATTTGTCCTAGCCCCAACGTAAATTTACAAGCAGCACACACAAGTCGAAACCTGCAGTGTTCAAACCAAAGCCCACCAACTTTGCAAATCATCGTGTATATGCGACTCGGTCTTATTGTTTCCTTGCTATGTACAAAGTGTATTGCGTGCTCTTCACCGTGCTGTGCGATTTGAAACGTACCGTCTGGACATTATTGCCTAGGTGTTGCTCGTTCGAAAAGCGAGCAACGAGTTTAATCACTTATGTGCCGTCTCTATTGTTTGATTCATATGGGTATGTCAGTTAACACTTTTCCCGAGATCTATTCATAACAATTAAACAAAAAAGCCGTCCATAAATAACAAAGTTATTAGCGTTCAAATGGTGGCGCAAAAAAAAATGGGATCTCGAAATATTTTAGATTTTAGAATGACACGCAGCTCCAGATAGTGAACTAAGAAATTTTCAATGTTGAAAACATCATTTAGGCAAAAGTTTTGTGCAAAATGCAACAAAACCCCAAGGACCACACACGTACAAAGTCAAAAAGGCGCCGAACCGCGATGTACGGCAGAACACAGGAGGGAAATCACGTGTGTATTGCGTGCTGTTGACGAAACCATGTTGTCTCGTCATGGGTGACGATACTTATATGAAAGCAGATTTCCGGCAGCTTCCTGGACCCCTTTTCTTAACTTCTCGTCATAGGTTCGACGTCTCCGAGGAAGTTAGAAAACAGAAGATGTCTTAGTTTCCCAAAAATACATGATTTGGCAGGCAATTTGCTCGTATGGAAAGCGAAGCTGTTCGTGCCAACGTTTGGGTGGGAGAGAACGGAGGGGACCTATGGGCAGGTGTACTCGAAAGAAAGTTTCCAAAAACGTCTACTTCCACTTTTGGGGTTTCACCATGATCCTAAGTTTTTTCTGACCGGTGGAACCAGACTACGTAGGTCAATTTGATGCCAATGGATATTAACTCCCCGAACGCACTGGAACTACGATCGATTGAGAAATGCTAGGCTATTATCAAGCACGCACTTCGGAAGCATTCTAAGGAAGTGAATCCGGAAGCATAAATGAAACAAAAATGAGGATGGTAGGGCCATGGTAGGCTATAAAATTTAATAAAACGAACATGGAAAAAGTTTTGATATTTTAAGTTTTGTTAAAGTAGGAGATTACAATTGGAATTTTTTTTTATATTAAAATATTAAATCTAAAAGGAACATTTTTACAGTTGTCTCCAAACTAGGAATACACTTCGATATGCAACGGGGAATAATTGAGTTTTATTATGAGTATGTATGAGGGAGGGCGGTTTAGGGTATATAGAAATGAGCCCCGAGGAAGACCTATCTACCAAAGTAACAATTTTAGTTTTATAGCACGCTACAAGTGCAATCTAAGTTTTATGAGTGGCTATAAAACTATCATAAAACCTCAATTGTTACTAGGGTAGCTTAATCATGATTTTGTTAAATTGCCATGCGAAAGGTACTTTCACAAAAAGTCATTTGAACGTTGGTTTCAGTGATTAAAACTGTATCAAAAGTACGCTTAATATCCAAGAAAAGTGATAATCTGCTCGTTGCAGACATTTTTTAAATTTTTGTTGAGAACTACGCAAGGTAATCGTTCGTGCTTCCCAAGCCAAGCCAAATTGTGTATCTGACAGTAAGTTATTAGCTTCGACCCGATTATCGTGGCGGAACAGGATCATTTTTTCAAACAACTTCCGGGTACAGGACAACATTGATATTGGCCGATACGATTTGTGGCCGGAGGCTGGTTTTCCTTGTTTTGAGATGGCGATGACCTTCACTTGCCTCCAATCATGAGGGACTGTGGCTTTCGAGTAACTTGTTAAATAAATTTAACCAGCGCATTTTCGCAGAGTCAGGCCCATTCTTCGACAAGTTCAATTTAATTCTGTTCAATCCCGGAGCGTTGTTGTTGCCTGACGAGAGAGCAAGTCAGAATTCCACCATCGAAAACAATGATTCGTTCGCGGTGTCATGAAGAGACGCGACACGGTTGGTTGTCTACATCGAAACACTTGGCTTCGGTTACACACAAGGTGCTATGGAACCTCATGTATGACGGGGTTCTGAGACTGAAGTTCCCTCCTGGAGTCAAGATCGTCGGCTTTGCTGACGACGTAACCTTGGAGGTCTACGGGGAGTCAATTCCTGAGGTAGAACTAACCACAGAACACGCGATCAGCACAGTGGAGGAATGGATGAGCGCGAGAGGCCTGGAGCTCGCTCATCATAAGACGGAGGTAGTTATCGTCAACAACCGCAAGTCGGCACAACATGCAGTTATCCATGTGGGAGAAGTCGCGATCACTTCACAGCGAAGTCTGGAGTCTCTCGGAGTCATTATAGACGACAAGCTGACCTTCGGCAGCCATGTCGACTATACGTGCAAGAGAGCGTCGACTGCTGTTGCGGCACTATCGAGAATGATGTCCAACAGCTCAAAGGTGTGCGCCAGTAGACGTAGGTTACTGGCAGGCGTTGCCGTATCTATCCTCAGGTACGGCGGCCCGTCATGGTCAAGAGCACTGAGGGTAACCAGTTACCTACAGAAACTGGAGAGCACCTACCGCGTGATGTGCCTCAGAGTGATATCTGCCTACCGCACGGTATCACACGATGCATCCTGCGTGATAGCGAGCATGATGCCAGTCGGGCTGGTCATTCGGGAGGAGTGTTTCGAGCTACGTGGAAATAGAGGAGCCCGGTCGGAGTGGGATAACTCCTCGAAAGGTAGGTGGACCCACCGGCTGATACCTAGCATATCGAGCTGGGTGGGAAGACCCCATGGGGAAGTTCACTTCCACCTGACACAATTCCTGTCAGGCCATGGCTGTTTCCGACAGTACCTCCACAGGTTGGGGCACGCGGAGGTGCCAGTCTGCCCGGACTGCCCAGGTGTAGACGAAACTGCCGAACACATACTGTTCGTATGTCATCGGTTCGACGTCGAAAGAAGAGCAATGCTTGACGTCTGTGGCTGGGACACAACCCCTGATACCCTTATTCAGCGGATGTGTCAATCGGTGGAGAAGTGGAACGCAGTCTCGGCTGCTACCATCCAGATTGCCAGTAGGCTACAGGTAATCTGGCGAACCGAGCAACAGACGACGGGCACGGCTAACTAGTGATTGGTTAGCTGGAGCGAAAAAGGCCAAGCGCAAAAAAGGGAGTGAATGGTCTGTTCATGCCGAGGCAGGTTTGGCTCAGCGACTGGCAACCGCGTAAGGGGTAAACCCAACCACCCCGAAGCATGACAGAAGAGTGAGTGTATAGGCGTATAAGTGGACTGCCTCATGCCAAGACGGGAGGGTCGTAGCGTAGTATGTTGGAACTTAGCTATCGATGCCTCATGGCGTGGCAGAGGAGTGAAAGGGTGAGCATCCCAGTCAGTCTCACACGGTATGTTAAGGGTGAGCACAAAAGTCAGCCTCACATGGTATGTCAGAAGTGGCGCCTAAGAAGAATGTCCCACATGGGATATCAGGGGGAGTGACAAAGGTACAACAGAGTGGCACGATTGAGAGTGAATCAGGTGGTAGGGTGAGCACCCAAGTCAGCCTCACATGGTATGGGTGGGGCGAGCACAAAAGTAAGCCTACCAAGGAATGAGTAAGGTGAGCACACAAGTCAGCCTCGCAAGGAACGAAAAAGGTGAGCACAAAAGTCAGCCTCATGTGGGAGTGTTTGAGAGTGAATCAAAGTGCGATTGAGAGAGCACCCAAGTAAGCCTCATACAGGACGTATGAACGCGTGAGTGAGAGTGAATGAGTACATTTAGTACAGCCATCCCCCCAGAAGTAATACCGAGAGGTAGTTCCTGGGAGGAATGATGGCGGAGCCCAATGGAGTTTAGTCGGTATTAATGGCTAGTAACCATTCGAGCCCGACACGCCCCCAGTGCACCCCGTGTGGTAGATTGGACCCTACCAATAGCACGTGTACTGGGCTAGGACGTAAAGGTCTTCTCCATTGTAAAAAAAAACACACACAAGTTGAGCTGTGTTCTAAGGAGTGTGATGTTTCTCTCATTAACCCATCGACGAACTGGCGCCAATAACTGCGTCTTTTGGCTTTCAGCAAGCTCTCTATTGTTTTTTCTAACGTTGAGTACTAGCTGAAGCTATTCAATTGCGTACTTTCTGAAAATGATCCATCATTAAGGAAGGTTTTTTAAACAAAGAACTTTTCCGTGTACACCTCTGAGTACTTAGAGTCTCCTATAACTAGCCGCCCTGCCGGTAGGAATTTCGTGATATTACAAAAGCGTACGGTGTCCTATCGAAGCTATAGGAGGACTACAGATAGAAGCAATGTAAAGGTCTTTGCCATTGATTTTAATTTGACAAGTGGCAACATCAATGCCTGGTGTCGAAGTGAGGTTCATTCGATTGAAAGAATAGCTCTTTTTATTTCCCAAAAGTACTTCTCCGTAGGGGTTTCTACGATCCTATTTGTCTGGATATAAAAATCGTGGAATCTGTCGCAGAAGTTTGCCATGTTTCGGATAATGCAATGCATCTTAAATTTTGAAGGAATCGGTTTTCGGGAGGATACTTCTGCTGTTCCACTGGAGAACAGTGTTCAAATTGGTGATCTCTTTCATTGATGTATCGAGGGATACAATCGTTCCACGTCCGGGAGTAACTAGTTTCGGTTTTAGGGTAGCACTTTCATTGGTTTTGTTAGGTGTAGTTGGAGCACTCACAGAGAGGGACACCTTTTAACCCCTATGAAGCAGTTTAGGAGAGGACAGATTAATCCTCTTCCTGGACGTTTCCGGATATTCAAAAGATGTTGTGGAATGTGGATCATCAGATTCATCCTCAACACGAGCCAAATGAGCATAGAAATGTTTGGAATGGATAGGTTGCGGGCATTTTTTTGACATTTCTACATAACAACGCTTCGAGCGCTCCGTAAGAAGTTTATCTCCGCGAAAAAATGCACTTTTCAGTCTTTTTAACGCAGAAATTATCCTGATGTTCTTCCCCCACTTTTGCCGTTTCTTATTGCCACATTAGGTGACTGTATGGCAAACTGTTTGCAATTCGTACAATTAATAATCCACGATACAAACAGACGAATAGTTAGTTGAACATTGTCCAGTAGAACATAGTTAGGAAGAGAAAGCCCGGCGAAAATCAACCGAATCGAGTCTGATAGGGAATAAGTTGTACTCTTATTGTCCGCTTTTTTCTCCAAATACAATTGCTTGCATTTCAAAATCTTCACCCGTTGAAGTGAGTGATCCCCGAAACAGCCGACCTAGTACTTTAATAGGTTTTCGTACTTCAAACCCTGTCAGGAGATCACACCATCGATCTCTACAGCTTTTGCAGGTATGTAGACACAATAGTCCTGCGTAGAACGCTTTCAGTAAGCAATCTTACTTTTGTCAAATGGTCGGTTCATTGCTGGCGGGCCGAGGCGCTGCTGGTGTCTACTATCGTAAAATGAGATTAGACATTTTCTTCGCTTGGCACCTTATTGCAAGCAGAAATCTTCGAGATTCTTTGTAGCGTACAATCGACATTTCAAAGTGAATTTGCGGAAAAAGAATTTATTTTTGCTCTGATAGTTAAGCTGCCCCAAACGCACTCAGTTCAGCAGGTTCGAGATCAAGATTATTAATAGCATGTTTAACTCAAATCGAAGAACTCAGTCTTGCGAATGCTATCTACCTTTCATGGGTACCCGATAATTCCGGTATTACTGATGGAAATAAAGTGGCAGACGAATTGGTTAGAGAAGGTTCTGCGACTGACTTCATTGGACCAGAACCAGTTTTACCATTGTCGATTAATTAGATAAAGTACAAGATTCGCTCTTGGGCTGCCTCCGAACATGCCAACCATTGGCGTAGCTTGCCAACTTTCGTTCAAACAAAAACTTTTCTACCAGATGTGAGTATGAAAATGTATAAGAATTTGATGCATTTTTCCAAGCACAATCGCAGTATTCTAGTCAGAGCACTGACTGAACATTGCAAATTCAATTATCACATGGCTACTATTCAGCGTACTGAGTATTATTCGTGTGATTTTTGAGAGTCCGATTACGGAACATCATATCATTTGCTATGTAATGGCCCTACAGTAATGCAATTGTGTATCCAGATTTTTGGTTTTCTATTCATAGATAAGCTAAAACTTATGATTATGTAATTGTCCCTAACACAATATGGTAAAGAGCTATAGGCTTCATCAGTAGGATCCATTACTCTTTCGGGAGTGAAGAATCCAGACTGTTTAGTATTTTGTATTGTATTATATTATATTTCCTTAA
Organism: Topomyia yanbarensis; assembly: GCF_030247195.1. NCBI lineage: Eukaryota > Metazoa > Arthropoda > Insecta > Diptera > Culicidae > Topomyia > Topomyia yanbarensis. The sequence goes on along the minus strand of NC_080670.1, from coordinate 180,375,885 downwards.
CTAATCGTCCTGTCGGAATTCTAGCAACAAACAGTTTTCGGATTTTGGGTCGGACCTTGCTACAAACTTTATGCCACTTCCACCAATTTAAATTATTTTCATACCAAACGCATTGCTTTTTCTAGAAAATCAACCTCATGTATTCAGCAAAATGTACAACTTATCACCGATCCAACCTTCGACTACAAACCGACTACTGATCCTTGCTCGGTGGTTTGCACGTCTCGGTCCAGGTCCAGTCTGCCCAGTTGATGCAGGTAAGCTGGGCTGAATCGAACATTCCTTCCGTTGGGCAGCGACGTGCCGTAGCAGGAGCGTTAGCAGTTTCGCACTCCCAGTAAGCGGTAGGATCCCAGTGGTTGCGCCAGAAGCGTTGGCTCATCTCGACGGCATTGCAATCCGGTCGTCCATCGGTGTCATCTCGGGTACACCCGGATGCCAGGGCGAGGAGTGCGGCGAGTGCGTAGACGACTGTTTCAAAAGAGAATTAATAACAAAATTAATGCAATTCACAGGTATCAACTCACATTTCATTTTCAGCAGGCGTTTGATCTCTGGGAACCTTTCTCGAAGATTGATGTTTTTCTCTGCTGGGATAGAGAGTTTTATACCGAATTTTATCGTACTTTGATTGCGAATATATCCGAAATTGCAACTTTGTTTCCACTGACAGTCGGGACAACGATCGATAAGAAGACGACTTGGGACGAGAAGGTGTTTTTCGATTAGATCAAAGATACCGTATTTTTCGCAAATTCTGTCATAATGAGTCAGAATTTGAAAATAGAAAACAGTGCAAAAATGACGCCTGTCGGACATGTTGAGCACAACTTCAAATGTGATAATAACACTGCACTGATTGGTAATGCATTAATTTGATTGGATGTTGCCATCAATGAACTTTTGACGTTCACCTTGAATTTTGGAGAATGTTTGTTTGGTTTCACTACAAATTGTATTTTCATCACAGATAGAACACTCATTTGATTGCATTGGAGAAAATCGATTTTTTAGTGCATAGGAACGCTATCTATAGCGCTGCGATCGCTTATTAGAAAAATTCCTTGTTCGATCCCAGAATTGTTTCTCATAGCATTGTCAAAAGTTAACGAATCATATACTGGTTCCCTCTGTGAAAAATCATGTATTATCCGAATATATTTTTTCTAACTGCATAAATTTGCAAATCCGTTACTCATCCGATACTTATGTTCTCTCTTTTATATTTTTCATTTTCCAGCAAAGCCCTTGTCACCTGATATTGACACAGCAAACGCCGCAGATTTGTTCTTTCGTTGGCGCGACGCCATCGACGTCCAATGCTACCGTGGTTGACGGTGGTGGAGCAACTGACGGTGGTATTTCAGGTCACACGACGGAACGCAATCCTACACCTACACCGAGTACTGTGACGACGCCAAACCAGACAGAAACTGTGCCCGATTCGAACAGCAGCAGTGCGGAAAATCCGGGATCTTCCGGAAGTGCTGTCGGTGAGTATTGGGGAATATATGCAAATGTTTCATACGGTCGCACTGTTGTGCTAATAGTGGTAGTTGATTGGCGCATAAGTCATTGCGTGACTTTACGCTTGGACGGACATGCCGCAGACTCGGGTGATTCGCATTTAATGCTAAAATATCATGACTCCTGCGTGTAGAAGACAAAAGTTTAAGCCGACGAGAAACTAAGCTTCCTCATATGACCGTATTCCACGCTTTTCTAAACTTTCTTCCTTTATCTCCTTGCTCTTCCTTTAGTACTGTGGCTCTTACTATTAAACAATATTTCACACCTTCCAGCCTCTTGCTAATTAAATGTCGTTAAAGTATAAAAAATACAAAACTAATTCCACTAAACCAGTGACCAAACCTATCGATTTTGACTTGCCTACCGACTTACAGAGGTTTCTAACAACTATAGATTTTTTATAATTTTTGGGATAACCTAAACCATTGTAATTTATAATTTATTAATTTCATGTTGATTTAACCACTAATCAGGTCAAGGAATGTAATGCTTTATAAGTTTTGAAGAAAATTCGATTTTTGCGGCAATGCACTGTTATTCAAATGAGTATATCTTTTGAGTTTAAAATCCGACTAAACTGAAACGGGTTTCGCTTGAAAGGTTATAATCTCGATTTGACCAATACAAGCCTTTCTTCCCTCTCAGACATGCACAATGAATAAAAATGGGTTTTCAGATGTAGTGCATTTTTTATTCGTATTTTTGAGTCATCTTACATGTGAAAATATTGAGTTAAAAATATTAAAAAAATACATCAAATATAAATTCAGTATCATAAAATTACCCAAAGGTGAAGTTTTTATCAAATTTGGGCAATTTTTAGACTTTTGTATGGAGGGTGATAACTGTGTTTCAATCTTTCTTTCCGGAATTCGAAGTGTCCATTCGACAGACCGATTGCGCACTCAGTGCATGTTATCAACATTTTCAGGATGGTCTTCTCCAAGAGCTTTCCGAGTGTATCAAGCAGGTAAATGGGCCTGTATGAGGCTGGATCTTCTGGCATTGACCCATGTAAGTGTGGGTTTCTCCACTACTTGAGTTTTTGTTTATTTACCCGGCGGACCCTATTTAACGGAGCGGCCTAGGTACTTCAACCAGAATTTTCGGAAAACTGACAAACAAGAAAAGTGGAAAAAACAAATTCAATTTTACCGTGTTTATTTTCCTACTTTCCTCTGCTGCCAACTACTGCTGTCGCTAGCTGTATGCTACTTATGGCGGGAATGCGCTACGGATTCCGACTGGCTGGGATTCGAGCGGCCGCGTTTGCCTGAAGGTTATCGTTTGCTGCAACGGTAGCGGTTCTTGTCGTTTAGCTAGGGAGGTGAGCTCTTTTGTTGGAACTTTCCTAGTGACGGTGGATCGCCGGATCGACTTGCTAGCTGCAAGCGATCCCATAGATCACCGCAGTGATCTTTTCAGGGAGAACTTTTGTCCGCCCTGTTTCGTTGTCCTTGACCTCCACAGTGAGAACACTGGGTTATTATTTTTTCTTTGTATTTGCATTAAAATTTCAAAAAAATTCTTTGCATTTTTTGAAAGCCATAAGTATCTATTATATTGTGTTAAACGGATTTTTCGATTCGCGCATCATAAAAGTTTCTACAGGCCATAGTTCGAAGCGGCGTCCTGTCCGCCATAAGACGCTGTCGGCTCGGGACGAGCGCCTCAGGTAGAAACCTTTTCATGGCATGATGCACGTTCCCAGAATTCTTCGCGTTGCACTGTGCGTGTGTATAGGTCTCTAGACCGTATTTCACCGCTTGTTTGGAAGAGGGCATCACTGTTGCCCACGTCAGTGCTGAAGATTATGAACGCACTGGGAGTTGCTTTTGGGTCTGAAGCAGCCCATTTCACCCGGACTTCTGATAATCAACCAGGCCCGTAGCCAGGAGTTTATTTCGGGAGGGGCTTAAAAATTATTGTATAAAGCTTTTTTATTTCGATTATACAGGTTTTAACCTTATGGTTATTCGCCTCTTTTTGGGTTAGAAAATTTCTTTAGAAAAATTTCTAACCCTACATGTGCGGGATTGATGAACGAACCGTGATGAGCTGCGTAAAAGGTAATCAATTTACCAACTACGCTTTACCCGCCCCTGCATAAAGCTTTTAGTTCTAATTACTTCATATTGTCACTAGAAACTAAACGAAATTTTGAAAAGTTCTTAATGAAAACAAAGCCAAATCTAAGGCAATCCATGTTCTTTGTCACAAGAAAGGCTATAGTACATCAACGAATTATTGATGTTTAATTTGATTTTTATTATTTATTTTTATTTACAAGTTACAATTTACTCTCGTTGCAACAATGGATATTCTAGAGTTCTCAGTATTTATGCGCTAACCGAATATGACAATCCTTGACGGTGCTGGAAAACGCAAGGTGTTCTAAGCTACACGTTTAAAAGGTGTAGATGACGCTAAATCGAAATGAGTAGAAAAATATCCATAAAATGTTCGATCGAAGAGAATGTCGAAATTTGCACAAAATCTTCTGATTTAGCAAACGAATTGTAGATGGTTCAACTTCTATTTTCTTGATCTGGCGTCCTGTAACTATTACCAGTTCTAATGCATCATGCTAACATAATTTTTTGGCATACCCCAGTTAGGAAGGAGGATCTTTGGTGATCAATAGGATCAAAATATATGGGTCATTCCACGTCTGATTTACAATCAAAATTTGAATTCCTTCCAATTTTTTTTTTCTTGCATTCATTAGTAAAAGTAATTGACACGTATTTTTTATTTTGGCTGAATATGATTTTTTTTCAAGTTATTAGTTTTTGAACTTTTGAAGTTTATAACATTGAACATTTTTCAATCACTTATAACTTATATGGAAAAAAATATTAAATAACAAAGTTGTGTACTCAATGAGCAATTTCTTTTTGTTATATAACTTATGAAATTTGCAATTGTTTGAAACAAATTGAATTTTTTAAAGTTGGACCAATTTTTTACTTATTATTTTCTTTAAATATTAAAAATCATGTTAAAATAATTGTGCAAAAATTTGGGAGTGGATATCAAAATACTTTGCGAGATATTACAATTATAAACTTAAAACAAGGCAATTTTACACCAAACGCCTAGTGATAGGCCTATTGTAATTGAAATATCTCGTAAAATACTTCGAATTTCTTTCTGAAATTTGTACACAACTTCTCGATATAATTATAAATTATTTGAAAAAGCTAAAAAGATTTTTTTGGCTCCACCCTGAAAAAAAATTTGTTACTAATATTTGCATAATACATAAATTATTTAACAAAAACAAATATTACAAAAAAAAATCCGCCGAGATCTTCCGAAAACGCAGCTTTTATTATTTAATGCTTTTTTCCAGAAATCTAATAGTTTCTCAGTTATGAGGGAATGAAAAATATCCAATTCTATTAAATTTATAAAACTTTAAAAAATCACTATATTATTAAAAGTCGATATTTGTATGTATGTGATTTATGGACTCCCAAACGGCTTAACCAATTGCCGTAAAAAATTTTGCATAGTAGGAATTTGTTATGGAGCGTGTTTGTGTGCTATTGGTGGGGATTATCTGCCTACAAGAAGGCGCTTCGGAACAAATTATGGTTTCCTCCTATTTCGTTGAAAGTTGCATCAACGTGCGATGGGTATTAGCTAGTACTTTATAAAGTTCAAAAACTCATAACTTGAAAAAAAAAGTCAAATTCAGCCAAAGTAAAAAAATCGTGTCTATAATTTTCAGCTAAAGAGTGCAAAAAAATTGGAGGGAGCTAAAATTATAGTTGTAAATCGTGGAATGACTCGCATTCTGCAAATTTAAGACTTTTTTGGGGGTATTCTCATGTTAAAAGCAAATATTTTCTAAAGTCCCCCGAAATCAAAATTATTTTGATTACATAACTATAGTGTTACGAGACATTTCAGTTATAACAGGCCTTTCGCTGGGCGTTTAGTGTAAAATTGCCATGTTTTATGTTTATAATTGTAATATCTCGCAAAGAATTCCACTGCCAAATTTTTACACAATCTTTTTAACACGATTTTAATACTTAAAGAAAATAATAAATAAAAAAATTGGTCCAGCCTTAAAAAAATTCAATTTGTTTCAAGTAATTGCAAATTTCATAAGTTATATAACAAAAAAATTGTGATTTTTTTTTGGTAAGCTTATTTGAAAACGCAACTTTTTTATTTAATATTTTTTTCCATATATCGAGTCGTTTCCGAGTTATCAGTGATTGAAAAATGTTCAATTTTATAGACTTCAAAAGTTCAAAAGCGAATAACTTGAAAAAAATATAATATTTAGCCAAACCAAAAAATACGTGTCAATTATTTTTAGCTAAAGAATGTAAGAAAACAGTTTGGAAGATGTTTGACGTTTATATTAAGCGCACATTGCTCTAATCTATTACAGAAATTCAATTTGCGTATGATTTAACTAACTTTCTTTATTCAGGCCAATATCTAGCATAAAATGAGTTTTGTTAGATACCATTACTAGCGATAAATGTTAATTTTGGGACAGTTTTTGTACTCAGTTTTCTATGAAACTTCTAATTTTTTATTATACAATTCGTTTACTTGAGTCGGTTCAATGCATTAGCTAAATGAAGCCTTGAGTCTTTAATATATTTCCACGATGTAAACAATGAAAATGATAAAACGCTAATGGTTGTCCAACAGATCTCGTGATATTGACCTGTTTACTGATTGAGAAATATTTTTCATAACCAACCGCGTCTTGGTGGTCGTTCATATCTATCTTGTACACTTCCGTATTATTATCGTGGTTACTGCCATGGACATGGCAGTTCGCGAATATCTGATTTCATTTTTGTTTTGTCCCCTTACGTGTCGACTTCCTCAATGATGATGCTGACTGTTAATTTTGAGATACTAGACGCAGTTTTTGCCGTCAATACTATATGAACAGCAGCCACAAATTTGGCAATTGTTTGTTTTTCAGGTAATCGTATTGGAGACTATGGATGTGCAAAGATGTAACGTGTATGATGATATTATCGCATTGCGTTTTGTGCGTGCAGGGTCAGCTAGGACGAAATCCTAGCTGACCCTACCCGTCTAATTCCTAGATGTGTCCTTTATAATAAATTACATTTTTTCCAAATGTGACAGGAATCTTTTAATGGCCACGGTTCAAAGAAGTTAAGTTTGTTTATTGGGGCTTTAACCTCCTGATCGTTCGCCCGCGGTTCAAGTAAGAGGTATCAGATCTTGTAGCCGAACATTGATTTTCTCATCATCCATATATATGAGAATCAACCACGTGTTACAAATTGCAAAATGACTGGTTTCGCCTAGGCTAATTTGTTGAGTAACATAAGTACTGAATGCCTGACAAGGTAGAACTCGTTAAAGGCGATGTTCGTAAGCATAACCTCTATTTTCACCTTCAGCAAATATTTCCCATCATGAAATTCGGTTATGCAAAAATTCCAGAAGTCAATAGCCTCCACGTTTGGCTGGAGCACCACTTCTTGCTTCTACGATTCAATCATCCGACGGATCACCCCAGCAAGAATTAAAGTAACAGTTTCTTTTGTTCTTCCGACGAGTCACACAATATGAAAGGAAGTGTGTTATCAGACTCGGCATACTGAGTAGATATCGTGACCGATGTCTTCGGTGGCTCGAAATAGCAATCTTCCTCACCATTCTCCCATTAATTTGTTGAAACCAAACAAGATACAATTTTTTTACGAGTTACCGAAAAACATGTTGCTTCTTAAATTTATTTTTGAAAAATTTCGGGGGGGGGGGGGCTTTAGCCCCCTAGCCCCCCCTCTGGCTACGTGCCTGTAATCAACGTCTGCAAGCTGGTGAACGCATGGGTTCCAGGAGCAATTCGAGGTGGAGGAAGGACTGTTATATGGGCCCGGCACCGCAGACTAATCGTGAGTTATCAAACAACCACAGAAAATGGTAAAAAACGAAAATTTTTAGTCATAATTGCTGTGGCCACATTCTAGTTCGCTATATTTATATATATATATTTTTTATTTTCGGACATATTAACTCAAATTCGTGTTTATAAATCATAAAACCTCGATTTTGGCTAAAATGCCACTTATTTTTTTAGTGGGGGTTCGCCGTATCGGATCGGCCATTTTGAATTTCGGAAAACTGAATTTGAATTTCGGAAACTTTAGATTCGTAATCAGCGATGTCCAAAACCAATCATTCCATGTAATTGTTATAAAATATAGACATTCTACCACGAATAATTCATCGGAAAGTGTTCTAAAATCTTTAAACGCGTTTATCTCAAATTATTTTTCAAAGCTGCGTGCAATCTCATTTGAAAACGGTTAAATTAAAAGACTTCATCTTTTTACCTCTGGGAAGAGAACCTTTTTAATTGTAAGAATGACCTATAAAATCTACAAATTCTTTGTATTTGCTATTTTTAGTAAAGCCTTAACGACGGCTCCGGTGGTTGAGTGGTAAGCGTGACCGCCATTCATTCCAGTTGGCCTGGGTTCAATTCCAGCCGAGGTCGTTGAGTTTTTTCTGAGGTGAAAAAATCTGTGGTCACGTCTACCTTCGGAAGGGAAGTAAAGCCGTTGGTCCCCGGTCCATGAAATTGGTGGATCGATATTCTAGTCCAGATAGTGGAATCGCCTCTCTGACGTCGGTAAAGAAGTAGTAGATCCATTTTCTATACTCTTACTAACAAAAATATTCTCCTCCCGTGATACTTGTAGAGTGCGCAGTAGTATATACGACCTCTAGAAAAAGCAAGTATCGGACTAATCATTCCTTCCCTTTCCTTCCGCGATCTACGTTCGGGCCTGGCCGGCACCGGTATTGATCAAAAACACTTTAGGATTACCAGGAGTTGCACATTGAAAGATGTTTCGCCGCTACTCCCAAGCATAATTATCTACTGATTCCCTGTGCAACTTCAGCAAGTCCCGATCGGTAATGGAGCAGCAGCCAGGGGTGGTCGCACAAGCTCAAGCTATTTTTAGTAAAGCCTTAATGTGGAAAAAGGGCTAAAAATAGATCTCAAAGCATCGTTACGTCAAATTCCTCCAATAAATTTAGTTTATTTTAGAGCCTTATACTATGTTCACACTACAGAGTTAAAACGTGTTATAATAATTCGCCACAAGAAAAATGTCACCAAGATAGCGTTAAAACCAAGGGGTTAGTCGCTCAACACAAATCAAAATGTGCTAGAAAACATACGGTGTGATGCTTGGTGTGATAGCATGTGCCACAGTGTGCCACAATATGCCAGGGTGTTCGACAATTTTGCCAGCACTTGGCAACACTTTTGTTTTGAACAACTGTCAGTTATAGTTTCTTTAGCGTTTACATTTCTCTATTTTCTTAAAATATTTACTGATATTGCAACAAGCGCGGCAGATAATGGATTTAGCGAAGACGGGAATGACTACCGAATACAACGTTTGTTCATTTGAAAGCGATGATTATTATTATCTCATATCAGCCGTACGTTCAACCATGCGTCTGCATAGTTTACCATAGTGGAGTCACATTGTTGCTCACAAAAAGAATCTAGTTTTAAAGTCTTGTGTTATCTTCGAAGTGTTTAAATGAAGACCGTTGTAAATATTTACAGAACTGTGAAAAAATTGAAGCAAATAATCATAAACGAGTGATGGTTTTGACGTAGGACTACGTCTTTGTTTTCGATATGGGGGTGCACTCTGCAAATTCTACAAAAATGGTATGTAACGAAAAGTGGTCCAATTTTAAACGCGTATAATTCAGCCATCTCACGATAAATTTTCAAATTTTTTGCGCAAATCGTGCCGAAATACTTCTAAGAATAGATTCCAATAGATAAACCCAAGGATTTTTGATATCATAGCATTAAAAAATTAAATAATATACAACCTTGTCAAAATATCGCGCATTAACACACAGAAGATAGCGCTTTCCAAGCCCTGTACGACGGATTGGTGTACCTAGCGCGCAACGCTTCTATGAATGACGTCATCATCGACTATTTAATGAACGGACTTGACCAGACACGCTCAGTTCCCTGTTGAACGGCTGGCGAAGCAGATCACTGCGCTTTTACAGCCAGTGTAGCTGAGCTAGAAGTCCGTTACACTGGCTGTGGAGGGACGCTACCCTGTGTCGTCCAACAGGCGACCGCTCCAACTGCTTCCTAAATGCCGCTGTAATGTTGCCAGTAAATTTTTGGTTTAACTAGCACATGTATTTGCTATTTTCGCTTGAAATTAAGTAATGTAGTGGTAGTAATAAGCTTCCCATTTTGGTTTAAACGCAAGGAGAGTTTTTAAAACAGGGTTTGATTAATTAGTTTAGCTCATCTAAGCAATTTTATTAATTCTGTAATTTAAAAGGAATTTTACGGAACTTGGTGAATTTGGCCCCACTTGCAACTGGTATAATCAACCTGCACAAAGTGTTGCATAACGCAGGGCTGTTTTTTGGAACAAAATCATTCAGCCCTTCGCTATGCAAAATCACGATATTATGACAGATGGGCTAAGCGCGGCCGTTCCTTTCAATCGGGAAAGGCCGCGTGGAATTTTGGTGAAACGCGCTAATAGTGTCGTGGTGGTACTAGTTGTCTCTTTCGCTCTACCCATCATCATCAGCGTTGACTCATTTTGCATTGGGTTCAATGTTTGGGGCGAATGTGTTGGTAGATAGGGGAGCTGGCGGTAAAATGAACATCAAAGTCATTATTTTCTAACTAATAAGTGACTGAGATATTACAATCACCTTATGTTTCTTGTTAGACATGTTTTGTACATATCTGGTAAAAATACTTCGTCATAAACACATTTTTTCAAACATGATTCTTGATTTCTAAACATGTCCAAAAATGAGACATGTTTATAGCGAGTGGGTAAAACGAACAGATTCTGGTGACCTGCAAAATGTCCTGTATGTATGCAATGCGCAGCGTTGGAAAGCATTTTCCGATCAATGCTAATATCCCAACAAATCATGAGCTTTGCATACACACAGGGCATTTTGCAGGCAAAAAAAAATGTCACGGAAGAATTGAATTTTCATGACGTAATATTAACCATTTTACAATCCTGTGGCATCGAAACACATCTACAAACTTGGGGTCATCCATGGGTGTTTGAACTTTTTGGATCTGTTTGAGAGCAACTAGAAAGCTTGTTCTATACATGAGATGTGATTATATTGTCTAAAATTTGATTTTTCTTCACCGGTCCGGGTGTTTTTTCCCACACACTAAGTACTAAGAAAATAAATATTTTACATTAAGTAGTATAGTCCTACGTCTACAGTTCGTGCAACCCCATAGGGCTGCCCCTTGTAGTTTTTGGTTTTGTTTAATGTTTACATTCTTAACTGTACGAATGCGATGGAAGCGACTTAATCGATCACTAGATCTTTTAAAACGTCTAGATGACAATATCCAAAGCATTTTGGACTTTTTAATATTAACTACGCTTCCAGTGATCCTCCTTATTTTAAAAATATGTTTTTTGCTGTCCGTTTTGCAGTTCCTAAGAATGACTTCTCCTCCGGCTTTCGCAAATATTTTCTCTGCGCACTCGACTGGAGCTTCTGCATTAAATGACGTGAAAGTAGGATCTACGCTAGGATCACAAAGAACCACTGAAAAAAATGATTTGCATATCTTTTATATTTACGTATTCCGCTATTTCATTTTATACTCAACTGTGTTCATTTCTTTCCCCCTGGATATTGTTGTTAGTATCGCCAACCTCGACTTCGGGTGTGATATTAGATTTGCGTAATATCATACTGTTCGTGAAGTTGATACTTTCCGGATCAAATCCCACGGAAATAAGAAGCTCGGATGCATCTTGCGCAGCCTTTTCGATAGCTTGTTTAATTTGGTCATCATCTGGAAGTTCACAAGACTTTGCTGCTAAAGCTTTAGGCGCTTGCTTACGAAGGCTCGGAAAAGAGGAAATCCACGAAGATCCGTCCGAAAATCATTAAAATCGTGACCGACCATCTTAAATTCCGATGAAACTTTGCACGTTTCACCGTCATGGAAGACTAAATATTTTCCACAGGTAATAAGATTATTTTGACTCAAGAGCAACTTTTCAAAAGCGCGTAAACGCTACATGTATAAATTTCAAAAAAAAATTGTTCGATTACTATATTTTATACAGCAAAACTATCTAAGAACGAGTTACAGGGAATGAATACTTCTGCCTGAAAAAAATATACACTGAAAAAAATGTGTCATTTTTCAAAAAAACAAAAATTTATAAACCTAAAGAGTAAAGAAACATTTTGAATGTGGTTGCTTTCATGTAACTTTCAAATGGTTTACAATATCGCCTTGATGTCAAAGAGAAAGTTGCACGGGCCTTTTGAAAAACCTATTATTGTTGATGGAGAAACGCGACTAACTTATGAAAAGGTCGTAATAAAACAAAATAATTGTGTTGTTAAAACAAAAGTTAAAATATCTCGAGAACTACTACATTTTAGAAAATTTTTGTAAAGAGCATTTCGATTTAAAATGGCGTTTAGAATCATACTCAAAAAGAAAATTATATTTTTGACTGCAAATAGTAAGAATTATAAAAAATGTCAAAAGTTGTTGTTAGGAAAACTTTTTTTATTGAAAGCTTCTCCATGATCCAAATACACTAAAAAAGTTGCTTTTACGTCTTTAAAACGATAAACATTAAATTTTTGACATTTTTTGATGGGGTGACGCGAATAACTTTCAAAAAGAGTATAATTACACGAATTAATTGTTTTTGAAGTAGCAAAATTTCAAATATCTCGAAAACTATCGCATTTTGGAAGATTTTTGTTAAATGCATTTTGATTTTAAATGGTGTTTAGGATTATATTCTGTAATAAAATTACAATTTTGTATGTCAATTAGTATGAAATTTAAAAACATGTACGAAGTTATTGTTAGAAAAACTTTTTTACCGATTTTTTCTCCATCATGCAATCACAATCAAAATTTTTCTTTTCTCTTTAGGTAACAAAATATAAAAAATTTAAAAAATTGGTTTTTTCGCAATTTAAATTTTTATCATAAATTTTAGTTTTTTTGAAAAATGACAACATTTTTTTCAGTGTATATTTTTTTGGACAGAAGTATTCATTCCCTGTAACTTGTTCTCAGATAGTTTTGCTGTATAAAATACAGTAATCGAACAAAAAAAAATTGAAATTCATACACGTAGAAACGTTTACGCCCTTTTGAAAAATTACTCTTGTATCAAAATATTCCAATTGCCAGAGAATATCATGGAGATTCATACAGCGAACACACCTGCAAAGTTTCGTTCGAATCGATGATGGTCATATTTTGCGGTCGACCGGTTTCTCATGGAATCCCTCTAGACCGACTATCACTACCGCCTTTACCAACAATAAAACAGTATAAATTCGTCAAGTGTGCATTGTCACTCGGCAATTTGCCATCCTCGCCATCAACCGAGACACTTTCATCGGCTGTTTTGGATGTCACATATCGTACGCTATTCCGATGACGTATGACCGCTACAAGCAAACGGGTCTCAGCCTAATTCCTATTGTCTTCTATCAACTCTGTGTTCAATAGGTTCTAATTCTTCCCTCATTTATGTTTCTTTTTTCAAACTGCATCTAGGTATCATTTTGGCCGCTTTAACGTTGGTCGCGCTGGCAGGAGCCGCAGCTTTCCTACTCTTGCGGAATCCGAGTCGACGTGAGTGCGTCCGATCGCTGTTCGGAAGGCGCAACGTATCGGTGCAGTATTCCAGGGTAAGTAGAGATTTGCAGACACTACCGTAGTAAAATCGTGTATCGTTTCGCTTATACATTTTGCCATAGAAATTAGTCGAATCAACACGTGGTTTGTTATGTTATTCAGTTGTTGGCCAATTTAGATTTCGGTGCTAAATATTAAACAATGCGAGTTGAGCGTAATACTATTGACATTAACCCGAATCTAGTTCAACCGGTAATGTCGGACAAAAAAAAATTGAAAATTAAATAGGTTTCTTAATTTCCGCCAATCTTATCAGGTTAATATTTCAAACTGATGTTTATATATGTTTTCCATTTTAGGACGGCTTTACCAATTAGCAACCTTCTCGCCCTCCGCTCCGCTCAGTATGTTTTGCTTTCTCCAGTTGTTCCCATTGTTTTGCCCAGTTACTACAGTTGAAAGGTGGTTCTACAACAATTCCTATTACTCTACCTCAACCTAACAGCAACTAATCGTAGTCTCTAAGATTTGGGCTGCTTTTTTGCATTGCAATTTCCCACTAATGAAGACTAAATCGGATGCGTTTCTTTTACCCTTAGACTTCAACTCGTTCATCTAACTTTAAGTCACAGTTTAATTGGTAACATTTACGTTTTCAGGTTAGCAACGAAGAAGCCAGTCTGCTGATGCACACCCCGGGTACGATTTCCGACAGTGACGATGAATTGCTTATTTAGAAAATACGATTTCCCAGTTCATTGCCTTATCAGAGATAGCATGGAAAAGTCAGATCGACCAAAGCTGTAGTTAGAAGAAAAAAAAATAGAAGAACTGGTTTCTTTTTTTCATACTATTAACGTAAGGCGTTACGAGCGAAGCTCGATTTTGTTACTTAAATAGCATAAACATCCTCAATTCTATAATTTTGATTTCATTGAGTGAGACTTTGTTTAATATCTAAGCCCAATCGGAATGAGTGATTTGTACTGTTTGATAAACTTTTTTACTCTGCTATAAGAAATGGAAATAAAAAGACTTTAGTCAGGAAACGAAGTACTATGAACTTGGAGGGGAGTGATTTATTTACATGCGTTTTAATCAATAAAATGTATTTATATTCAACCTCAAAACTGATCATTTATCCTCGATGACAGCATCGGTTTCGTAGTTTTCTATTATCAAAGATTTATGTCGTCTCAAGTTCACAGAAATGCTTTCGCTCTTTGGTGTTACGCCAAGAATCTCCACACGAGACACTATCAAATGATCCGGGTTGGTAGGACTGGTTCCTTTGACAACGTCTATTTCGTCGCCAACGTCCAGCACGGTACTCTTCTTGAGCAGTTTCCGGCCATTGACTCGAATTTTACTTTCATAGAACAGATTCTCTACTTTGCTGTAATAGAAAATGTAACATTTTATTCCCATTTTACCTTAAAATTACCACTCACTTCCTAGCTATGCCTAGTCCTGCTTTCAGGATTAAATCCGCTCGCAGCGAACTGACGCTGGTTTTCACCAGCTTCGTGTGTTTGTCCGTCACCAATTCATCATAAGCGTCCAACTGATGGTCGTCATCATCATCGTCGTCGTCTTCATCCTTCTCATGGGCACCACCGGACTGTTCCTTTCGGTTAGCTTTTTTCGATTTAAATCGCAGCAACTGGATATTTTGATTGTGTAATACTTCAGTCGACGTGACGGCTAAACCGACGTAGCTTCGATGATGATCTAACAAATAGGTTGAACGTTCTAAGCAACAGTACGATACTTGGGGGAAACTTTGTTTCAATAGACTGAAAATGCTGCGATTGAACGTTCTTTGCAATATAAACGACATTTCCCGATCACTAGTGTGATAAAAATTACAAGAAGGTAAACAGCTATTTTTTGTTTGCTCTAAAATGGTAAACAACTATACATCAGCTGTCAGTCGTACGGTCACTCACTACGCTCACTACACGGAAAAGAAAAACTGTAATAAATTGAGTTCCTTTACGGGAATTTCAGTTACTCAAAAATAGGTAGAAAATTACTTAACGTTTAAGAAGCGCACAGTGCCAAAAGCTGAGTTTGAAAAAGGCGCGGAATTACAATGACAATGCAGTATAGAAGCCTGCAGTGACTGCAGCGTTGCCCAAGCGGCAAGCATAGCAATAATTGCATACTGATTATTTTTTCAGCTCTTATACGTTTCAATTAAGGGGGCGGGGGGGAGGGGGGGGGGGGTAAGTGTTTCAGCGTGAAGTCGCGCTTATGGCCCACTGAACGAGTAGCTGCTGTTGCCCTAAGACGATTTCGCTAGATTTTCAGAGCAGCGTGCACTCAGTGCACTACTAGCGCGACTTCCAGAAGGTTGAACTCATTATGTAAAGGTTTTGGGTCAATTTATTCACCCTCGCTTAGCTTTTAAACCAGGTTCACCAGTACGTTTAAACCTGGCTTAAGCGTTAAGCGAGGGTGAAGAAATCGGTCCTTAGGCACATAAACTGGAACGAATGTATCGTAAAGTTCAACCAGACGTAGACTCAGGAAATCGACAGCCAAATCAGAAGTATTTCTATTATAAAGTAAGGACCGGTCCATCTCATCTAATGCCATCTGCAATGTATCGTAAGCAATATGACTATAATTTGTGTAATAATTTTGTTGGTCCGAGTTAGCACGTGAGATGTTTATTGTACAAAAAATCAAGTCATGTTTTGAGAACTGTAATTATGTACCAACAAAATTATCACTATTGGTCAATAATGAATCAATATGAGATCATTTCCCTGCATGAACATGAGTAGGTTCATGATTGACGTCATTAAACCCAAAATTCTCGACCACATTGAGAAAACGTATTGATTTCGTGGTTCTCTGATTCAAATCGTCGGTGTTAAAATTGCCGATCAATATTCCGGTTGCGATTGAAAACTGGAAAATTCAACCAGCGACAATCGTATTTTCTCTGATTCCAAACAATGGAATCGCATCGGAAGTAGTGCGCTGTATTCGTGCAATGATGTGCTCTACAGCGCACTACTTCCGACATCATGGATTAGCTCTAAACAAAAGAAAAAACGATTGTCGCTAGTTGGATTTTCCAGGCTTCAACTGTAACTATAATATAACGTTCGAGTAAAGCAGCGAGTGTGCTTTTCCAGTACATCTGAACAATCCACCCTCGGAGGTCAGTAAATTATACCCAGAAAAATCTTCTCGTGAGGTAATTGGACTTCTACGAATAAAAATTCAATACGATTCAGCCGAAGAATCAAATGTACTATGAACTGCAAAACCGGAAATAAGTTCGTAATTGGCATCTTTGCGTAGAAAACATATATCGTCGCTGTTGTGCTATCTTACAACAAACGCCATTTTGGGGTAAACTGAGTGAGATATGCCACATTACTCGTCTAACGAATCTCTACAAGATGGCGTTTCCAGAGTTTTGAAATTTTGCTTGGTTACTGAAATATAGCGAGAAAAGTGATAAGAAATTGTGAGTTTTTTGCTTCAAATCATAATATCTTATGATTGGCTCAAGTTATAATAAAGTTTTAGTTGCTTTTATGTGTAAAAATATCGTAGGAACACAATGGCATAATAATTTTCAAAAGAAAAATACATGTATTGGGAGAAAAATGCAGTTTTAGATTTAAAATGGAAATATTGCCTATTTGGCAACACTGTAACTAAAAATAACTATTTTTTCTAGATTCCCTGACTTATTTCCTTCAAAATACATCTAACCGATTGTTTATAGACCAAATGAAGTCAAAGATATGAATAAAAGTTCATAATTGGTGATTTTTTTCTATGAAAAATTTTTCATACACGATTATGACACGTCATACAAATTTTTTCATCAATACACACCTATGACACGTGTGAGTGCGACTTTTGTTTACATTTTTAGTGAGAACTCGCAACATAGTCAACCGATCTTCGTAATATTTAAGAGAGTTAATACAATATAGCTAGAAGCATCAATTGTCTTCTCTGAATTGTTTCTATTATTTATACGTTTCATCACGCAAAAGAATAGTGCATATCTATTCTACAAATAATTTCTTTGATTTTAATCGAGATTTTTTTTTTCATTTTGAATCAAGAAATTTATTAAATTGAATGGATTTTTGGGTTGGGTCAAACAGGATATATGTTGAATCAATCTTAGAAGTTTTGTCGTTAGTACTTCGTGTAGATCGACAAAATTATTGTTTGTTTCAAAGAATTTAGTGATTGAAAAAAATATCCTGCTGATTGATTCAAAATGACTGACTGTATGATTTTAACAATCCTCGTTGAATTGAAACAAACAAAGAAAAGACTCTTCTAACTAAAAAAAATTTGTTTCCACGTGCATCTAAACTAAAGGTACTATTGTTGAGTACGAAGGGCGCTGTCTATCAAATTCGATATCGAGTGAAATTGTACGAAAAACGAACAAATATGGAAACACGACATTTTTCTACCGCGAGTGACCAATTTGAGCGATCAATATTGTTATCAAGGATTCCAAATGGATTCTTTGAAAGATCTCTGAGCAAACATTCAGCGCAATTATCATTGAAAACTGACCTCAAGAAAGTACATTGCAGAACCAAAGTCCGCATTTAGTAAGTTACTAATTACTAATCCTAATGGTGAATATTGATTGAGATAGCAATTCATTTCTTTCAAGATACGACTTTTGCGTAACCCTAACTGTGCTCAAGAGAAAACCGAAACCCGGTTATATCAATTTATAACAGCTGCGTTTACCCCAAAAAACACTCCCAACAGGAACATTTTCGTAGAAATTTTTGTTTGCATGATTTTATTGGAACATGTCATTAAGGCAAACAGGAAAAACATGATGATATTAATGTTTTGAGTTGATTAAGCACTGGATTAATCGCCTGTTTGTAGAGCTGTACGAAAAAATCCGCCTGTGGCGGTGAATATTTTAAGCATCAAGCATGACATTTTTGCCAAGTACAACTCGAGGTAAATTGATATTAGTTTGTTCTATAGAACTACTGATGACAACTATTTCTTCCTTTAAAGCAACTTTCAACATCAACGTGTACGAGTAGTAGATCAAGGACACTCCGATAAACATCCTCGCGTAGCGTGCACTGGAAAACTTCAACTTTGACGGCTAGTTTGCAGCTGATTGTACAGCATTTTGGGGATATTTACCTCGTTGGTGATACAAATCTAAGCCATTTGAACATATGCACACTGCTGTTGAAATTGACGCTGCAATCAGTGGGATTGAGAGATGGAACGGAAACGCTCTCTCAAGTCATCGGTAATGCCCTAAAATTGTTGTTTGAGTTAAAGAACGTTATGTCTCATATTCGTCAGCACCAACTTCCTAGAGAAAATGAATAGTAGACACTGATTGTTTTGTTGTAATTGACACAGATCCGTTGTCAAATCAAAGCTCAGTAAATACAATTATAGGCCCTGCAACCCGGTCAAACCATTCGGAGTCCTGAATGGAGTCAGTATGGATTCCGAAACCGATTGATTCGTATCCATACTGACTCCAGTCAGAATCACGAACCATTTCCAGAATGGGTATAACTGGGAACAAGTCAAATTATGTGTATTCTCTGAATTCATTCTTTTAAGCAAAACAAAAATGGTTTTCCTTCATTATTTGAAGTGTTTTAATTCCAATATTTATTACATTTAAAATAATAAAGGAAAAATTTTGAATTAACAAACATCGTTTTTTGATTCAACGTCTGATATGCATTGATTCAAATATTTATTACGTTTAAATCTACAAAACGACGTTATTCAATTAACTAAATTTGATTTTGTTTCGGTTATTGTTATCGTGGGATCAACAACATATTTTTTGGATTTAATCGTTGAAAATATTTGATCCAATAAATTCTTTAGAATTAAATCAACAATTGTTTTATTTATATTAACATATATTTTTTATTGAACACAGAACAACTTGGTAATTTTTTGGATTCAACCCTCATATTAATTGAGATTAAAAATAATTTTTCTGCGTGATGACATTCAATCTTAAACTTTAAAAATCGTTTTTCTCGAAATGTGCAAAATGGCGCTTGTCATAAGATAGCACAACAGCGACGATATATGGAGCGCTACCTGCTTGAGGTGGATGTTTTACGAATGAACTGTCAAATCAGTAGAAAATTTTCAAAAGTTTACGCAATTTTTGCATTCTTTAAGAAAATTGGTCATATTTGTATATAAAACTGAAAGTGAAGTGGAAGAAAACAAATTTCCTTCCAGATGGCAATAGATTTATTATGCAAAAGAGGGATATTGCAGCATATTTTTAAATTTTTCTTTCTTAATAGGTATAAAACCACTTCGTACAAAGTTGTGTATACTCAAAATGAGAGCTAATTCTTGCCAAAAGTGAATTTATATTTGTTATGCTTTGATGGGTTGTTTAAATATTCTTAAATTGGGCGGTTGTGAACCCTAACCTAGAATCACAGAATACACATTTTCGAAGATTTTTTATGTTTAACTCAAGTGTATCTACTAAAAACTATTATCATTAACTTCGAAATCGTTTTTCTTCCCCTCTGAGCATAAACAAGGTACTCTTATCGAAAAAAAGCGCAGTGGAACCAGCGTGAAATATGAAACAATGTGTATGTCGTCAACACTGGTCGCTCCCCGTCGTTGATCAGAGAACAGCTTATCTTGTTTCACCACCAGATGGCAAACTTGCGTTGATGAATGAGTGCGCGAAAGAAAAGCTCGCACGGCACATCAGCGGGTGAACGAGAGTTACTTCTGTTTGAAGCGGGAGCGCGAGAGTGAGTTCTCAATAAACCCAGGAAGGAGAGTGACCGTCAGTGTACAAGTGCATATTTTTATCGTTTTGCAAATCATCGCGAATACCAGCAACGGTGAACCAACCTTGTTAAGTGAAGCAGATATGGAACACAGAGCACTCCTAAATCTTTTTTGTGCGGGTTTTTCAGCGTAGATTTTCGTTTCTTGAAACTCGTCTAAATTCTGAGTTAGGGAATAAAAACCAACTATCAAAATTCTTTTCGAGAGGAAATTTCGGAGAAGCTGGGGCCACGACTTTTTCATATAAACAGTCAAAGATACTTCTGTCTACCAACAAGAATGCTTTCGACTTCTGTGGTCGACGAAGAATGCTTTCTTCGGAATTGGTCACCAAACCGAATTTTGATAGTTTGCTTTACGCCACAATTTTAAAAACGGTTTCTGCTTCACCCCGAAACTGAGTCAGATTTTAAGCAAATGTTCTATCATTTTGACAGATTCTGACTCAGTCTGCTTAAGCAAAGCCACATAAGTTTGAAGGGGTTTGGATTTGTAAATTAGCAAAACCTAATTTTTTATTTTTTTTCCTCGCGAATTTAATTTACTCGGAACCAATTCCGCGTAAAAAGGCACTTCAGTGTATAAACTATAGAGATGTACGCCAGCAGAACGAGCAGTTTTCCGTCGTCTTGATAGTGTGATTGGACACCTTGACACTGAATCGATCGGGTTTGTTTACCTCGTGCAAAATGCAAAACTAATCTGGAAGAAAAGCTCTAGTGTCAAGTGAACTATCGTGTTAGTGCGAATATTGTGATTTGTTAGTTTAATTTAATTCGCTCGATTACTGGAGACATTGAATGTCAGTGGCTAGAAAGTGCTCGGTCAGTAGGTTGATTGTGGGGTGGGCCATTCGTGGGAGTATTATAGCCAGCTGAGAATAAGCACAAAATCCACCAGCATCTCGAATAAAGGTGAGTTTGATTAGATAATTGAGGACAAAGTACAATGGGAGGCTATTTGTCTCCAGAGATGCCAGGTACTTTTTTCAAATGTCTGCAATAATAATTTTAAAAGTCTGGGAAGTACAAAAAATGTCAGGAAAGCTAGTGTAACCAAAAGCCTTTATATTCAAAAATCTGCAAATATCTGCAACAAAACATAAAAATCTGCAAATATCTGCAATCAAACTAGAAAATCTGCAAATATCTGCGTTTTCCAAAAAATCTGCAGCTTAAATTAAAAGTCTGCGAATTTGCAGACTTGTCTGCAAATCTGGCATCTCTGTTTGTCTCGTTAGATATCATATCCACTAATATAAATTGCATGATTGCGAGACAGCAAGAAAAGCATCAACAAAAATGTGAATTCTTGAGCGTTTTTTCAAAACGTCATATCTGCAATGAGTTACTCTCTGTTTATACTTTCTCTTTCGATTTTTACGGCGTCACTATAACACTTTTCACTTATTTTACAGTACAGATCGAAAGACGGTGGTTTTAACTAGCATATTATGCAAAGAGCTGAGGGATAAATGTTAAAGTGACCGAATTATTAACAGAAGAGAAAGTAAACAAAGAGAGTAACTCATTGCAGATATGAGGTTTTGAAAAAACGCTCAAGAATTGCATTTGTGTATACGCCAATGCTGAGTTCAGTATCTCACTTTTAAGGTTCCTTTCCAATATACAACATTCGTGAGAGATCTCATCGATACAGGGACGGTGAAAAATATTGGTACGGAAATGTTAACCCCACTTGGCACATACACGCTGAAAATATACATTGAAGTGCTGCAGGACTGAGACCCGAATAGTAACGAAACCACAATTTTCACTGTAATAGTACAATAATTACATAATAATATACTGTAAAGTCTGATGTTATGCTAAAAAACAATTGACCCGAACGTTTCTACAGCTAATTTTCATGAAAAACTCGACTTTTACAGCATTTTAACCCCTATTCAGTTGGTGGCTGAAAAAAGTTTACCTCTGTTCGTTCAAGTCTACATGTAGTAATAAACGGGTCGTTTGAATTAATCACAGCTAAATGTTTGTAAGGCGCGTTCCAATGAAATATGTAATATCCTTCGGATAACCTCCAATCGCATGCAAATGTTTTGACCTTGAGCAAGTGTCAGGCTCCGAGTAGGTTAGGCCTCGTCTGGGGAGTTGGCACGCAAATACTTTCAATGTTCTTCATATTATAATATATTCTAGCCATACAGGACCTACCTAATTTGCATAAATGTGCGGCAGGTAAACTAATTGCCTAAAGTCACGTGATTGGGCTTCATTTGCTTGCTTGTTCACACTAGCAACTATGGGCGGATTTTTGCAACACGAAAGTCTATAACCACCGGTTAGTTGAAGGTTGCTTGAGGACCATGAACTTCAAGGGATGAATTATAAAACTAGGAATCGTCTTCAAAGTTCTGCCCAGAAATCATTGGTGAGGTCGAAGCTTCAAAACCGGCTAAAAAATAGAAAATCTTTGCGCAGAAAATTTGTACAAAACTCTAAAAGTGGACTACTTTGAAAAAACCGACTGTCTCCTCGGCCACATTTACGCTTTAAACCAATTTTTCATCGAAGAATCTTCGTTCGAATCCTACGCTTGAACTCTGTTAAGACAAAAGGGCAAAATTCCGCAACAGGATTGCAGAAGCTGTGTTTCGTTTTTTCGCCCTAGGCGATCTTTTCTCCGCTATAATCCTAAAGCTTTTTTGTCATTCTATTTTACCTGAAATAATCCACGATTGCTTTATAGTGAAAAACTAATATGTTGTTTATTGCTGTTAAAAAGGCATGCAGTTTTTGGGCGAGTGACAACGTTTGTTCTAATTTCACAGCTGCGTGTAAACTGATGGCGGGTGCAATTGTTTGTTCGTCTGCTTTACATGTAAGAACGTATGGCATGTCGCCGATTGTCCGATACCCCTCCAGATCTCACGGGAGTCGCTGCAGTGGCCGTGGTCGCTGGTCGACTGTTGATTGTGAACCGGACGAAGTTTTCAGAGTTGATGTTCTGCTCCGTTGGCAAGTATGATTGTTCCAAATCCTGAAAAGGGGAATGAAAATGTTAGGGATTATAGTTTACTGGTACTTTGTTGTAACTAAGTGAATTGATTCATTAAATGAGATATAAAATTCGGTTTTGATTACATACGTCGCTAGAGCTTATACCCCTTAATGGAACAATCAATATTTCCAACACTTAAAACTCGAGAATGATTACATTAGTTATAAAATTTGCGTTTCGAATTCGTCTCATCAGAATCCGACAGTAACTTAGTAAACATGCACAGTGAGAATGATCTGAATCCCCCAGCTTTTTTTTTGTTTATTGTACAATTTCACTCATTTACGCTTTCAGTCGATTATTCATCGTAGGCAAGAGCAAAACAAATAAAGCAAATGTGTTTTTGTCCGATATGGCACTCTTGGAACCCGTTGACTACGACGCAACTATCTAGACACATCCGGCAGCCATAGGAAAGATTCTTGTAGCCACGTACTTCAGGAAATTCAAGTAGATCTCTAAACTGGGACAATCGTGGTACAAAACAGAACTGAAAATGAAGGAAGCTTATACAGACATAGCTAAGGTGGACTTTTCAGTACACAATCTGAAGCTTTTCCCACCAAAACCAACAGGAGAAATGATTTGCTTTGCGAGAGGTACTAGGGGAGTAGACAGACGAGAAAATCTTGCAGAACATTCAAACAGATGTACCGGTCACAAATGTCGAGAGTTCTCTACCAACTATGAACATCAAGATCATTGCGGAAGGCAGCAATGTTCTCAAGCAAATCAGAATTTACGGATTTGTCTTTAGATCAGAGCTATATGTCTTTCTAGTAAAACAATGTCGGAAGTTTTAGTGCTTTGAACATAAGGCTTATTACAGCCGAGCAAACGTAAAATGTAAAAATTACGGATTTCAGCAACGCGAAACCGAAGAATGCACAAACCGCTGTCGTTCTAATTTTAAGGGAAATCATGACGCAGCGGATCGATCATGTCCGGGGAAAACCAGAAGAATGTACATTCTAAGAACTAATGGGACATCGTACCATGCAGTGGAAGTCAATTACCCAAGGATTTCTAATAGGTTTGCATGAATAGTCCAGGTGTTTGCATGTTGAAGCATCGACTAGCAATTTCCGGAATTGCCAGAGTCAAAGGAATCGTCTTGAACGGAGCTGCACCAACCTATAAGTCGAAACAGACAAACGATAGATCCAGACAAGAAAACCGATTTAAAATACCCACGCAGAATAACGGAGAGCAAACACAGATAGAAAACGGTTTTAAATTAATAATTGTTGAGGAAATCCTTTTACAGGTACGCCAAGGCCTTTTGAGGAGATTAAGATCTACGTCACGGATACAACCACTTATCGAACTATGATACTATATTGCTAACAGAATGAACCAAAATTGTACAGTCTAGCCAATTATAGACTTTCTTCTCATAAAACGATTCCACTTAAGCGTCACAGATTTCAAAACCTGTGCTTTGCATCGGGTTTTTTCCCGACAGTATCGACAGG
The DNA here is from genome assembly GCF_030247195.1 of Topomyia yanbarensis. Lineage (NCBI taxonomy): Eukaryota > Metazoa > Arthropoda > Insecta > Diptera > Culicidae > Topomyia > Topomyia yanbarensis. The sequence continues at coordinate 180,351,321 of NC_080670.1, read as the reverse complement.
TTCAATTAGATCATCCTCCACCTGGTGCAGAATCAGAACGCCGGAGAATCGTGAAGAGAAGCACGGTCCTCAAAACGGTAGAGCTCCTATTGGCGGTAGATGAGGCTTCAGTGAATCTGATAACCACCTAACACAACCAACTGAACTCCGTATTCGGAAAGGCTAGAATGCACCCCAGTTGAAGGGTGCTCCGGTCTTCGACGAATGTGGAAGTTCTAGGCAAGCATGGGTTGAAAAGGCTCCGGGTGGTGGCCCAAGGCGGAACACTTGCATCGTTGGCAGCCAGTCTCATAAGCTATATGCAAAAGCACCATATCGTATGCGGCTAACGAACTGATGCCCAAGGAGAGGATAAAAAACCCCCTGTATACAAAGGTGAGTAAAGGCAAGAACCGAAGCAAATACTGGACCAAACAAAGGCCACTGGAACGTCGAACAGCACACAGTCTGCGACTAGCTGTCGGAACAATAAATGGAACGAAGCATTAGGTCCAAAAAATTGGCAGCGGAAAAACACTGAAAAATGAGCAGCATTCGCTGCATCCAAGTGAACCTTCATCACGCAAAAGGTGCCACAAGCGTTCTTCCGTTTCTGCGAGCATTTTGCGCGATTTGTGCGAGAATTCTGGCAACGAATTCGCTCAAATGCAACAACCGTTTCTGACAGAAGCGGTTAAACCAACCGATGCTGCTCACCTTTATCCAGAATTTAATCAGAAATGTACGGCCAAGATCTCTGCACGCTTCCTGCCACATCTTTGTCAGATGTTTTGCTCGATTTGTGCTAAATTCTACCAGGTAGGAATTGCCAGGATCTTCGCACAGTTTATGTCCGAGTTATGCCAGGGTTTTGCCGAGGTTTTGCTCCGTTCCTGTCCAAATTTGCCAGAAACCGCGAGCGAAACCGAGTTCGGCCTAGCTCAACTAACCCGACAGGATACGCGCAGAAATCTGACAGGGCTGCCAAACCAAGACTTACAGAAATCTAGCAGAGCGGTCTCTGCTAGAAAATTTGCTCACTGGGCGGAGGTTCACCAAAGAGCGCCTAGACATCTCTCTTCTATAGGAGCCGTGGGTAACTAAGCACAAACTCTTTGCCTTAGATTCCTCAGCTCACAAGTTAGTATATTGTAAAGCCAATTCTAAGAGCTGCAGTTTTGATACATTTTTTTCCAATTACAGGATTCATTCAACGCGACATTGGTGCAATAACAGTAGAGGCACCGGCTGCAGAAGCATAAACAAGCCTTGTATATTTGGATGTGATGGCAATGCACATCACACAATATGGGGTAACACGGATATAAATACCAGAGCTGAGTACCTACTTGAGTACCTTTCGTCAAATGATGTCAATATATGTAATAAGAGCGTTGTACCTACATTTATGAACGCAGTTAGAAGCGAAGTACTGAACCTCGCGTTATGTAGCGCTCAAGTAACGGAAAGGATAAAGAGTTGACACGTTTCAGACCAACCTAGTCTGTCGGATCGCATAACCTAATGTTCGGCATAGAAGCCAATAAATGCACAGTGCAAAAACACAGGGAAATGACAGGGAAACGAATTGGTGTGTATGCCGCTCACATCTAGAACAGTTGAAAAGAACCGGAAGTAAGATCCAATCTCTGGATCTGGATAATGCAACAAACGACCAACAAAAGAGCATCATAACTGCCTACCCGAGCAAATACTCATGGGTTCAAACACCACACAGCCCCTTGAAAAGGCCTTAAACATGGTCCGTGCCAAAATTCACAACCATCAAGACACCATAAAATGGTCTCAATAACCCATAAATACACCAACATATGGTATTCTTTATATGGGATCTACCGGACCATGGCGATGGTGTTCTCATGGGTTGAACCCATTTCAAACACCCATGTCAAACCTCATGAGCATGGGCTTTACGTTTGCTCGGGTATAATGGGGTATTAGGAAGGAAGCTAGGCGCCTGTTCAATAAAGCGAAGATTGCTGCTAACTGGTAAAACCACAGGCCAGTTCTTACCATATACAACGCTGAGTTGAGAAAGGCTAAAAAACTATCAATGCGCGAGATCTGTGAAAATGCGCGAGGATCACACAAATGACCTAGGACAAGTGAAAAAAGCGATGGTTCTCTCACAATTATCCATAGTGAAACATTGGATATTCTAATGAACAACCACTTTCCTGGGTAGGTTGCGAAAGGCGAGAATGCGACAGGTCAGGATTGTGATGGACTCCGTCCTAAAAGGGCTTGTAAGGCATCACAAAAATTGGTCTATCAGTTTTTCACAGCATCTCTATTTAAATGGCCTATCAACAATTTTGAACCCTACAAATCCCCCGGTCCTGATAACATTCTTCCAATATTTTTACAAAAGTCGGTAGACAATTCTTCCGGATCTACTAAACATCCTGGATTCTTGCAATGTTCAAGAGTCGAGAGATCACAGCAACGTTGGGAGACTCGAAAGCAACTATAACAGCCCAAAGAGGCTGTCCCCAGGGAGGTGTGCTATCACCGCTGCTCTGGTCGCTAGTGGTGGATGATCTTCTGGGGTTGGGTTTCGAGATTGTTGGAGATGCAGATGACGTCCTTCTAATTGTGAGGAGAAAACATGAATCTACTAAGTAATCGGATTCAATTAGCCCTGAACTTCATCATGACCTGTATGCTGTACGCCGATGACGACAATGCAGTAGGTGCGGGGGTGTTTGGAGAACATCTTCAACAATCAGTTGACCTTCCATCGCATTGCAGCATCTTCTCGGCAGGAGCGTTCGCAATTAAGTAGCATAAAAACGGCCAGCAATTTGGTAGTCATGTCCAACTCCGCCAGTTGCTTGGCGGCATTTGAAGCTGGCACATCGCAACACCCGTGGATTCAGCAGATTGAAATCATGCTTCGAAACCGTCCATTCAATTTTTGATGGATTCCAGGGCACTCAGGCATTTGCGGCAATGAACAAGCAGACAACCAAATCAAACAAAGTATCCGAAACCAATGGTACCAGCGGTGGTTAGCGTCCACTGAAGTGAAACTACGAGAAATCAAATTTGACACGATAAAGTGGACTGACCGCGAGAACTCGGTTGATCAGCGAGTGCTTACCCGGCTGCGAATAAGGCATACCCGTTTGTCGAACGAGTTCCTACTGAAAAAGACATCCCCACCAGTATGTGACTGCTGCGGGGTCACCGTAGACGTCCGTCATGTGATCCTCCACTGCCAGAAATACGACCACGCTAGGAGAATGCACAATATTCACCAAACGAGTCTGCGAGTAGCACTATGCAACGGAGACAACGAGGAAAAACTGTAAAGCTTCCTGATGACACCTATATAAACAGATATATTGTCGTTAATAAACAACAATGATCTGGTCATTCGTTGTTCGACTTGCGCTCGGATAAGACGTGTGCTAGTGCTTTTGCAGTTGCCTTCCCCGGCTCAGTTTTTATTGTGTCCAGTGCTCAGTGCAGTGTCAAAGCCAGTTGTGATTGCTAGGCCTTTGTTTCGAAAACAAAGTGTGTCGTGCTGGTATTGTCAGCCAGTCCCAGCAAAGGTCATCGGCATCGAAAAGATAAGTACCTGTTTCCCTTCTACTATTATTTTCTGTTTTGCCCTTGATACATTCCGTTACTGCTCTTTTTATCGTTCTTTGCGCGAAGTGCTGATCTCGCGCTAAAATGTCCCTCGACGGTCAGCCCACCGATGATAATATGGATGATGAAACATCCCCTGATAAGCCTCCTACCAAACCCCCTCGCCTAAAAGCATACCCAGAGAACTCGACTGGGCCATTTGTGGTTTACTTCCGGACCACCAATAAATCATTTGATATTTTGAAAATATCACGTGATCTGACAGAGCATTACTCGGCCGTGACCCAGATTACAAAGGTTCGCGCGAATAAGTTAAAAATTGTTGTTAGCGACCTCGCACAGGCAAACGGGATTGCTTCCTGTACCCGCTTTACGCAGCATTATAGGGTGTATGTACCGTGTGTAGATGTAGAGGTCGACGGGGTCATAACCGAGGCGAGTTTGACATGCGAGGACGTGCTGAAGTATGGGGCTGGCTGTTTTAAAAACCCCCTACTAAAGCCGGTGAAAATATTAGACTGCAAGAAATTGCACACGCTCGCTGGAGATAAAGAATCCTATATACCATCAGCCTCGCTTCGGGTGACTTTCGCCGGATCGTCTCTTCCAAATTATGTCCTTCTGGATAGGGTTCGCCTGCCTGTACGCCTGTTTGTACCGCGGGTAATGAACTGCAGCAACTGCAAACAGTTGGGCCACACAGCCACCTTTTGTGGCAATAAAAAACGATGTGGCAAGTGCGGTGGAGAGCATGAGGATGACTCTTGTGACAAAGACACTGAAAAGTGTGTTTACTGCGGGGGCCCTCCGCATGCTCTTAAATCATGCCCTGCGTACAAACAGCGCGGGGATAAAATTAAGCGCTCCCTCAAGGAACGCTCGAAGCGCTCTTATGCAGAAATGTTAAAGAATGCTTCGCCATCTGTCCTTTCCGAAAACTCCTTTGCTCTTTTGGCTCCTGTTGAGCAAGAATCTGATAATCCACAAGAGGGAACATCTTTTGTTAACCCGGGGGAGTCCAGGAAGCGGAGAAATCCTGCCTCCCCTAGACTGCCCCGTAAGGGTCCCAAGGTGTCCTCCTCTGAGAGTGCGCCAACCACATCTAATAAATCCAACGGAAGTGCTGCACTAATGCCGAAGCAATCTGCTCCTGGATTTGGAAATTTTAATTCAAACAAGGAGTACCCACCACTTCCAGGGACACCAGAAACCCCAAGTGTCCCTCTTTTTCAAACAGACACTCAGTCCAGTAATGGACTAATGAAATTTTCTGACATCGTGGACTTAATTTTCACAGCTTTCAATGTTACCGATCCTCTTAAAAGCCTTCTGATACGTTTTCTCCCTATAGTGCAAACATTTTTGAAGCAGATGACTACTAAATGGCCCCTCCTTGCAGCGATCGTATCCTTCGATGGCTAAGTCATCGAACGAGGTCACTGATTCGATCACTGTTCTACAGTGGAACAGCAGAAGTATCCTCCCGAAAATTGATTCCTTTAAATTTTTACTAAATAGTTTAAAATGTGATGTTTTCGCATTATGTGAAACTTGGTTAACTTCCGATATAAACCTCAACTTCCACGACTTTAATATAATTCGTCTGGATCGAGAAAACCCCTATGGAGGAGTACTTTTGGGGATTAAAAAGTGCTATTCTTTCAACCGAATTAACCTCGCTTCGACACCAGGCATTGAAGTTGTCGCTTGTGAAATAAGGATCAAAAGCAAATACCTTAGCATTGCTTCCATCTACATTCCCCCTAGAGCGTCGGTAGGGAACCGAACGCTTTATAATATCACGGAATTCCTACCGGCACCGCGGCTAGTTCTAGGAGACTTTAACTCGCACGGTACGGTATGGGGTGGTCTTCACGATGATAACAGATCAACATTAATCCAAGATCTTTGCGACAATTTCAACATGACCATCTTAAACACGGGAGAAATGACACGGATTCCTACACCACCAACACGCGCAAGCGCGTTGGATTTATCTCTATGCTCGACTTCGCTACAGTTAGATTGCACGTGGAAGGTGATCCCTGATCCCCACGGTAGCGACCATTTGCCTATCGTAATTTCAATTGCCAACGGTTCAAGACCATCAGAAACAATCAATGTCTCATATGACCTCACACGGAACATTGATTGGAAGAGTTACGCGACCGCGATATCCGCTAAAATCGAATCCATTCAAGAACTTCCTCCGGAGGAAGAGTACAGGTTTTTGGCTGGCTTGATTCTCGACAGTGCGAATCAAGCTCAGACTAAACCAGTACCGGGCGCGAACACCCACGGACGATCTCCCACCCTGTGGTGGGACAAAGAGTGCTCAGAACTGTACGCGGAAAAGTCCACTGCGTATAAAACCTTTCGGGACGACGGGTTACCCGATAGCTATCGACAGTACGCGTCGCTAGAAAAGCGAATGAAGTGTTTGATGAAAGCCAAGAAACGCAGTTATTGGCGCCGGTTCGTCGACGGGTTAACGAGAGAAACAGCGATGAGCACTCTTTGGGGTACGGCTCGACGTATGCGTAACCGAAATAGTATTAACGAGAACGTGGAATATTCAAACCGCTGGATATTCGCCTTCGCCAAGAAGATCTGTCCAGACTCTGTCCCGGTACAGAAAACATACCACGCCGCGTCTCCTCACGATACCGCGAACGAAACACCGTTTTCGATGGTGGAGTTCTCACTTGCTCTCTTATCATGCAACAATAACGCCCCAGGGTTAGACAGAATCAAATTCAACTTGCTGAAGAATCTGCCTGACACTGCAAAAAGGCGCTTGTTGAATTTATTTAACAAGTTTCTTGAGGGTAACATTGTCCCTCATGACTGGAGGCAAGTGAAGGTCATCGCCATCCAAAAACCAGGAAAACCAGCCTCCGACCACAACTCGTATCGGCCGATTGCAATGCTGTCCTGTATTCGGAAGTTGTTCGAGAAAATGATCTTGTATCGCCTCGACAATTGGGTTGAAGCAAATGGCTTACTGTCAGATACACAATTTGGCTTCCGCAAAGGCAAAGGGACGAACGATTGCCTTGCGTTGCTTTCTACAGAAATCCAAATGGCCTATGCTAACAAAGAGCAGATGGCATCAGTCTTCTTGGATATTAAGGGGGCTTTTGACTCAGTTTCTATCAATGTTCTTTCAGAGAAGCTGCATCAGCATGGTCTTTCGCCGATTTTAAATAACTTTTTGCTAAACCTGTTGTCTGAGAAGCATATGCATTTTTCGCATGGCGACTTAACAACATCGCGATTTAGCTACATGGGTCTTCCCCAGGGCTCATGTCTAAGTCCCCTACTCTACAATTTTTACGTGAATGACATTGACGATTGTCTTGCCAATTCATGCACGCTAAGGCAACTTGCAGACGACGGGGTGGTCTCTGTTACAGGGCCCAAAGCTGCCGATTTGCAAGAACCATTACAAGATACTTTGGACAATTTGTCTGCTTGGGCTCTTCAGCTGGGTATCGAGTTCTCCACGGAGAAAACTGAGCTGGTCGTCTTTTCTAGGATGCGTGAGCCGGCGCAACTCCAGCTTCTACTCATGGGTGTAACGATCAATCAGGTCTTCACATTTAAATATCTCGGGGTCTGGTTCGACTCGAAAGGTACCTGGGGATGTCACATTAGGTATCTGAAACAAAAATGCCAACAAAGGATCAATTTTCTCCGGACAATAACTGGAACATGGTGGGGTGCCCACCCAGGAGACCTAATTAGGTTGTATCAAACAACGATACTGTCGGTAATGGAATACGGATGCTTCTGCTTTCGCTCCGCGGCGAACATACATTTCATCAAACTCGAAAGAATTCAGTATCGTTGTTTGCGTATCGCCTTAGGGTGCATGCAGTCGACCCATACGATGAGTCTCGAAGTGCTGTCGGGCGTTCTCCCGTTGAAAAATCGATTTTGGGAACTCTCATATCGATTGCTCATTCGATGCGATATCTTGAACCCGTTGGTGATTGAAAACTTCGAAAGACTCGTCGAGCTTAATTCTCAAACCCGTTTTATGTCCTTGTACTTCGACTACATGGCACAGAGCATCAATCCTTCTTCGTATAATCCCAACCATGCCCGTTTTCTAGATACTTCTGATTCTACTGTATTCTTCGACACATCCATGAAGGAAGAGATTCGTGGAATACCGGACCATATACTCCCACAAGTGATCCCCAATATATTTTATAATAAATTCCGTGAAGTCGACTGTGACAAAATGTTCTACACTGACGGATCGAATCTCGATGGGTCCACTGGCTTCGGTATCTTCAATAATACTATCACCGCTTCATTCAAGCTCAATGATCCCGCTTCAGTTTACGTCGCAGAATTAGCTGCAATTCAGTACACCCTTGGGATCATCGACACTCTGCCCACAGATCACTACTTCATCATCTCGGACAGCCTCAGCTCTATCGAGGCTCTTCGTGCGATGAAGCCCAAAAAACAATTCCCGTATTTTCTGGGGAAGATACGGGAGTCCTTGTATACGTTATCTGAAAAATCTTACCAGATTACCTTTGTTTGGGTCCCCTCTCATTGCTCTATCCCGGGCAATGAAAAGGCCGACTCATTAGCAAAGGTGGGCGCATTAAATGGTGACATATACGAAAGACCAATCTGCTTCAACGAATTTTTTAGTATTTGTCGTCAGAGGACACTCAACAGTTGGCAAACCTCATGGAGCAATGGTGAACTTGGACGATGGCTACATTCCATTATCCCGAAGGTATCAACGAAGCCTTGGTTCAGGGGGATGGATGTGGGTCGGGATTTTATTCGTGTAATGTCCCGGCTCATGTCTAACCACTACACGTTGCATGCACATTTGCGGCGTATTGGGCTTGCGGAGAGTAGTCTGTGCGCTTGTGACGAGGGTTATCACGACATCGACCACGTTGTCTGGGTTTGTGCCGAGTATTGTGACGCCAGGTCTCTGTTAAAGGATTCCCTTCGGGCCCGAGGTAGACCACCCAATGTCCCAGTCCGGGATATGCTAGCAAATCGCGATCTCCCCTATATGTCCCTTATTTACAATTTCATTAAAACGATAAATATCCCAATTTAGCCCCTCTCTTATATTTCTTGTTTTTAGAAATTTCTTCTTGCTTGTGGAACCGATCAGCTGCAGAGTGCCACTATGTAACCGCCGTCGCCTTTACCACTACGCCTGCATAGAAGGAAACTGAAGCGAGAGCGACTTGATGTCCGATGACTTTTTAAGGATTCCCCGCGGGTCCGAATAATACCATCCGCCAACCCGGTACTCGACGACTTACTAGACTGAGGCGCAAATTTGTTTCGCTGATCTCCCGTTTGCGCGATAGTTGCAAGTTTTGCTCTTCTTTCCCTGTCACCATATACGTCTTCTCTCCCCTGTCCTCGATACACCTGCTGCTACACTGATGTGGAAATAGGCCCCCCTCTGAAATATCTTGACCAAGCATAAGTCTTCGTTAAAAAATCAAATTTGATTTCTGTATTCCTAGTTTTAAGATAGCTGTAATTTTTACTCTTTATTGAAACTCTTGTCCTCCATCTTGTAAATAGAATTGTATCCCTAGTTTTAAGATATCTGTGAAATTTCTCATAAATATTTGTTCCACCTTTTGTTAGTTTTAAGATAACTGTAAAATATTTCGTAAAATACTATTACTCCCCCTCTTGTATATCAAACTGAATCCCTTGATTTAAAATTTTTCATAAAAAAATCTTTTGGCCCTCTCTTGTATATTGAATCTTATTTCTAGTCTTAAGATAGCTGTAAACTTTTTTTTTTCTTGTATAAAAAAAATATTTCAACATTGTAACCTCCTAGTTTTAAGATATCCAAAATGTAAAAACAAAAGAATTTGGCACCGCCAAGCTAACGCATTTGTGCCTGTCAAATAAACGAATTGAATATAATAACAATGATCTGGTGTTTCAAAGAGGGACTCAACGTGAACCCTGCAAAAATGGTCATTGTATCGTTTTCCAATAGGAAAAAATTGAAGTTGGTTTCCCCAACTCTCAGTGGATGTCTAGTTAGACGATGTATCTAAACTAGTACCCAAATTAGCACTAGTTAGACACAAAAAATTCCAAACAGTTCACACGACATCGTCAAACCACGATTGACTTATTCCTCCATTGTGTGGTGGCCCAAAAATAAGCAAAGGACCACCCAAACCAAAGTTGGGAGGCTAGCCTTCCTCTTTATCTCAGGCGCTATGAAATCAACACCCCTACAGCTATGGATGTCATGCTTCATCTACCTACAGTTTTCCAAACATTGGTATATGCAATATACACCTGCTCGAAGGTCTGAAGGGAACGAAAGACCACAGGCATGCAAAAATCGCAATCTTTTCAGACAGCCAAGCAGCACTGTTGACATTAAGGTCGTCAAAATATCCAAATTGGTTTGGGAGTACATCACATCTTTACAACAACTGGCAACTCGGAATAAAATAATGATATTCTAGGTACCAGACCACCAAGGAATCGGTGGTGACGATGTGGCCGACTAATTAGCCAGGCGTGGTTCATCAAACATATTTGTTGGACCAGAACCATTTCTAGGCATATCTACCCGTGCCATCAATCCAGAACTTTCGGCTTGGGCAAGAGACCAACTACTAAACGACTGGCGTAACGTAGTAGGCGCTCGACAAGCTAAAAAAATCATACATCCAGATACAACAAGAGCCCAAAAAACTAATGGATCTAAAACGTAAAGACTTACGTATAATCACAGATTTATTTACGGGGCATTGTCCTGCCAAGTATAATCTGTAAAAAATGGCAAAAGTCAAGATGACATTTGTCGATTCTGTAACTACGATCCCGAGAGCTCGGAACGAATTCTCTGCCATTGTGCAATACTATTTCTTCGAAGGAAGCGATATTTCGGAAGGCATCTTATGGCGCCTCGCGAGGTATGGCATACCTGTCCCAAACAGATCCTCAGCTACATTAATAACGACTACCTGGTCGGGACGACACATGTGGACAAACAAACAATTCGCTTCCAACTACCTTGGATTTGGGCAATTTGAAACATGTAAAACAAACAGGGGCAGCCACAAAAGATAACCTGATCAGTGGTCGCAGTGGCAAAGTTTCCCCTACCAAAAAATAGCACAGTTGGAACTGTAATTGGACAATTTATGTAACACGTGCGAGAAAGTGTTCAAACGCGATCTATTTTTTTGCTGTTGGAACCACTGCGACCAGTATTTAGATCTATAGTGGTATCGTAACGCGTTCTATAGGTGAAGAAAGGTATGCCCTGTTAATTCAATTTTCTTATATTGAATCACAATAGTGCGACTATTAATGTTGGAAATTGTGTTCTCATACATAAATATCATCCTTTAGAAGAAACAATACTTATTTATCATTTTAGGGTCCTCTTATTACTAAATGATTATAAACAAATTTTTAGGAGAGCCACAACTACCCCTAATCCTATACAAATGTATTGATCCACAAAGTGTTCCGAGGTGCAGCTGATAAATCTACAAACGTACCCTTCGATTAAATCTACCATTGTATGCAGACAGTGTTGACCAACAAATGAATATAGGTACACCGGGCTGCCCAAAATTACACACACTAAGTTGATGGTATTTTTTAAGAAGCTCATTGTTTCCTTTATCAAACAACCCATCGATTCGTGATACTCTGTGCCACCGATTATGACTAATACCTCACTCACCGATAGCTGACTGCATGCCACCTTGCTGCTCCCTCTGCGAGACTCCGAATTAAACTGCTTCACTCGGTTAGGTCTCAGCCAAACATCGTCATCACGTTCATCATCATCATCACCATCCTTCTTCTTTATCACCTCATCCGGCGGTCGATCTCCATCGGCAAAGTATTGTGCCAGATTGTCCACTGCCGCTGCCGCGTACAGTCTTCGCGGAGCCGGTTTTGGAGCACCTGTGCTGGACGATAACACCTCGGCCGTTATTTTTTCCAGCTGAGCTCGAGTACTAGGTTTAGCCGATAGTTCAATCGGTTCGTAAATACTTTCATCGTCCAGATACCAAATGGTATTGCTACTGACCACCGACGGTTTGTCGGCGATATCCGCGGGAGCAACCTTTCGATCAAAAGTACCTCCAAAAAGCCATTTCTTCTTGCTCGTTTGAGTGTCACGTTTTTTCATTACTTGTGAGTATTCATCAACATTTTTCAACTGTTGTTGCTGCTGTTGCTGCTGCTGCAGCAGCAGCGGCTTATCCTTGCCCTCAATCATGTCCACCGTTTTATCACTATCGGCAGCAGTGGATGAGGGCAATGATGACGGAATCGCACGCTTCTTCTCCTCCGTTTCAACCTCCATCGCCAGCTCGTTGTATTTGTCCGCCAGATGATTCGCGTAAGTGTCCGAATCGCACCGACAGCCCGTACACTTGGGACAGAATCGACCCAACCGTTCCGTTAGCCGTCGATTTTCGACACGCAGTTCTCGAACTTTTTCGCTGAGTTCCCGCAGCTGCCAGCATAGTTCGTCAACGATTTGACCTTGCTGATTTATGATCGTGCCCTGATGATTTATTTTGGCGCACTGTTCGTCCAGTTTGGCATTCAGTTTGTCCTTCAGCTCGACCACGTAGTACAGCAGCTCCTCGAACTCTTCGCGGGACATTCCGACGGCTGAATTCCGTTTTATATAGCGTACTTAATATTTTTTTCCGAAACAGTTTTATTGTTATATTTCAACCGAAAATTCCGACAACTAATTCCAACGATGACTTAATTGCGACTGCCTGATGGTGTATCGCGGTGCTCAATCCGCACACACCGTTACAAAAACGGCGCGCAGATTGTGTGCGGGAGATTATTATAGTCACGTCACGGTCCGGACCTCTGCCGATGTGTGGCGTGAACTTGTTTATTTTGTCGCACTCCACCTTCGCAGCGACATGTTTATGTGTGTTATCTGTCGTCTTCTCGCGCACGGGTTCCTTGTAGGTACTTGTAGTCGCAGCGGGAGATAGACGTTGGTAAATGCGGCCGTCGTTGTCGGTGGCCGTTGTCGATATAGATTGTAGATAGATAGAGAGGTATACAATGTGCTAGTCCGTTCGGTATCAATTATTCGAACAGGGTCCACATATTCCGCATCAGTGGGTAAATGACTGTGGGGAAATAATGGGTACACGGGACTCATTCGAGTAAATTTATACGAGCTTGATTAAATCTATATCCGTTCTCCCTTCAATTAGAATATATGTACCTATAATTATATATTGTTATTAAAATTATTGCAAATCTCAATCAATGTGTTCGAGTGATGAAGTAGCAATATTTATCGACAACCACTTCTTTCCCACTAGGCAACCAGCCATCACATTCCGCAAGTGGCAAGCCGTGTGTGCGATATAGAGTCCGTTATGCGGATTGAAAATACTTTTGCAGTATGGTAATTGTTGACGTCATCGATGCTGCTATTGTACCTTGGTGATCGGCAAGAGCAGGGACAGAGGAAACAGTCTGACAACATGTATTTATATACGATCACAGCAGGCTGAATATTTTCGCGCTCAGGCCATAGAATTATTATTGCATATTTATTGGTTTATGTACAATTCAGCGGGAGCGGTAGCGAAATGTATCTCATAAATTCTCAATGCTTTTACATAGTGTTACGGTGCTTTTCGTCAGAATCATGCGATCAAAAATACCAACTTCGTTAAATTTGTTTGGTAGAAGTCTTCGGAAGAATTTATGGAGGGTTCATACTCTTTTCCATGGTGTTGTTATTTTAATGTAAGTTCTCTAAAATTCTTTGCTTCTCCCTCCCCAAGGTTTAGGGATTTTACGGTATTGCAAACATCAGCAAGCATCAATTACTTTAAGATGGGTACTGCATTACGCCTCGATAGTGGTGCATCGAGGAGACCGAGAGGGCTTATGCGCCTTTTTTATGTTATATGTTTCTTCATACTCCGCACCAGCGCATACCAACGCTAAACCACTGGTCTATGGGCGGTGGCGTGGCCGACTGGCGGATCGACGTAGATTGACTTTGCATGTTTGCAAATATTGTTCTATTGGTGGTATTCGTGGACGGGGCTCACGGAGGGAGTCATTGTGTGTCCATTTATCGGTCGACTTCGCCATCGTGCATATACCAATTAAATTAATTTAATAATTAAATTAAGTTAATAAAGTAGAATAAGTAGAAACCTATTAGTTGTAGCTTTGTGATAATCGTAGTTTTTCGTACTAGTGTACAACTGTTATGTGCTAGTCGTATGTCTATCTATGCATGTATTCGTCGGAGTATTTGTGACGGTTGGGTCAGGGAATGGATGCAGAACTGACGTATATGATAGAATAGTGGCTAATACTTCTGCTAATCAATCTGAGCATTTGGTTCTATTCATTCGGAAAAATCAGGTTGGATTAATCAGGGTAAAATAAATTTACCGACGCACGCGAGTCATCCATTCCCGGCCAGCATAGCATGATGAAAGTCTAACAGCATGCAAATTGTCGTTAATGATAAATATACAACATTTGCTACATTTAGACGAGTTTGATTGCATGTTACATATGTTTTTCTATTCTACTTCATTAGTCTGTTTCTTTTGTACATCTATTAGTTTGCTTTTCCATTATTTATGTATACCAAAATAGTATTGTTCAATTTATACACTTCTAGTCAAGCTCTTTGCATCTTTTTTTCTTTATTCGGCATGACATGATTCCGTTTTATTAGTATATCTCTACTATACGCTATCTATACTCATATAAGTGCAAACGCTCGTGAACTTCGCAATAACACAAACCTGGCCCCAAACGCGACCATGCAATTGCAATAATCCACATATACTTACGCCCGCGATTTCGCCTACATGAAAACACCCCGGTAGTTAAGTAAACGTAGCATCTTTAAACTTCCAAACGTGGTCTCAAACATTAACCCACCACTCGCGCGATCATGAAACGGTTACGTCCGAAAGTTTTAGCAGTCTGGACTAATGCTTTCAGTTGAACCAATCAAAAAAGTGACGCTCATATTCACTAAACAACACGTTCCATGGTGACATGATCTGGAACTCAAGTTTCCCCATAGGGAAACGGACTACCATCTGTACCTACTGTACTAAAAATTAAGCATCAGATTCACGGTCCGCGCGCAATCAAACAAAAATACACCCTGCGTCTTTATAAAATCGAAGTTATACACACGAAGTCACATATACGTGACAAACACGTTAATATACAAATGCTTGAGCCCTTCGCGATCATCCCCGGCATCTACACCCGCGATCTAGTAAACATGATGGCATCCCAATGATAAAGTGAATGTCTCAGCTCCTATAAATTTTCAAACGCGGTCTCAAGCGTGAACCTAAAAACTCCCGCACTCGCACGATCCTGAATCGATCACTTCCGGATGTTTCTATCCTTGATATCAGCAGACTCGGTCCATGCCTTCAATTGGATCAATTAAAAAAAGAAAGCTCTCATATCCACTGTTACATGGCGACATGACCGGGGACTCTAGTGATATGGGGTAACTTACTCTCTGTCAGAATGTGAATTGTACACCAAAAACTAACTATCAGAATGAACCATCCAAGAACGCACGCGTATATAGGAAATGCCACACGGTTACAAACTCCAGTCTTGTACACGCGAAGTCACATGAACGCGAGCACACGTGACAAACACGTTAACGTACGAACGCTTAAGCCCTTCGCGATTAACAACGCACACCTAACTTCGCGATCGCGCAAACTTAATAACACCCCGGTAATAAGGAGAACGTTTTAGCACTCACGAAATTTCAAACGCTGTCTCAAACACAAACCTACAAACGTCCGTTTTCGCACGCTCATGAATCGGTCACGTCCGGAAACCATTACTCTCTGTCCTAATAACCTAGATTCATACATTCAGTTGGACCAGTCAAAAAATATAGCTTATATCCACTAGACAACAAGTTCCATGGCGACATCACCGGGCACTCTAGTGATATGGAAGATCTCACTCTCTTTTAGCATCTTAGCAATACACCAAAAATAAAGTATTAGACTCACGGTTCGCGCGCGATTATCCAAGAACACACGCAAATATGCGAAAGGCACACGGTTATAAAATAGAATTCATACACGTGAAGTTACATATACGTTAGCACACGCGACATACAAACGCACAGGCGATCGAACACGTTAACGTACAAATGCTCGAGCCCTTCGCGATGATACACGCGATCGCGAGTTCCTACGCCCGCACATACCTGAACCGTACAATGAATATCACATTCAGTATCACGGCCCGCTACAATTGGCCTGAAGCAGTGTTTCAGTGGGCGCCATTCGTCTGTCTCGTCTGCAAATTGTAGTATGTGATTCTGATGGGGAGCCCTTCCGAGAATCTAGCTCTACAGCTCCAGTAGGACAACTCTCAAAAAAAAATCTCCAAAATTCTTTGCTTCTACCGTTATTAGAGTAGAGTGGGGTCAAGTAGGTCAGTTTTCTTTGGCGAACTCGTGCAAAGGTATTTTTGCACTGCTTTTGACAAACAAGCACTCGTTGGAAAGGTTATACAGCTGGCAACGTTTTGGCGATAATGGCTTTAAGCCTGGCCAAATATTTTTCAAGCTAAGTCCAATAAGGCGAAGGTATTTTTCGATGCTTTTAAAATCTGGCGGTACGACTATGTCACTATGTTCGAGATTAAACAATGTACACGCTTAGAAAATCACCGAATTATTTGAATTAATTGACGGCATTCAGGTAAAAAATGAGAAGTGGCCAATGATGTGAAAAAACATGAAACCGCGAAAAGATATGTTGAAAAACCATGCTTTTTCAGCAGCTGCGTCCGGCTTTGTAGTTGCGAATGACCTCGTCGTCGCCAGAGTGTGGAATTGAAGTTGTTCATTCCGACTCACGTGGTTGCTTAGCTGTGAGATAATCAGTAGTGTTCAGCATTAATTTTTACGGTAGAAAAAAAACCCATTTGACATTTTTTTTTGCACTGAACTGAGGATGAAAGAAAATGGGTTATCGCGGAACAAAGCGAGAAAAATAAAAAATAAATAAACGACGCCGTTACTAATAGATCTGATCCACGGTAACAGCCGAAATGACAGTCGTCAACGATGTTCTCTACCGTGTATCTAATTCACACAATATGAGCCCTATACCTATTATACCCCCATACCTATTTATTTGACCTCATTCTACTCCACTTGCTATTTGTGGATTTAACACATGATTATTTCAGGCATTTAAGGACGTTAGGGGCCATCCATATACCACGTGGACAATTGGGGGGAGGATAGGGATCACGAGAAAGTCCACGGTCGTCCATGAAGAGGGGATGGGGGTATGAGAAATGTCAAAATGTGCCTGAATGTGCGAAAATTGAAAAAATCGATGGTAACTATCCAAATCAAAGGAAAACATAAGAGAAAGATCCGATAATGGTTGAAATTACAAGCCAATTCAAGAATTCATAGGTTATTTCAATTTTGTGTTATTATGAAGTATAAATATAAATATAAAAGATCAAAATGTCTTTAAGAAATGAGATATTTTCATGTAAATTTCACAAAGACTATTCTGTTATTGAATTTTGAACGATTTTCATCAAGTTCTTCTGCATCATAGTAGTCTAAAACGTTGAAAAGGGGATCAAAAACGAAGGATTTTTTGTCCACGTGGTATATGAACGGCCCCATACGATATTTTTAAAATTATGTCTCCTCTCCGCCCCCATTCAAATTTGCTAAAACAAAACATCTTTGAGGACCATTTGAGACTAAGTTTGTGAGCATCGAATTAGTCTTTTCGGAGGAACCGACTTTAATTCTGGAATATTGCCAGACCCTGGGACCTACTAAACTGTCGATGGTAGAAACTGTATTCAAAGGGACTTTGATTGGTCATCAGTGATCGAGAAGGTTTTAACAAAGCTAAATGTTGATCTTTCTAACGAAGGCACCATAAGAACTTACTGCAGGGAGTACCGAGAATCCTTCATCGGTGTCACTTTCTGCAGTCCTGGACACTGGAGAGTGTACAAGTAGTACACCCATAGCGACCATCAAGCGATTTAGTACAGCATTGGGAACTGTACACAGCTCTTATCGCGTGGGAGGCAGATAAACAAGCAGAGGTATTGGCCGAAATTCCGCCGCCGAGGAACTCTCAGTCGGAGTAGGGTAGATTCTCGACGTAGGACTATGCGAGTAGGTCGTGATAAAACCGGGAGCTATAAGGCTGACGGAAGCAGAAGATAAATGGCTCACAGGAACGGGAATGGCTTGTGGAAGACCGCCAACGGTGCTATCCGAAAAGATATTTAGAGCAATGTGGCACTAATGTATGCAGAGACTGATAGAACAGCGGGTGCTCAATAAAAAATGAGAATGATTTCGATACCTTTCTGTAATTATATTAAAGAGCGTAAATTTTTTTTCTCTCCAAGAGGATTGCTCTCTGGACTCCCTAGAAATGGGTGACATGTTTCTTTTCGCTCGGGTGCTTTCAGTTTAATCGAAGATGGCGTCGAAACAGCAAGCACTCTGCGAGCGTGTTGTACGGTTTTACGAAACGCATGGTAATCGTGGAAAAAAAAGTTTACAGTAGAGCACTTTCGAGACGAAAACGTGTCCGTAAGTACAGTTTACCGGATCCTGGCATCCCTGAGCATGGAGCGGAAGGCCGGTAGCGGCCGTCCGGCAAAGATAATGACGAAGAAGAAGAAAGCGTTGAATAAGCTGTTCGACAACAAGGACGGGACGAGTTTTCGTGACGCTGGTCGAAGATACCACTGCTCCCACACCGACCCCTCAAGATGGAGGACATCATCTGTCGGAAGAAAACTTGGTCCCCCGAGTACACGGACGAGCAGATAACGATCGTGAAATCGCAGTGCCGGTGGTTGACGAATAACTACCGCGGGACGTCGTTCGTACTGGGCGACGAAAGTTACTTTCCTCTCCCGAAGACCCACATTCCAAGAAATGACACCTACTGTTCCAGCGACAAGTCGGCCACATTATTAATCGATTGGAACGTTCCCCATGGTATTCAGGGATTTGTGCCTTGCCATATCGTCTCATCACTTTCCTGATGAGAGGTGAAAGAAAAAGGTAGGAAAGATTACAACACAGTACAACCACAGCACAGAACAGGAAACAGTCTGGATTCTTCACTCCTGAAGGAATAATGAACCCGACTGATAAAGCCTATAGCTCATTACTACACTACACTACTATCCTTGAGTTTTAGCTCCCTATTTAAACGACTGCAGTTTACTGGACCACTATATTCGAACGCAACACTTATCCAATGTTCCGCTTAACAAGTACCATTTTGCTTACCAAAAGAGCAAATCAACGAAAGCAGCCTTTAGTGAGAGTTAATAATATTAATACCCATTTGTGAGAGGATATCTGGGGCATCTATTTGGCCAGTCAGTAGTTTTCATACGAAAAGGGAACTGGATATATTCAGTCTTTTGACCAGAGTATCCATATCCAGAAGATGGCGACGATCAGTGTATGGTGGCGGTTCCGTCGAGTTGCTCCACCTTAAAGCAAAACGAGGGAATCTTGCTTGTACCGCTTCAATTCTTCAAGTCCAAATGCTCGTATAATGACACCGGATAGATTCTGAAGATTCAAGGATAAACCGAAAAAGCGAAAAATACAAACAATATGGATCAGTGAACTCTTTAGCTAGTCTTATAATGAAGCCGAGCTTCTATTCGCCTTCGATAAGCCATAGGAGTAGTAGTTTCTGAAGGACAATTGTGAGTCTGGAAGAACACTAAGGTCTCTGACGACTGACACTCTCTCGTGCGAGTCTCCAGAAGCAGTGCAGTTCCAGACTATTAGATTTTTTTTGCTGCGTATGAAAGAAATCACAGAGCATTTAGATACACTAAGAGTCAGAGAATTGCGATAACACCAATCACAGAAATTATCTAGGTATCGCTGTAGATCAACACAATCTGCTATGAATAATACAATAAAAACAATTTAAGGTCGTCGGTATATATAAGTATACATCGAAACGTCATTGGAGGACAGCGAAAACAGTATAGGTCCTAGGTTGCTTCCTTGAGGCACACCCGACGTGTTGATGTTCCATTGATTCCCACTTTCACAAACAGCACGATCTACAACATATGACTTCAGCCATCTAGTGAAAGCAGGCGATGTACCCAATCGTTCAATCTTTGCCAGTAGAAGAGAGTGGTCTAGCTAGTCGACTGCTGCCTTAAGGTCCGCATATACAGTGTCTACCTGTGATCAATCTTCGATATTTTCATTGCAATGTAAAGTAAATTGGGTTAAGTTGGTAGTTGTTGATCTGCCGGAGAAAAAACCAGGTTGATCCTTTGATATGTTGACCTTGGTCTCATGGAATAGTACGTATTCGACTAGAATCTCAAATAATTTTGATCCAGCGCATAGCAAAGTTATGCCACGATAGCTTGCAACATTCTTTCTTTTTTGCAAACGGAAAACATAGCATAGCACATGGGACGCACTGATTGCGATAACGATTGGTTGAAATTTAGTTTGAAAGGCGTATACAATACACTAGCAGATTTATTAGTACCATGGAAGGGATTCCGTCAGGCCCTGCCGATGTTGAGGATTTCAGCTTACTTATTACAGCTAGAATGCCATCGTCAGAAAACCGAATACTTCCAAAGTTGATCACGTCGCGAGGGACATTAAGAAGACCATGTTCCACCTGATATGAATCAACCTATCAATTTTGAAGCTCAGAAAAATCAGTCTTCGAAATATTGAACTCTCTGTGTTCAAATACTGCATCAAAGTTGTTCGAGCCTTAGGCTAATATCTGTTGCACGATTGGACGAAGAGCCGATTAGAGACGGCGATGAGTACACCACCACCCCGTTTGTTCCCTGCATTTATCAGATAGCGATCATTGCGGTAAACCGTGTACGTTGTGCCGAATTCAGTTGATTTGATCATTCTCGGACATGTCTCGGTCAGAGCAATAACACTGGTCATTTTTCGGGCAACGCGGTAGTAGAAAAATGATTAGCATCCACCTGTAAGGGGGTGAATTTTCAGCGGAGACAGCATCTGTGTGTCCTACTTCGGAATAACATATACATTCATTGTAGTTACCTGGATAAATAGAAACAGGAGCTCTCTGTTCTTCTCTGCAGGAATGTGAGCGAGGATGGATCAATTAAGTGTCATGATCTCCAAGTTTCGTGGTAACAAAATGGCCGTCGATGACGTACTCAAATTGATTTAGGTCGCTAATGTGCTGAAATTGTAGATCGATTTCAGGGTGTGCAGTATCTTGAACAGCTTCGGGGACATATATCCTCTTTGGCTTCACCTGACCAGAACTGGTCGCTCTTATCAACAGTTACTACATTCCATCGCTGCCGTGTAGCGTTATGGGTTTACGTTGTCAATTCCCATGCCATCACTGTTCATCGAAATAATTTATATGCATAAATCAGGACGACAATTTCAAGTGGCGCGACGAACAAAATTATCGCATTTCACAAGCATTGAGCGAAGATATGCACCGCATAATGTCCGGCCATTAGGCCAAAGATCACTAAGCCGAAGGTCATTCGGTCGAATGGACATTAGGCCGAATGGACAGTTGGTCGAATATATGTATATATGCTGAATGGGCATTAGGTCGAATGTCAGGAAGCGAAAGTTTATTAGTAAGAAGGAAAAGAAGTAGAAGCTTATTCTGCCGAGCTTTCGGGGAGTCTTGGTTATTATTTGCCTTTCTTGCTTCTCAATTATTTGCTTACATCCTTCTTTTTATCATGAGCTGTTTTGTCGAGTTATATATAATGTTGAACATTCTATCCAGCCAGCTCGATTAGATAATTACCAGTCTTATTATTTCTGGATGTAACAATGTTTCAAAAGCGACAACTTATTGAATATATGTACACGTACTGTGCCATCGATTTCTACATTGCTTTAGTTCTTGCGGTGAAGCCAGTGTAGTTTGGTTTTGTTGCATAATCGAGACAAAGGATCCGAAGTGGCGCAAAACCGCTGAGGGTCCACCGGGCGAGGAGGCGGCCGACCCGCCGTTGGAAACGGCGATTCCTTGTAAGCAAACCTGTGATCCACCCGTTTGCCCGGATTACTCAAACGTAGGAACTGTAAACCTGTTTAAGTCCGACACTGTGTCACACAGTGGTCTAAATCTGGACAAAGCTGTCCAAAAGTCAATATCTTGCGAATGTTGCATGTCTCGGAAAAGTTTCGGCAAATGAGAATCCCCTGCTTCCGACATCAACAAATCAATGTTTAATCACTCTAGAAGTGAGGATACGAATTTTTTATTTTCAAATATTTCAGACTCAGAATCGGTGTCTTTGGAAAAAATTTAGCAAATATCACAAGAAACTTTGCTGAACATACTAAGTGTCCACTACGCTTATTTTGGTATGCCTGGCGGGTGAAGCCGATGGAAATGAGAGAGTTATGTGAATGTAGGAGGTGGGATGGGGTTATAGTCTGAGGGGGCGTGATGGAGAGGGATCTGAGGGGGTTTAATGGATGGGTGGTTCAGGGGATGGTTGTCCGATATGTGTGAAAGTAACTGTTCGCCACACACCACTGTTAAAATCCAAAATACCTATTTAAGGCAAAAAATTGGCTTGGAATAGGTTGACCATTTTCAGTGTAATCGCAAAACCGTTCCATATGAAAGGCAAAAAGTAAGTATTATGATGGTACAGGTATATATGAGAAATTCCTATGTGACCGCACTAACCAACCTGTAACTCCGGAACCGAAAGTCCGATCCGGATAAAATTCAATAGCAGCCAATTAAAGCATTACATCAATCTTTTCAAATTTGGAAGATGGTGGAAATCAGTCAAAAAAATTCTGAGGAATTGGTGTGAAATTACCTCTGAACATTGGCAAGTTCTCCGGGGTATCAAGACCGTCCTAGGTAGCCGGTGTGATCAAAGCGACTACAGGCTTGCAAAACTAAGAAATTTAACACCCATTTTAAAAAATTTTGCATCATCTACACTGCCCATATATGCATAAGGGTCCCATATTGAAAAACAGCTAGCCGAGAAAAACATGTTTTGGTATTTTTTTTTTTTATATTTTCGGAACAAATCTGGTAATCTTATTTGTGCATTACGAATCAGTGGTGATAAACAATACAATCCAACAGATATCTCATTTTCGACAAAAATCCATAAGGGACTCTTATGCTTATATGCGCAGTATATATCATGTGACCGTACTTCTCAACCAGTAACTCCGTACCCGAGTGTCGAATCAGAATTAAATTCAATAGCAATTTATGCCTTTCATTTGAGACTATTTTTCAGAAGATCAGTTCGGTGATATCCGAGTAACCGATGTGCCATTATTGGTCACATACATACACTCATACAAACGCATACGCACGCACACGCACATTTGTTGAGTTCCGGCTTGGGCTGCTGCACTGAACTTAAAGCGGAACCGGACGAAGTCGACAAACACGTTTCACCTAATGGTTGTTCGTGTAACGAGCACGTACAGAACGAGGTGGTGGTATGCGTAATTTCCGGGATGATCACTCTGGCTGAGGACGTGGAATGGTACCAGTGGCAGCAAGAGTGAAACACCGCGGAAAAAGAAAGTAGATGTGCCAAGCATATCTGGGATGCTGTCAATGAGTATACTCTCCGTGCTGCAGAGAAAATGGCGAAGAGACCAACAAAGTAGCGCCATCGGCTAGAAAGCCGCCGTGAAATCATCATATCTGCAATGAGTTACTCTCTTTGTTTACTTTCTCTTTCGATTTTTACGGCGTCACTATAACACTTTTCACTTATTTTACAGTACAGATCGAAAGACGGTGGTTTAACTAGCATATTATGCAAAGAGTTGAGGGATAAATGTTAAAATGACCGAATTATTAACAGAAGAGAAAGTAAACAAAGAGAGTAACTCATTGCAGATATGACGCTTTGAAAAAAAAAAAAAACACTCAAGAAATCAGGTTTCCGGAGAAATTCTGCCGCAGGGGAACTCTCCATCGATATAGACTAGGTCCACAACCGGCGACCAGTTGAGTAGTATGCGACGTAGCACCAGGTTCGGGTCGTCGGGACGTTAGTTAACCGGACATCAGGTTTCACTGGAATCGCCGGACCGGCCTCGACACCCGGGTAGCTAGAGAGGGGGCAAGATCCACTGCCGAGGATTAGCGCGAGTAGGTCGCGTCCAATTGCTAGCAGAGAGTCGTTGGGGCGTCAGTGAACCAGAAACTACGCTCCACCCTGAATCGCTGGACAAACCTCAGCACTTACTGGCTAGCCAGTTGAATAGGCTAGATCCACCGCTAAGAGGACTAGATCGAGTAGATCGGGACGAAGCGGGGATCTTAATGGCTCACGGAAACGAACATCGGTATCGGGAGAAATCTACCGCCGAGGAATTCACAGAAAGGGTCGATTCGCCGCCATGAACTATCCAACTAAATCTTGAAAAATTGGGGGCTACTTTGCTCACGAAACAAGCACCGGTACCGAGAGAAATTCCGCTGCCGCGGAACTCCCAGTCGCAGTAGGATAGTTCACCGCCGAATAATATCCGAGTAGATCTCGATAAAGCTGAGAGCTAAATGGCTCAAGGAAGTGGGTATCGGTGTCGCTAGAAATTCCTCCGGAACTATCAGTCAGAGTAGGGTGAGTTCATCGTCGGGGACTATCCGAGTAGATAAGGCCGGGAGCTGAATGACTCACGGACAAGGATGCAAAATGCCTACCTTTTCTGAGGCTGTAAATTTTCTGCCTACATTCTCATTTCTCTTTCGACGCTGCTGTCTTTCGCTATTGCAGGACGCCCAGCGCTGTGCGGCAGTCTGTAAGCAAAGCAGTAACATGACAAAAAATACTGCCCCCAGTACAGCTACCAGACGCGAGCGGTACAGCTTCTCTTTCCTTATTTTACACTTTTTAATATTCTTAATCTATTTTCAATCAAAAACGACGTAAATGAATGCTGTTCGTTTACGCCATGACCGGCATCAACACTTTCGTGTGCGGGCCTCTCCCTTTGACTACGCTGAGAAAAATGTACAAAGCGAGAGAACAAACTTTACTACGCCACACTCTCATCGAGCAGTCGGAGTACAGCAGAAAAACAAAAATCTTGAGCGTTTTTTCAAAACGTCATATCTGCAATGAGTTACTCTCTGTTTATACTTTCTCTTTCGATTTTTACGGCGTCACTATAACACTTTTCACTTATTTTACAGTACAGATCGAAAGACGGTGGTTTTAACTAGCATATTATGCAAAGAGCTGAGGGATAAATATTAAAGTGACCGAATTATTAACAGAAGAGAAAGTAAACAAAGAGAGTAACTCATTGCAGATATGACGTTTTGAAAAAACGCTCAAGAAATGTATTCTACTGCTCTACGGGAAAATGTACTCGGCTACCGTTCTGGCAAGAACTGTAGTGATGTGTCGCTGTAGCGGGCTGTACGGCTTGTGCAAATGTAAATATACCAAAAAAATGTAGTTTACTGGTACCTTTGGCATCCCTGCTCACGGAAACTAGTGCTAAATGGCTCATGGTATCAGCATTTAAACGGCTCAAGAAGACGAGAGCTAACAAGGTGACGTGATAGATGGGGGTAAGAAGCAACAGAAGAGTCGAGAGTTAAATCAAAGCTATTTCATGAACCAAGTGAGGGTCCGAAATAGAGCAGAAGAACGAGGTACGACAAAAGCACAACGAGTTCCCCACGAAGTAATACCTTGATGTAGTTTCGTAAATGTTTTAACCTTAGGGTCATTCATCTCTTTTCGGGTTAGAGAAATTATTTTTAGAAATATCTCTAACCCAATGTGCGGGGTTGGAAATCGAACCCAGGTACGCAAAGACAATCGATTTACCAACTACGCTATGCCTGTCGCCTGGAAATATGTTCAATGGATATTGAACTGCTTTTAGAAGAGGTATGAGGTGAGATCATCATCTTCAGAAAAATCTAAAAAAAAACTGGCGCGTAATATCACAGTAGGCTCGCCTACCCTATGCATGACTTTCGCGAAATTGTGATTGGGGGATTTTTTTGTTGTTCTCCGTGTCCCACAGACCCGTCTGACAAGGTTTGATAGGTGTCACTTAATTTGTTTCCGCTTGCAGGCAGAGTGCGGAAAATAGAAGCTGAGTCATCGTGACAGCAATCCCCAATTCACACGAACGGGAACTTAATAATTGTTGTACACATTGATAATCTGGAATTGTTAGTGCTGTTTTTGACCTCGTGCCCTTCCATAGTAAGACAGTTAATTCGTTCCGCCTAGCATCAGTTGTTTTATATGCGGATAGTACTCCACACTTATAATTCTGTGAATCCGATGCATCTTTTTCTACCAATTGATGCTTATATAAAGTCCCAATATGTACTGCTACAACAATGACTGGACAATTAGTAAGTTTTTGCTTCCATTTACTGGCAAATGTATGTTCCACTTGTCAACGGGTAGTGCCTTGAAGTTTCAATCAATATACAACCACGAGCCACTACGTATGTACGTACATACGTCACTGAAAACTGTTCAGTTTTCTCATTACATTTCATTCT
The DNA here is from genome assembly GCF_030247195.1 of Topomyia yanbarensis. Taxonomy (NCBI): domain Eukaryota; kingdom Metazoa; phylum Arthropoda; class Insecta; order Diptera; family Culicidae; genus Topomyia; species Topomyia yanbarensis. The sequence continues at coordinate 180,325,084 of NC_080670.1, read as the reverse complement.
ATATTTGAAACCGTCATCATCGAGAGATGCATCCATTCCATGCATACGTCGACAAAAAAATTGAAGCTTGCTCAAAGATAACTTGTTGTTCTGTTCATTAGTTTTTCGTCATTGCAAGTATTGATTCACCCACCAGCGTTTGAGCACGTGTATTGGGGGATTCTGAACAGCATAGGGATAAATCACAGAGAACAGACGTTCATCTCGAGTGTTTAGGTCGTGTGAAAATTAACGGTTCATTCAAAGGGAAGTAGGATATCACAACTCGGTGCGTTACTGAGCTGGACTAAATTGACAGCTGATCACATAGGTTTCAAAATGGCCGACATAGTTATTTATTTATTTATTTATATATATATATATATATATATATATATATATATATATATATATATATATATATATATATATATATATATATATATATATATATATATATATATATATATATATATATATATATATATATATATATATATATATATATATATATATATATATATATATATATATATATATATATATATATATATATATATATATATATATATATATATATATATATATATATATATATATATATATATATATATATATATATATATATATATATATATATATATATATATATATATATATATATATATATATATATATATATATATATATATATATATATATATATATATATATATATATGCTAATGTCAATGTTAAAAATTTCTAATTGCTAACTTATAATTAGATTTAGTGGTATGGAAGTCATAAACTAAAACAGTTTCGTTGAATCTGCTACAACATCTGTCTAGCGGATTGTTCTGGCCATATGCTGTGCGGTGCCTGGGAATCCACAGAAGCGGACGATTCCTTATATCACGAGGGGAACAAATAAATGAATCCTTGAGAGAATGTCGGGACAGTCAATATTGTTCGACAACATATCGAAAATGAACATTCTTTGCAAGAACGTGCGGCGAAACTCTAGCAACATGCATCTATTATTATACGGCGGAAGACGGATAGGGTCGTTCCAAGACAATTTTCTGAGAGCAAATCGTACAAAACTTCTCTGAACGCCCTCCAGTCGGCTACTTCGAACGGCGTTGTATGGCGCCCATACTTGTACAGCATACTCCAAAGTGCTCCGGACCAGTGCGCAGTATAAAGATTTCAGTGCGTAGAAATCCACAAAATCGACAGCGTTCCGTTTTAGAAAACCCAATGTTGCAAAAGCCTTCGCCGTTGTTGCAGTGATGTGGTCGGCGAAACGAAGTTTTTTGTCGAATAACACTCTCAGGTCACGGATAGAATCCACCCGCTCGATGACACAGGCTTAAAGAGTATATTCGCAACGCCTTATATTTGCCGAGCGTCCGAAACTTATCATCTTACATTTATCAATGTTGATCTGCATACCGTTCAGCAAACACCATTCCTCTATATTGGCTATATCGTCTTGTAGCACAGCAGAATCGAGTGCTGAAGCAATTGAACGAAAGATTTTCAGATCATCAGCATAGAGCAGTTTTTCAGAGTTGATGAATAAGAGAAAGATCAGTGGCCCTAGGTGACTTCTTTGAGGCACACCGGTTGGCGTTACGAATGCGCTTGAGCATGTAGTGTCAATACTAACAAAGGCAGATCGTTGTGAGAGGTAAGAATGCAGCCATCTGGTAACCCACTCAGGAAAGCCTAGTCGCTCCAGCTTCAAAACAGCAATGTTGTGGGCACCTTGTCGAATGCTTTTGCGAAATCAAAATATATAGCGTCCACTTGTTGACGCTTCTCTACAGCTGGAACTATAATGCGTGTACGTCATCAAGTTCGAAGTGGCGGAGCGTTTTTTCATAAATCACGTCGTACGTCGATTATGTTGGAAGAAGCAGCGTACATCGCATTGTACACAAACTTTTCCAGAACTTTGGCTAGACAGTTCAGCAGCGAGATTCCTCTGTAGTTTTCAACATTGTGCCTATCTCCAGCCTTATGAATAGGAACTATAGCAGCTTCTTTCCATGCCATTGGGAAAATATTTTCCGAGATTGAACGCTGAAAAATAATACTTATTGGCGCAGAAAGTGCTCGGGCACAATGCTTTATAAACACAGGAGGCAAGCAATCCGGACCAGGCCCTTTCAAAGGATCAACGCTGGACAGAGCGCTCGCTACATCAGAATCATTTACGTTAGAAAGAGGAAGGTTGATATTATGCGTTGGCAATGTTTCAAGGTACTGTTGCGATGGACAGACAGGAGGGCTGGAAAATACATCTCGGAAGTGATCTGCAAAAAGGTTCGCCGACTCGGCAGCGGACTGTGAATTTTTGTCTCGAAGATAGACATTTTCTGGTACACCCACGGAACGTTTTCTGCTGTTTATAAATGTCCAGAATGTCGAAGCATTATTTCGAAGGCTGCGCTGAACTTGGTTCAGATATTCACCGAATGCACTGTTCCGGGCTGTTTCATATTGCAGTTCAGTTTGACAAAGAATAGTTTTATTGTCATCGGTCCTATGATGTAAATATCGCTTTCGGTGTTTCCGGAGTACGTTACGTAGGCGACCAAGCTCAGCGTTCCACCACGGAAATTTATATTCTGCTTTTCTGCTGACACGTTTTTAGGAACATTACGGCGAAGAACTGCCTGATCTAAGTCATTTCCAACCAGCATCTCACGCCAATTGGGTGCACCAATGGCCATTGAGACTTCATCGAAGTTGCATAGAGTAAAGTCAAAGTTGAAGTCGTCGTTAATTGTATCAAAAGCTTCACCGTCATCAGAACGCATATCAAATGTTAAAACGAAGGGTTTATGGTGAGGGTCAACCTTCAGTATAGATGTGGGAGGCTCAATCAGTTCGAACACGTCCGTGTCATTGACGTAAGCTAAATCGAGGGTCCGTCCATTCACGTTGCTAAGAGCAGATTTGATACAAGTTACCAGCGACCAAAGTTTCTGTGATGGCCGTCTCTTGTTCCGTGGTTGCATTTTCAGGGAGGTAGAACTTATAATCGTCATCAAAAATCCACCGAAGATTAGGAAGATTATAATCACCTACAACAAGTACATTGTCGCGCCTATTACATTTGTCCAGGATGCTTTGGACTGCAGAAGAGCGAACGTTGTACAAGTCAGGATCACTGTTCGGCCTTAGATAAATGCAACAAATATATAACGATCGACCTGGCAGTGAAACGCGTACGACAACTTGCTCCAAACATTCACATCCAGGCATTTTTAGTACAGTCCCAGTTAGATGTTTCTTTATCGCTATGAGAACACCACCTCCGCGACGTAGATGACTGGTAGAAGAGTTGCGATCGCATCGGTAGATTGTGTAGTTCGTCGTTAGCTCGGTGTTTAATATATCATCACGTAACCAGGTTTCGGTGAGAACTATAATGTCATAGTCGCAGGAAGTGAGCGCAAGCAAGAAAGCCTGCGTTTTTGTTCTCATTCCACGAACGTTCTGGTAGTAGACGGGCAGAAAATCTGGAGTTGTACGCAATGGTATGCTATGAACCAAGAGGTTTTCAGAAAGCGAACTGTCATGTAAAGCAAAATACTCGCCTGAGAAGGGAGTTCGGAAGACCCCCTCACGACCTCCGACCGCAGGACCGGGACGACTTAGCGCGTCGTTGGCTGGTAGCGCTACTGCGTCGGAGCGCTTAGGGGCTTCCGTAGTTCTGTATAACGGGCGTTTCGGCGATGGCAGCGACAAACAAAGTGTACCTTCATTTAGTTGGTTCAAATCGTTAGAGAGCACGACCGGGTCAGAAGGGTGAAATTCCAGTCGACTGCTGTGCAGATAATCTTCGGTGACGGCGTCTAAACTGTTGTGTTCAGCAGCAGTCTGTAGTGGGAGGCGTTCTGAGCGAGAAGAAGCGATGCGATCTAACTTTCCACTTAGACATTGAATTTGTTTGCCAGGCAGGTTTGCAATGATGGTAGAATCCAACGAATTGTGTTTGTCGACAGACTGCAATTGAGATTTGTTTTGAGGGTGTGCAGAATCTATAATTGCTTCGGAAGGACATATACCCTCCTTGACTTTACCTGACACAGAAGGAGTCTCCGATTCGTCAGGTATGTTGATTGCCGAGGAAAATAAAGTTAGAAATAGATTTTCCGGTATAGCGTTGAGCTACAGAGCACCACCAGATGAATTCCTCTCTGCAGCAATCCTGATAATTGGTCGTTGACTTGTTGAGTTATTCACAAATTCCCTAAAGTAAATGTTTTCTGGCCAGGTTTGTTTGGAGAGGGCCTTATCCCTATAAGCTTTACGAACGCCGATCTTAAATGTTATATAGCTCAGAGATGTGACATCCTTGTCCTTAGGAACTAGACGAACTTGGTTGTATATCCTCGCCCAGGTATTCTTTCACAGGCAGAGTCGAAACTTCATCATCCGTCGTACTGGGATCAAATGCTGACAAGTAGACCCATAACAGCTCCTCAGGTGGTGAGACTGTTTTTATCGTTTCAAACGCAGCCTTAGCTCCACGAATATTGGCGATTTTGGTTTTTAGCTGGTCATCTTCACGCTTGCGCTTAGGTGTATTTGGAACTGGATTATATCCAGCAATCCTATTCCAAGGCGTATTTACGGTTGGAGATAACGGTTTCGACCAGGGGCGGATCCAGAAAAAAATTTCGGGAGGGGTCTGAAATTTCGATTTTAAAATGTACATTGTTCAATTTGTAATACGTAATAGCCTTATTTAATGAATAGTAGTTTTGTTGGTAAAATTAGGTTTGGAATGATTTTGAGTTTGAAATTAATATAAACTTGAAACTAATTTTTGAATTCCTCAACAAGAAAATAATTTCGGAGGGGGTCCGGACCCCCAGGACCTTCCCCCTGGATCCGCCACTGGTTTCGACTCAACTTTAACCGAGAGAGCTTTTACGACGAATTGGATTCTCGTAACAACGTGAAGACATTTTACGGAAGTCGTCGCTTGAAAACAGGCCAGCGCAGCCGTTACACATCCAAAATAAGTTTCGTGGAGGGGGGTGGGCGTAGCGTAGTTGGTAAATTGATTGCCTTGTACGCAGCGCACCTGGGTTCGAGTCCCGACCCCGCACATAGGGTTAGAAATTTTTCATAAGAGATTTTCCTAACCCGAAGAGGCGAATGACCTTAAGGTTAAAACCTCTATAATCGAAATAAAAAAAAGAAAAGTTTCGTGAATGGGTTCCTAAGACTTCTCTAATATCATAATCCACTTTAACACATATCATATGGAACGAATTTCCGCAGTACCCACGACAGATGATGCGGTCAGAGTCATTAACGACTTTCGAGCAGCTAGTGCAAACCATGCTTCCGAAAAATGGAATAACGCCTAGCGGGTATGCAAAATTCGTGTCTTGCACTTGCACGCGATGTATGTTGAGCAGATTCGAGCACTTGCCAACTTGTACACAATGCCGGTTGAGCACCACTCGAGCAAAGATGTGTTTTCTATTAACCAGCAGATGTCGCTTCGGACAGAGAAATCGGGCGTGCCGGCAGTAGTGATGACAAGTGAAAAATATAGACAAAGAACTCCAGAATTTCGGATCACGATTCTTACGAAAATCGCGAATCCCCGAAACTTCAGCGTGAAAACAAAGCAAACAAACAACGATCAAACCTTTGGCGCGCACAAAACAACCGAAAAATAATTAAAAAACATTCAACTCTGTTGATGAGCGCGACTTAGTACAGCAGTGATGCCGAAAAAATGCCTATACCTTATACCTAATAGTTGGGATATTCAAGTATTGTGGCGCTAGTGTTTTAACGGATATTTCTTCAAATGTTTACACAAGTATTATAAACTTATTTGTTCAAACAAGGATGTCTGTTCTGTGTGTATAAATCGTCAATATAGAGTATAGGTCTTGTGAAAAAAGTTAGTATTCAAAGACCCTTCACATTTTACTATTTTTGGATCAGTCCTCGTCCTAGAATGCTTAGAGGATCATGTAAATTGAAGCTAACGAAGGGTTTAATACTGCACAACGCAGAGAAAAGAATGTTTAAACACAAATTCTTGCACTTTTGGGTTGCATTTTTTGTTGTTCTCAAAAACAAAACAAGAGAATAGACTTGGTCGTGCTTAAATGAGGTATCTTCGAGGAGTTTGAGGGTACATATCAGATACTTCGTAATCGGTAGGATCGTACAACTATTGTTCACACAATTGTTCTCTACACTATCGGCTGCCAAGTCTTTCGAAACAGAAAGTCAAGTTCCGGAACGCTAGTAAGCTACCTAAGCTAGTAATGGGCTGTTTATGTTATTGTTTATTGGGAGGCTTGAACCTCGATCGGTCATCCGCCCTTTTGTTTACCTTAATTGACATTTTTGAATGTTGGCCCAAAATTACGACGAAAAACTGAACTTTAGCTAGTTTTCAGTTCCATGTAAGCAAACATCTGAACCCCTTGCAAAATTCACGACCTTAAAGACGCACCAGCATCATAAAGCAATTCGTAATAACGATAAGTTATTGCGTCAGCACCAGCATCCTGATGCTACCAATCTAAAGCAAATGCCCGTCGCAATCATTTACTTCCACTTGCTGTTGTTGTTGCCCATGGAGTGTTACTTCAGATATGTCAACTCAACTGCGTCGCCTAGCACCTGGTGAAGTGTGATGAGACCGTCAACTGACGTCATCGTTTGCGCTGTTCATCGAACCTTGGATCGATTCATTTGAAATCCGTTCAGTCAACCGGAGCAAAGTAAGCGGCGGTATAGATAGTGGATAGTGGAGCTGCACCCCGAAACGCGGAAACCCCTTTTAAAGGCGAACCTTTATATTTATAATGCTTCCTGTGACATATATTCACCACCACCCACCCGCCATCCGGATTTGTCCTTCTCTTGATTGTGTATCCTGTCTCTGTTGTTGGCATCTATTTCCGTTGGCTTGCGCCTTTTGCTTGACATACAAAAAAGTTTCCGGGTTTATACCAACTATACTGTGTATACTCTTGTGTAGCTATAGTTATGGTGGTCCTACGCGAGAAACAAAAGGCTCAGTTTATTATCAGGTCGGGGGTGTGGGCCACTTTTTGGTTGCCCTACATGTATCGCGAACGATCGGCAGAATCACTGCCGGCTAATAATAGCTTAACGCCGGCTTACTGTGTGCTTTGAATCTGTTTTATGTTAGCTTTCAGGAGGGCGCTGAAGAGTTCTTTTAGCATCATTGCAACAAATATTATATTTCAAGACAGTATTTATCAATTTGCAAAAAATCTGTTTGTAAATTGTGTTTCAATTTCATCTGATCAGTAATTTACAGACCGACTTGGTCGTTAGGTAGCCACTAAACCCAAAAACAACACACAACTTGTATGTAAAGGGCGAACACGAAATTATTGCGACACATTCAACAGGGCATAACTTTTTTACCATTGGGTAAAAATCAACCAAATTTTGCACACTTTCTCATTGATGTGTATTGTTTACATGCTGTCAAACTCGTAGTCGTGTTTTTCGATTCAACGAAAATGGAGGTGAACCAACGCGAGTCGAGAGAACAAATTCTTTCCAAACACCTGGAATTTCCTGACCTGTCGCACCGGCAGTTGGAAAAAATGTTGAATATTCACCATTCAACCGTCTCCAGAGTGTTGAAGCGGTTTAAGGAGCGGTTGACGTTGGAAAACCGGGACCGGAGAACAAAAAGACGTATATAAAAACCGATTTTAAACAAATTTCGGGGTTGGAGTTTTTCACCGGCAAGAGCAAATTCTATGTGGCCGACAAATTTAAGAAGAAGAAAATGTTGAAGTTCGCCTCCAAATATCTCATTCAAAGATCTACAAATCTGAGTGCCTCGAGAAACGCCTTTTGCCGTTCTTGCAGCAGCACGACGAAGCTCCGCTATTTTGGCCAGATTTGGCATCATGCCACTATTCTAAAAGTGTCCTGGAGTGGTATGAGGCCAATTCTGCCCATTTTGTTCCAAAGGACATGAATCCGCTAAACTGTCCGGAGCTGCGCCCGGTGGAGCAGTACTGGGCAATGATGAAGCGGGAACTTCGGAAGAGCAAGAAGACAGTCAAAGACGAGAAGGACATGTTAAGAAAATGGAAAAAAAACTGAGAAACTGGTACCGGATGACACTGTAAAGACTTTGATGGAGGGCATCAAGCGAAAATGCGGTCAATTTTACACTCAAGGCTCCATCGATTAACTTTTCTTTTGATTTTTGAAGTAAATATATGTATAAAACTACCCTAAAATTTTGGTTTGATTTTAAACATAAGAAAATTGGCATGACATTTTCGGTGTCGCAATAATTTCGTGTTCGCCCTTTACAAGTAAAAGGAATGAGTGTAATTGACGTCCCGGAATTGCAGGAGTTTTGGTTTGTCGATAAGACCATAGCGAATCGAATCTGATTTGTTACCAAAGAAATGTTTGTTCTGAAATACCAACAGATTCTCTGGCTACTGGATCAAATCTGATTTTCATCCATTGTTTCTGATTTGACAAAGGAGACAATAAAATAGTAGTTTGTGCGACAATAAACAACAAATAGTAACAATAAAAAATGATAAGCTTTGTTTGAAATTTTGGGTATATATTTATATTATATGAAAATCTCGAAAAAATCCTTTTCCCCTCGGCATGATACTGTACCTTGATGTGGTCCGGGGGCTTTTCCACCAAAGCAGTATTACAGTGATTATATCACATAAACTTGGGATACGATTATTTTCTTTTTAGTTAAGCTACATTGTGATCAATTTTAGTACTTAACTTGGCGACCTTTATTATCCACAGCCATGGTCAAATAATATACAATGTGGGTTTAGGGCCCAATTCTCAGTACTAATGTATGTCTTTCATGTGATGATCATAAATTCAGCTATATCTTGTACCTATCTAATCTATTACATCTCTCATATATTGTCCTTTATTTCTTCTTTTCGAGTCCTATACTGCCATTCTACACCCGCCTTCAGCTGGGTCAGCAAAGATGGTGATAGTGAACGTCTTAACACTCACACATTCTCAAACGAGGTCTCAAGCATGAACCTATAAAAAAGCCCCCGCGCGCCGTTACGTATCGATCACGTCCGGAAGTCTATCCTTGATCCTAGAAGCCTAGGTCCATGCCTTCAGCTGGACCAATTAAGAAAATACGCTCATACCTATTAGACAACACGTCTCATGGCGACATGACCGGGAACCCTATCGATATAAACGATCCCACTCTCTGCTAGAATTCTAACCGCGCACCGAAAATTTAATATCAGACTCACGGTTCGCGCGACCATTCAATAACACACGTTACAAAATCACGTCAGCGCACAAACGTTAGAGCCCCTCGCGATTTTCCAAGCAACCTACGCCCACGAACTCGCAAACGTGATTACACCCCGGTGATAAGGTGAAAATCTCAGCACTCATAAACTTAGCAACACGATCTCAAGCGTCAACCTACAAACTCCCGCGCTCGTGCCATCATGAATCGGGATCGTCCGGAAGTCTCTATCCTCGGTACCAACAATCTAGGTCCTTGTTAATTAATTTAAAAAATAATAAAATTGCAAAGTAACTCCCATATCCACTAGACAAAACGTTCCATGGCGACATGACCGGAAACTCTAGTGATATGGGGTAACTCTCTCCCTGTCAGAATGTGATCCGTACACCGAAAGCTAAAGATCAGAATGACGGTCCGCGAATATATGAATGGCCGCAGGGTTTCAAAATCGAATTTATACACGCGAAGTCACATACACGCGAGCACACGCGACAAACACGTCAACATACGAACGCTTAAGCCCTTCGCGATCATCTACGCACACCTATACCCGAGATCGCGTAAACTTGATAACACTCCGGCAATTGTGTGAACGTTTTAGTACTTACGACGTTACACACGCGGTCTCAAACGCGAACCCGCAAACGCGCGCGATCATGCATCGGTCACGTCCGGAAATCTTTAGCATTCATTCTAGCAATTTAGGTCCATACATTCAGTTGGACCAATCAAAAAAAAAAAATAAAGCTCATATCCACTAGATCACGCGTTCTACGGCGACATGAATGGGAATTCTAATGATATGTAAGAACCCACCTTCTTTTGGAATCTGAACCGAACACCAAAAATTAAGTATCAGATTCACGGTCATTCTAGAACACACGCGAATATGCGAAAGGCACACGGTTACGAAATAGAATGTATACACGCGAAGTTCATACACGTTAGCACACGCGACATACAAACGCGCACGCGACATACAAACGCACACGCGATCGAGCACGTTAACGTACAAATCTTCGAGCCCTTCGCGATGATACACGCGATCCCTACGCCCACACATACTTGAACCGTACAATGAATATCACATTCAGAATCACGGCCCGCTACAATTGGCCTAATGCAGTGTTTTATTGGGCGACATTGCCTGTCTCGTCTGCAAATTGTAGTATGTGATTCTGACGGGGAGCCCTTCCGAGAACCTAGCTCTACAGCTCCAGTAGGACAACTCTCGAAAAAAAAAATCTCGAAAAAATCCTTTTCGATTTACTGGTCGGCCAGAGCAGATGAAATCGTCAGGATTCTGATGAAATTATTCTGATGGAGTCCTTCTTGATATTTTGACACTACTGCTCGGCAGCTGATAGAATGTTGAAGGAATACTCCGGATTGTAATTAAATTCCTCGCAAAATTCAGGTGGAATCTTTCTCAGGATTTTAGTGTTTCTAATTTATCTATTCAGCAAACCAAGCTGTGGTGTCTACTTCCCGAGACATCATTCAAAACTTTAGGAGTTCATACAAGTTGCATGACTGTATTTAGTGTCTAATTGGTGCTAGTTTAAATTTATCCTTCAACTGGCTCCCCCTGTTGGTGCTAGTTACTGATGAGATAATTTCGGAACACAAAAATCAAAATTTATCTAAATAAGGTGTTGTTTCCTTATGCACAAATTGACTCACTCATTTTTTTCTCTTTTTGCGAGTAAATAGCCAACTTCAGAGGGATTGTATGAGAGTGACATTGAGTTAGATTGTTTTCTGCGGTAGATTGAACTGAGAATAGGTAATTAAACATGATCGTTTCGAATCATTGATCCTAACTCATCAAGCAGAACCGATTAGCCCCTGAATTGTTAAATTAGGAGCGAATTCTTCACTCCTCTCACATCTAAACGATAAAAATGTAGCCATATAATGCATACATTAAGGAGTTTGCTTTTCGATTCCGTAAATAGCTTACCCATAAATTGTACCCCATATTGCGTATTTTGGTTTGGAAACGGGTTAAAAACCGAACCATCTGGTCCCAGCTGCTTTCTCGATGTGAGAGATTCATCCTGTAGATATAGAGGTACGCGTACGGCACGCGTGTAGATATATACGTACATGTACCTACACCTAAAACGCTGCACATCATCAGCCAGTGCCAACAAAGAACCAAGCATGCGCCTTCGGAAATGTCAAAGGTGAATCTTTATCTCGCCGATATGCATGGATTTCAGTTCGATTTCAACTGTTTCCAGTTGAATATTAACCGGGCTTTCTAGCGGATGGGTCTGGAGTACTGGTACGGTACAATTTTTTGCATACAGTTTTTTTTATCCGGTCCAGCAGTGAAAGTGTTCATTTTTAGTGGTGGTTTGGTGGTGTTGTTTGGGATTCGCACTGCCCAGGAGTTGTCGGTGTAGACAGCCTGGCGTTTGATAGGTTTTGTTTGCGGGTTTGTTTTTCTGCGAATATCTCAGTGAAAATGGAAAAAAACTCCCCAAATTCTGTTTGTGCAAAATCGGCATTCGGAGTGATGTGAAATTGTGTCTGTAGCGTGATATGGTTTCCGTCGAACAAAGATTTGTCGGTTTGTTAAAAAGGTAACATACTAATTATGTATAATGTGTCAGATTATTCCGTCACTACTGCAGCGTTGTGCCGAATTTTAAAAGTTTCAATGTATTTTTTCTTCATGTTTATTTTCCGTCGGCCCCTGTCCGCACTGAGTGCCTACCACCGACACTAGAGAGGTGACTTCACTATCTGGACCCTTACACATGGATTGGAACGGCTTTACTGTACAGTTTTCACTATAGACAATCTCACCCACCTCGGCTGGGAATGAACCCAGACCCACTGGTGTGAGAAGTGGTCGCGCTTACCACTCAACGAAGTAGTCAGAACAACATTGCGTCGTTCGCTACAAAATGCATTCCATTGTTAGGTAGATTTCTCAAACCGCACTTTGATGCCCCGACAGTGACGGAGTATTCTGTTTAACCAATTAGATTTAGAAACATGTTAAATATACACACCTAGAAAAAATAGTGTAAATTTACGTCTCCTGACCATGACATATACGAGCATCAAAAATGACTTAGTTTTACGTTTGATTTTAATTTTACATGACGTTTAATTTCGTAAATCATGTAATTTTACTCCACATACAGCGTTTGTTCTGAATGGTAGGAAGTGTAATTTTATGTTATTGCGCATGTAAAGTATATTTTTCGTGTAAAATTAAATGGAACACGGTAATGTTCTGTCATTTCGTAAATTACGGTTTGTTGAATTGTGTCATGTTTGCAATTACGTCAACGATAAAATTCAGATTTTTTTGGTGTGTATGATAGAATGTTGCAAGTATTTTTTTGTTGAGTTTAACTTCGTGACATTGATGATAGTATTTCGCAAGCTGCACTCAGGTCCTAATTTCAGAGCCTAAAATAATTGATGACTATTTTAGCACTGTGAATAGCACCGCGTACTTACCCTCACCGCATATTTTATAAAAATGCATTCAACCTATTTCCCGCGCGTGATGCCTTATGGCGTCACCAGGCATGATTTGTGCATTTTTATGCACTGATAATCTAAATTCGTAAATATAATGAAATTGATCATGCAATGCAGGAGTTCATTCGTCGTTTTCTGCAACGAAGTATTTTCATGCATTGTAAATAATAGATTTTGTTCATTTCATGAACAAGAATGGCCGCTTGGTGAACGAAAGCTTTCGTAAAATTTACATATTTAGTTTACATTGCACGAGTGTTATCGTTGATAACGACATTATTTTTAATAAATGTTTATGTATATTACGAACGATCTCGTTGGTCGCGGTTGGCAAAGCTGTATTATCGTGCAACATGAAGCTAATCTCTATCGCCAGTCATCTATGATACAGAACTCCTGTCCCTTACCTCTCCGCGGTGCCATTTTGCCGTTTTTGCTTAAACTCAGGTCTGGGTTGGGTTCCATCCCCAAATGCGGTCAGTTCGTTCACTTCGACAGGCTGACGGATTGGAGCCTGTCTCAATTTCGTTTCGAGCGGGAATGGCATTAGCGAAGATCGGCTAAGATCTGTGATCGTATGCTGACGGGGAAGGGGGACGCGCGTGGAACTGCTAGTGTATCCGCAGAGTGAATCTTTCAGTATAGTTAATGGTTGTTTTGGGCAGATTTCTTGGGGGAAAATGTACTTTTGCATATAAAATATTTAAAATAATCCATAAAGAATTGTAAAACGATCCATAAAAAAGTTGTCAATTTTCCATAAAACAGAACTGAAAATCCATAAAACTGTGTGAATGATCCATAAAAAAGGGTGATTTGATCCATAGATTATGTAAAATTGAACCATAAAATGGTCTCAAAAGAGCACTAAAATAGTAATAAAAGAGCAATTAAAATGAACCAATGCCCCATAAAAATATTGGAAATGTTCCATAAAATGATACATTTTGCGCCATAAATTAACTGACATTGATCCATAAAATATTAACAATGTACATTAAAACACGTCGATGTGTTCCATAATATCGACAAAAATGTTCCACGGTATTACAAAATGGAGCAATAAAATGTCAGAAAAAGTTCCATAAATTTGATGAAAATGTTTGCTAAATAATTTTTCTTGGTCCATAGAAGATGTAAAAATGAACATTAGAAATGATTCATATATCGAACGAAATTATGGTTCATGGATATTTACAAAACGATCCATAAGAAAAGAAAATGTAAAACGACCCATTAATATGTGCTTATGCATTAGAAAAAATAAATTTAATGAATTCATGCGAAATTTTATGGTTAACTTAAAAAATAAGTTGTGCTTAATAATTCTCATAACAGTGACAGTGTTTTAACAAGTGAGCTTATACTGGGAGCTAGTGTGATGCGGCTTGGCCGCATATCCGAGGCCAAGGATCCGAAGCGGCGCAAAGCCGCTAAGGATCCGTTGGACGAGGCATTGATTAACCCGTAGCTGGAATTGCAGGCAAACCTGTGGTCCTCTCGTTTGCCCGGTTTACTTAAACATAGGGGCTATAGCTAGTTAAAAGCCGACTGAGCGGCAGCGAAGTCGGACAGTGCACAAGAAAGCGATGTGGCGTAGCCACATTAGTCAGTGTTCGTGTTAAAAGTGTCCGTTTTCGCTTCAGATAGTTATTCAGATAGTATTTGCAACTCATGCCAGCCTGTATAGGTGGTCTAATAACACTCAGCGCTCTAATATCATAAATACCCTGACGTTCAAAGAGTTGCCATAATGATTTCAGGTTAGCTAAGGTCAGTTAGCTGACTAGTTGGGTACGGAAGCTGAAGTTTAACTATAATGTATGCATTGTTTGTTGTAGTTTGACATTACAACCAAATGTAATAAACTTTATTATTAGTTCGAATAGCAAAAATTTCGCATGAATTCATTAAATTTAATTTTTCTGGTGCATAAGCACTTATTAATGGATCGTTTAACATTTTATTTTCTTATGGATTTTTTTTGTAAATATCCATGAACCATAATTTAACGTTCGATATATGAATCATTTCTAATGTTCATTTTTACATCTTCTATGAACCAAGAAAAATTATTTAGCAAACATTTTCATCAAATTTATGGAACTTTTTCTGACATTTTATTGCTCCATTTTGTAATACCGTGGAACACTTTTGTCGATATTATGGAACATATCGACGTGTTTTAATGTACATTGTTAATATTCTATGGATCAATGTCAGTTAATTTATGGCGCAAAATGTATCATTTTATGGAACATTTCCAATATTTTTATGGGGCATTGGTTCATTTTAATTGCTCTTTTATTACTATTTTAGTGCTCTTTTGCGATTATTTTATGGTTCAATTTTACATAATCTATGGATCAAATCACCCTTTTTTATGGATCATTCAAACTTTTTTATGGATTTTCAGTTTTGTTTTATGGAACATGGACAACTTTTTTATGGATCGTTTTTCAATTTTTTATGGATCATTTTTGTTGTTTTAGCGGTGCAAACTTAGGGCTGCCATTTCTTGGTTTTCTTTTTTAGGTTCGGATTGCATACAATCCTCGATTAATATTATTTCTTAATAAATAGTTGTTCGGTAATCAGCCCCAATAAGACTTTAATGTGACTATAATCTAATATCTTCGATACTATCATTCGTATACGTGTAACCAATCCGATTTGGAAAATAGGAAATACTTTTCTTGATTTATAACATCTCGAGCTATCATAACTCTTTTTCTGTACAACGTGTTATCACTCGGTAATTTTCAACCCAATAAATATATCGTTGAGAAGGAATAATGAAATTTATCTGATTACTGTCGCAATAAATAGTGATCCGGCTCATTACGCAGATAAGATTAGCTTTTCTAGGCAATACGCCCACGGTCGGCTGTGTGGGGTGCAAATTACTTTTGTTTAGGGAACATAGGATATTCTCGGTAGCCGGCTACCCAGAGTTTAAAAAGAACCAAAATCTAAACAAGTTCTTTTCTTTTTCGAGTGATCGTGTACTCGAAAACCAATTAAACTGCTACCTAATAAACCATGCTTTACAGCTCGCATCACTTGCTTGGAGCGAATGCTAGATCTTATTGCCTTTCAAACCACCAACTCCGCGACACCTATGGAAGAGCCTGATGAGTCGTCTACCTTCCGTTAAGTTGGTGGAGCATAAACACTTCCCGTCTGCCTTATCCTTTATCCTTCCCCGTGAACGATGATGGCTATCATGCTGTTGAGGTTTTAATATGGGTCGAATGAATGAATTCCTACGTACCACCTTATTAGATAATCAGCAGTCAAACATGATGAAGCCAGTGTGCAATCCGCGAAAATCATTGTCACAACCCAACGCAACGCAATTGGAAAAATTGGCGTCACCCGAAAACTAAAGTCGCGAAATGATTTTGCGCAAGCACCTGGAAAATCCTCAACTCTCTCATCGGGACATCGGAAAACAACTCGGAATCGTGCAGTCAACGGTGAGTCGTTTGATTAAACGCTACTACCATACTTTGAGCATCGAACGGAAGGAGAAATGCGGTCAGAATAAATGTTTTATTAGTGATTAGGACCACAAGCGTGTAGTGAAAGCGTTTAAGCGGAATCCCAATGCTTCTGTCAGGTATGTGGCTAAAAAGTTGAATCTGTCCAAGTCATTCATTCAAAGAGCCAAGGACCGGGAGTGACTACATACGTACAAAGTGCAGAAGGCTCCAAATCATGACGAATGGCACAATACGGTGGGATAGCTTCCGGGGCTACTGTTCTTTATCGCTCTACTCACAAGTTTGATGTTTCGAAGGAAGTAAGGAAGCAGAAACTTTCATAGTTTGCCAATAAATACATGATTTGGTAAGCGATCTGCTCATGTGGCAAACAGAGTGCGCCGTTCGTGACTAGCGCGACTGTAAATGGGGAGATATACATCAAGGAGTGTCTTCAGAAGCGTCTGCTTCCTCTGTTGAAGCAAGACGAGGGCCCTACGGTTTTCTGGCTAGATCTAGCGTCGTGTCACTATTCAAATGTTGTCCTGGAGCGGTACGAAGTCAACGGGGTCACTTTCGTATCCAAGGACATGACCTCCCCCCTCAAACACCGAAGCTAAGGCCCATCGATGTTGTACAGAACCTAATACGTGGAGTTAAGCGTAAGGTGCGAGCTAATTCGTTATATTTTATTGTCTGAAAGTTTGAAAAGGATTGGTGCCCTAGGTATTTTTCTACAGCGTTTTTTCCGTGATGCAATTTGATGTGGGACACCCTTTACATCGAGTTTCGTCATGATTGGTCTGGGTTTTGGCCACTTTTAATTGGTTGAGGTTTCGATTGGATTGCTTGTTTGTCCATAACATTTGTTGTCTTCTCGGAGACGGATTCACCGCATAGTACAGCGGGTCGCATTCGGTTCTTTCGCCAAATCATAATTCGAGATGCTGGGATTAACCTTGATATTCCGAATGACCTTCAACCGCAGCTGATAGTTATATTTTATTATACTATTATTGGTTTGTACTTTGCGTACAGTTGTGAGAGCTATACAATAATTTTTCTTTTTTCCTTCTGCATGACGCATATCTCGGAAACAGTAGATCTGTTTACATTCCACTAAACGTTTCAAAAAGCTTGAATATCCGACCACTGGGAGCGCAGCTATCGCCAAAATTGTGTGCCCTATTTATAAATGATCTATGGTCTTGACGTTTGTTGATTGGTCCGGAAGTTTGGAAATATTATCTTAAATTAAAAAACAATCTTCGAAAGCGGTCGAAAAAGGTGCCTATTGTAGAATTATATTTTGCGCAATACAGCATAGTTTCGATTACTTCCCAGTGTACTTGTACTTGTAATGTGGCTCAAATTTAACAATGGAGCTATCCATGAATCACCTTGAAGATAACGTCCAACGTCATTATCATCAGCCGGGTACTCCGACTTCTTCCAGATTCTCTGGTGAGCATAACTTTAACTGATTTCTCTTTCGGCATTCGCGCTACATGTCCAGCCTACTGTAGTCATGTTTTATCAGCCCTCCGATGTCTGTATGTTTGTATACTTAGCTCAGCTCAAAATTTATGCGTCTGCGCTAATCTTCATTTACTACTGTGCCGCCGAGTGGTGAACGAGGAATTCTTCTCACAACACACAGCACACGATAGTCTGCTTTCTTCAACGCCCATGCTGTACAGTGCAACAGGGAATATAAGTGATTTGTACAGAGCAAGTACTGTGCGCGTCTGTAGGCTACCGGACTTTAGCTGATTACGCAAACCATAGAAAATCATATTTGAAGCCCCAACACGCCTTGTTATCTCATGGCTAACATCGGTTTCGCATGTTACTAGTATTCAAAGATATATAAATTCGTCGACAACCCTGTACCGTACGCGTACCCCATGAACTCGGAACCGTTTGGACTACCTCGCTCTCTATCCGCTATCACCAAGTATTTAATCTTGTCCTAGTTTATAATCAGACCAATTCCTGCAGCCTCCAATTTATAAGGCACAAATGCCTCTTTCATTGGTATGCGATCAACGCCAATGACGTCTATGTCGTCCGTGAGGCCAAGAAGCATGTGAGATCTCGTGATGATGGATCCGGTTCTTTGCATATCGGATCTTCTTATCGCACAACAGATTGACGAGTACATTACCTCACTTCAATCCGTCTAACAAACAAGTCGGTCATTTCGACTCCTCCTGCGTCTTACCAAACAGCTTCATTGGGAAAATTGGTTTTAAATGTTTTATGTTCCACTCGTCAGTAACTGACACCAACTTGCTGCCAGTTCGACGATATATCCAAACTAACACAGAGCTTCTGTGCTTGGCTAACCGAGACATCACTCGGTTCCAGCCAGTTGCTTTGGGCGTTAACACATGTTGTATGAACTGTTTGGAATAGTGGTGTTAGTTTGGATATATCGTCTAACTGGTAGCAAGTTGGTGTCAGTTACTGACGAGTGGAACACGAAACATTCAAATCCAACTTTATCCATTTTTTCCTTTGGGAAAAAATGTTGCATAGGTTTATCAGTTTTGTTCAAGTACTATCTGCCATAGATCGTGTCATTTCACTGCATCACAAATGACGACTCCACGTGTTGTATTTCTGGCGTTTATGTAGGATTTGATATACATCATTACACTCGAGTTTGAGGCCATTCTTGAGGATAGGATACTTGGGACCATCCATCCGATCCGGACGTATTTCTTCCTCCATTCAGATTGTCCCGATCATACAGTAGATTGCTTCGTACAACTAGTTACTCAGAAGTTTTAGAAGTTCGGCCGGAATACCGTCCTTCCCAACGGTCTCATCTTTCTTAAGCTCTCGAATCGCCTTTCGCACGTCGTCCAGCATGGGTGAATCCACAGATTTTTCATCATCCCCAATCCTCATTCTGTTTGTTTCCTTCTGTACTCGTTTGTCTGTTCAATAGCAACTCAAAACACTCTTTCCACGTGGTCGCTACTCCTGTACGATCTGTCAACAGATTCCCGTCCTAGTCGTCAATTATGATCAGCGTCGGGGTGATTTTCTTCCTCATGTTGTTGATAGTTTTGTAAAATTTTCTTGCAAAACTTCCCTTTGCCTCTGCGAGATTCTTTTCGTCGTTCCCGCGATTCTTATACCGTTGGCATATCGTTCCCGGGTCTAGCGTGTAGCCGCTGCAAGCATTCGGCTTTTTGCTTGGTTTTCCTCGTTCGTTCTGCTTACAGTTCTGCTTACCAATTCGAGTTTTCGTTGCGCTCAAACACGAGCATTTCATCGTTTTCAGGGCATTTGTGTTATTAGATTGGTGCTTAACAACGAAACAAAGCTGCTGATGCCAATTTATACGCATTCCATCGATTGTAGGCCGAGTAATTAATAAATTAGTGAGGTACCCTCCTTAACATAGAGAAAAGAGGTACTTTACCCTATCTAAAGGGTGAGTCGTAACTACATAACTTTTTTCATACTAGACAAAAATGAACCAGTTTATCTTTAAAGTGTATTGTTTATATCCGCTACTTTGCTGTTGTCAGTGAAATTAAAATCTTGGTTGCCACATACTGTCTTGGAAAACCTGATGGATATACATCATTCAACCGTCTCAAGGGTCATCAAAAGTTTGCTGTGCATGACCTTTTTAAAACGGAAGAAGCTCTCGAAGTATCTGATTTTGCAGGCAATATGCACTTGCAGCAAACGTAACGAACCATTCGTGACCAAAGGCAAACTGGGTACCCCATAAAAATTGCTTTGGCCGTTATTGAGACAGCATGATAAAAAGCCGTTGTTTGGGCTGATTTGACGGCATGCCATACTTTTTCAAATCTATGTTGGAGTGGTATGTTTGGTTAGTTTTGTGCCGAAAGACATGAACCCACTATACAGTTTTGAGTTCCGCCCAACCGAAACCTATTGGAGCACGATGAAGCGCGAGCTTCGGAAGACCAAAAGAAAGGTGAAGGACGAAAAGGAGATGATTAGGAAGTCAACAAAAACAGTAAAAACGCACCGGAAAGGACTATATAAGCTCTGATGAAATTGTCGACCATTTGATTCAAACTCATCATAACATTTAACGACATATATAAGCTGAAATAAATACATATAGATATTCAACAACTGTAAAAATTTGGTTTAATTTCGAAAACTAGTCGCCGCAATTAATAACGACTCACCCTTTATATTTTTCTTCTAAATTTGACTTGAGTGAGAGTACTCATACCAGGCCAATCCACTTCAAGTATTCAAAATGCAATTGCAACTTTCTGATTCCGACTTTAATGACGTCCATCTCAATCAACAAGCTGTAATTTGGCCACACAATCGTACCCGAATGATTTTGCTACCTATTTTTAAATCCCCTTCCGTGGCAAATCTCAGCAGCAGATACTTCCGTTGTAAGCGAAACGACCCCACAAGAAGAGCACCACCCAAAATGATCCCGGAAACGTAAATCTCCTTCGCCAGTCTAATGTATCCAAATTGTGTATTCACACATAAAATCTCATTTCGGCGGAGAAGTAAGCCATGAAACGGCGAGGGTATATTTCCCGATTGACGTCATCAACTCGACCTACCCCTACCGGCACTTCAGCTACCCCTCTCCACCCGAAGGTCTGTCCTTGGATGAAACGCGCACACACCCCCCAGTGTGACGGAGGTTGCTGGGAGACATCGTAGGCAAAAAAAATGTTGCCTCCAAAACGTGTGTTTATTTGAGTTGCTACTACACCATCATCTCCGTGTCCGAATCGAATCGCCGAGGAATGGCGGGTAAGGCTAAGGGCATTGAGAGATCGGTCAGTTCGATATAGATTATTATTATTATTCCCGTGGTTCTGTTTTCCTATCTTTGGGAAAATTCGGCTCCCGGAGAGTGAGTGCTTCTTTTTGTTCTCCTGAATCCATCCGCTGGGGTGGTGTAGGGAATACAAACCTTTTTGTATGTTTTGGAGGTAGTGAGTACCGTTCTCCGCACTTAGTTCGTGCTGGGGTTCCGTAAATACATTTCAATAAGATTAATCAGAAATGTTTCGAAATACTTTTTGTCGATTAAATTTAATAGTTGAATTCATTTTCTTTTACAGGTAATTATGGAACAGTACATCATACACTAATCATACCAACCAAAGACAACATTTTACCGGCTCATAATAAGCAGCGCAATGTTCACAACGATAAGCATCATCATTGTTGCTTTATCACCGAACTGGAAAATATTACTGTAACTATAATGCCGCTAATTTGTACAGAGAAGATAACAATCATACACGAACAACCCTCTGAACATTATCATCTACCTCTATGTTCTCCACAACATCGTAAACTCCCACATGTTGTCATAAGTCAGTGCTGCGCCTGAAAACACGTTACGAGTTCAAAAACGCTTCCCTGTATTTTCGCTTATCTGAAACACGGAACTCACTCTCGCGGAGTGCCATCAACAAACAAACAAACTGCCGAACAGCAGGCTACTAACCAGCGAGAGCGATAAAGAGCTCATCACTCTCCTCGATCATTAGCCCACCCACATGAGGGAGAGACAGACACACGGGTCAGTCACACAACAGCATTGGAAGGAAAAATTTTCCTCAGTCGCACTCAGCACTCGGGACGGATACCAAGCAACGATTGATAACAGAACATAAGCGACCGTGTCACCCCCGCAATGGGCTGCTGAAATATATTCTCTTTGTGCATTTAGGTGAAGTTACAAGTGTTTTGTGTCCGCTAACGGGGAGGATTAGGGATAACCAAGAAAAAAAGATTGAAATGTGGAAGAAAAATCAGTAACTTCATCGGTCGACGCTAGAAAAAAATAGTAGTTGCAGCTACAAGTGATTAGATTAGAATTGGCTTTTTTTTCGAAACCTGTGAAGTAGTGATGAAGAGCGGAGAAGATTAATCAAACCTATATGTAAATGCAATTAGTGTAGAAGCAGCCTTGAAGAATCTTGGCATTTCTGCGTCGCCTTGACAATCCCAGGCTGCCCTAACCTAACCATGCGAATGAATAGGCCTTTAATTAGATTTGAATAATGTGCAAAGGAGAAGGATGAAAATTTCTCGCCTCATTGTGTTTGCGTTACATTCGCCAATTAAGGCTTCTTACTGGTCGCTCGCTCGCTCGTTCACCTAACAGGGTGCGATTAGGATTGTGCTAAATTGTTCACGCGCGTTGTGTCGTCGGAATCCATCGTAAAACAAATAAGTGTCTCCAGGAAAATATCATGGTCATTGCGTGACCGCTAGCCATTTGACAAATTCTCAGTGGCACCCAGTGTGTTTAGTGTTGAAGTAACGAGATTACATAAAACATTTACTGGCCGGAGTTGAAACAGCAGGTCGCAGCACGATTTAATCGCCGGAAATGGGACGAATGTAGCGGCAAAAAAGTTGAAGCTATCAGTTGTATCAGTCAGGCAGGCTTCGAACGTAAAAGGTTGGTCGACTAGTTTTTCATTTTTCTTTCCAGCGGGAATGTTTCGAGAAAATTTGAGTCTACAATGAAGAAATAGGACGACGGTGATAGTTTTTATACCATTCAGCTGCTGCCTTTTGAGTCATGGGTAACGAACCAGTCAATGGCTACTACAGCTGTCACTACTACGCTGTTTATTGGGGTTTTTCATTGAAAAACCCCGGGGCGGTGAATTGCACTGGTGTTGCATTTTCTAGTAGATGAGCAGTCCACTAGACGTGTTTCATTCCTACTTCTGCTAGAAAGTGCAAAACTAGTGCAATCCACTGGCCCGGTGTTTTTAATAAAAAACGACATATGAAACGTGCGAGCAGCATTTGTTGCGCAATGAAAGCAATCTGCTTAATGAAATCAAAACAAACATTGTCTCACGTCCGACTAGAGTCGATGACATTTGTGGTTGTTTTTATTTGAAGTTCACGCATCGTGCGGAAAACAACTGTTTAGTCCCGCAGGCTCTGAAATTCTGATTGATGAGCTCACAGTGAAATCGAAACTTGACAATGCGTTGTAGTGTTATTCCTTACGAAATATATTGGATTAGAAACATTTTGTGTGTGAAGGACACAAAGCTTTACAAGTAAAGTTCTATTGCTGATAAGCACATAGTGAAATCGATAAAAACTAACTAACTAAAAGCTAACGAGCCAATGCATTGCTTTTTGGAGAAAATTGGATGTAGCCATTTTGTGCGTGAATGGCACTTTTGTAAGTCAAGAATTTGCGTTTCGATCTTGTGTGGCTAAATCGACTTGGCCTCCAGATAT
The DNA here is from genome assembly GCF_030247195.1 of Topomyia yanbarensis. NCBI lineage: Eukaryota > Metazoa > Arthropoda > Insecta > Diptera > Culicidae > Topomyia > Topomyia yanbarensis. The sequence continues at coordinate 180,301,550 of NC_080670.1, read as the reverse complement.
TTTTTGCATCTGTTATATACTGCCGTTCTACGCATAATTGTCCCATGTTGCTTTTTGGTCATTTTCACTTTTTTTAACCAAACAGTCCTTTTTGATGTATATTTTCAGAAAACACATCCAAATCATAAAGTTTGTTCGAAGACTTCGTGAAAAAATACCAAGTCTGTTTGTCCCATTGTTGATATTCTACGCATAATTGTCCCACTAACAAAAATCCCAAAAAAGTGCGCAATAAAAAAATAAATACGTAGCGTTTAGTTAAGAAGTACATTACGCTAGATGTCGGGCACTGAAAAAAATGATGGAAAAATACAGGATCATTAAAAATGGCAGTGGCAATATTAATCACAGCAGTGAGAACAATCCTGTAAAGCTCTTCATTACTATCGACGCTTGCATAATATGGCGAACGCATCTAGGATAATGAGCCTATTTTCGCAATGTTTCTATTATCACGCTACCCATTTGAAGCCATTGGTTAGTGCAGCGTTTGCTATCTTTGTCCAACAAACTGGATCAAATGGTAGGGCGACAATTGGAGCACTCGATTGGAACTTTAGTTGCGATCAAACACTAGCATTTCATCGTTTTTAGGCCATTTGTGTTATTAGACTGGTTCTTAAGAACGAAGCAAGGTTGTGAATGCCAAATTAATGCACTCCATCGAGTGTAGGCAGAGTAATTAATGATCTTGTGAGGTACCCTTCTAAATAGTGTAAAAATAGGTACTTTACCCTATGTCCAATTTTGATAAAGCAACAAATCTCCCGAGTAACAGAAAAACTCACGACATACACTTTTGTAAAAAAATGAGTTCTGAGCATCATTTACATAGATCGTTATGGGACTGATATGCGTAGAACTTTCCGGTTTCCGCTCGATTTCTCGGCATAACAGTCCCACTTAACATTTTTCTTAAAAACTAACGTTAATTGAATCTCTATAATAAAAAAAACTGGACTGATTATAATGAAAACGATTGCCATGAACGCAATTTTGGACAATAAAGCTTTATTTGTTACACCGTATCCCTCCAGATGGCTAATACAATTTTCATCTTCAATCGCGTTTTTCTCAGTTGCCAGTTTTGCAACATGGGACAATTGGGCGTAGAACGGCAGTATAGACTTCGCTAAATCGGAAATTTGCTGCATTACTCCCTACAAATGCGACGACTCCGCTTTGTATACGCAGTCACAATAATTCCTGAGAACGTGAGAAAAACTGAGTCAACAACGTTGAATTGTCTGGAAGTTGAATAAAACACTTATGCTAAGTGGAAAATCCGATGATCTGCCCCAAAAGGAAAAAAATGCGAATCCGATGAAGAATGCGATGATTTAACAAACACAAAACTGATTCAAGATAATCAGAAAGTCGCAGAAAGCCTGAAATTGCTAGCTTTTTCATAGTCAAATCAATTTGTTTTCAAGATTTGTTTTTTTTTTGAATCGATGCAGTATTTGCAGTGTGGGTCATCAGCCTCGCCTTCGTTAGGAGGCAAGAGAGCATAACGGTTCGTTAAGGGTTGTGGCGTAGCTTTCTTTAATATTTCTGAGAAATAACGCTTGGAACGTCCCGCAAGAGAACGTTTTAGTTTATCCCTGCGTATTTTGTACGCGGGACATGCCAGGGTCTCATCCAGACTCTCTGCACAGTGAGGGCCTTTTCAACATTCCTTTTGTACGAATCATTCACGTGATTCTAGACACATTTTCCACAGTAGGCATTATTGGCTAGCTGTGTGACCCAGTTGTTTACACTTAGTACAATTCACGACCCGCGGTACAAATAGACGGACAGGCAAACGGACCTTGTGCAAGAGGATTCTGTTCGTTGAGGCGATTCCAGCCAAGGTCACCCGATAGAAATTTGATTGTGGGTATGTTTTCTTACCAAACCCAGCGACTAAGACTGAATGCAATTGCTGGCAATCAAGTATTTTCACCGGCTGAAGTAAGCGGTCTCTAAACCAGCCAACTCTCGCATGTCAAATTATCATCGTTGACGGCAGCTTCAATCTGTACCCTTACAGCTGGAATAAAAACACAATAGTCCCGCGTAAAGAGCTCACAGCAAACAATATCCTTAGCCTGCTTTGTTACACTTGTGATATTATGCCGACAAAAATTAAGCAACTATTTCTTGGAGTGCCGAATAAGCGCAACTGACTCGAATCGCTCTTGCTCTCTCACACACTTGATCTCGTTCGGTCGCACACACAATATCCAGGTTATCTCGAGCCGAGATACCATCCAAGTCAATGTGGCTGAGACAATGCTATTGAGTAGCTGTTCGTGCTGGAGTCGCGATTAATCTCGTGTAAGAAATTTGAGTGACATCAAAAAATAGAGTGTGATCCACAGGACGGTGTACCGCTTAATTGAAAAGGTAAATCGCTCACATTGATCACCGAACCAATATTAATTACTACACCCACAAGACAGCATCCAGCCGTGATCGCGCGGGGTTCAGATCTCACCACACCGCCACAGAACACTTGATAAGTTAAAAATTCTAGCCTTTCGCAAGCATGCTATTTATAGCTAACAGCTTTTAATGCACATTTTCTTGCATATCAAACGATAGCTGCCACAAAGGCTAGCCATATGAAAGGCACACGACACCGGTAAAAGATTGGCATCTTTACAATCGAAGGGAAAAAATCACACAATAGGTGAGAAAACCTAACCTTAAATGCTCAATTGCAAATTAGTCCTGTTTTGCGGTTTCAGTGCATTTCTCCGGTACAGACGAATCGGCGAGACAGTTCCAACCTGAGTCCTAAACAAGGCCTTCATCAGGTAATCAACTGGGCTATCAGTCTAATGATCGGAAATTGATTCCAGGTCTCCTGATCAGAGGGCCTTTTCTTTTTAGCTCTAAATCATCAAGTAGAGGCCGAGAAGCGTTAGCGCACGGGGTTGCCAATCGTCCCACGGCAGTCTCTAAGCTCCTGAATGGATGGTCGATGAAGGGCACATCTGACCCAAAGTGTACCCGTGATCGAGAGAGGAAGTGCCAATCTAACCATCGACAGGGGAGGTTAGCGTCGGTGCAGCAGTGCCACGCGGAACCATCGTGTGATCCTCAGTGGTGCATGAGAGTGTTGCGTAGCAGATCGACTGACCAGTGTAGTCTTACGTCGAGACATCGTCGCGTGACACGTGCACTTGCTCGGAGGCACATTTCTTAGGCAGCTGCGGCAACATATCAACAAAATAGTGCAACGGGTGCGACAAAGCAGGGAGGGAGGGAGCCATTGACACCGTTAACGCACGGGGTCAGCACCCGCCCAGCGGGAAAAGGCAGCAAATGTTACAAAAAGAAAGGTAAAGATCATATATCTTTAAAATGATTTCCCACGATGCAGTAGTCCAGCTCATATAGCTGGCTAACGTTTAATCTTCACTTCGTAAATAAAAGGTTGAGAAAAGCGAAATCGATACAAATCGTCTAATCGCACCGAGATTAAAAAACACCCAAACTGTCTGAGAGTCACGGTGCGAATCAGTTTTCATACATCGTTTTGTGTTGCATATGATTCGACCCACAACATACACTAGGTCACTTGAAAAGTTCAAAATTACTGTAGCACTGTGTTATTCACGTAATATTCATTTATACATCATTTTCAGTGTAACGATAACAATCAAATTGTGGGTGTTACAACAAGAGGTTATTACTGATGGCTTATTATCTCTCTTTCTACCATATGATAGGCCCATTAGTTTAGCATTTATTGCCTGGGTACACATATGTCAAAGAATCAATACGTTACCATACGATAGATCGAGACCACATACTTCAGTCAGTGAATATATATATTACAATGGCCGCCTCCTGTACGACCAAAACAAAACGACACACCGCCTCGATGCCTAGCTGTCATCTCCCTTGCAGCATAATCAGCAACCAATTCAACAGCAAGAGGAGAGCGGTGACCTACCTAAGCCCTATGTTATTTATACAGAAATAGAAACATAATTTTCACCTATCTAGACCAACAAAATCGTTCACAAAAGCTAAAACAAACAAAATTTACGAGAAAAAGGGAACGATCATAAGGAACAGCGGTGAGCATTATGTTACATAAACAATGCACTCTACGGAGAGAGTACGTACAAATAGGTATATTTCCACCCAGTGCTAAATTGTAACCCTGGCGGGTTACACAATTCAAACGGATATTCGAAATTTTGGTTTGAGTTTCAATTTGTTTTGGGCAATGTACAACACGTCTACAAAATTCGAAAGGCACCAAACAGGAGCGGCAACCAGAACACGGTTGTAAAACTACCACAAGGAAGCTAGTGCAAGTTTTGTCACAGAAACTTGCTTAGGAAAGGAGAAGAAATTCGCTACAAAACCCTTGTTTGGCAAGCGATCCACTGATGTGGCAAATATTAAGTTCCTCTTCATATCTGGGACCGTCAACGAACAAATCTTCGTGGTACACTCCAAAAGTGATTTCTGCTCTTTTTGATGATCTTTCACTATGTATGTCGTCTTAGAAAAGTACAGAAGCAATTATTTATTATTGAGGCCGTTATAAAGGCAAACGTTCATAAAATTCCAGGAAAAGTTTGAAAAATTCCCTTGTGCAAGTGTAATTGAAAGTTTACCCTACCTTTGACCGGAACCTGATAAAATGAGTCAAGGCTAGTGTCTTTGAGGATATTTGGAAAAGCTCAGATATTTTGTGTCCTATATTGCGTGTACAATTTTTTTTCGATTAGTCATAATTTTTGCAACGATATTTTTTTATGAACATGCGTGTACTGTGTTCCCATGCTTCAATCAGTTAATATATGGAGACAGTAGCGCTTTGCTCCCTCTAGTAATTATAATATCTTTTACTGCAACCCCATCGTAAAATGTTTACCTCCTGAATCATACCATCGCACTTGTGTTGGCTTCTAAAGCATACTGTAATAACAATTCGCATTTTCTTTCCAGGTGCAATTACATTAGAGCTAAATCTACCCGCACGTTTCAAAGATAAAACAGCGCTGCTAGGCTGTATATAAATATTTACACTATGCAAATGTATTGAAATTGATCATCATCCGCATGAACGATCCACCCAAGTCTACCGGAAGCGCGATCGGCGTCACGGTTGTTCGACTATTTTCTCGGTACCAGTTTCGTATAGAGCGACTTCCATACCGGTACTAAAAAGCTGAGTCAAATACAATGGGTATGATATGAGAGAATTTAAATAATCCATTGGGCGCTGTTAAGGGGATTCCATGAAAAACAAGCCGACCACAAAATATGACCATCGCAGATTCGAACAAAACTTTGCAGTCACGTTCGGTTTACGAATATCCATGAATTTCCCTGGTAATCGCATAATTTTGATACAAGAACAATTTTTCAAAAGGGCGTGCAAGAAAAATATATAAACTGAATAAATGTTAAATGTTAGTAGTTGTTTTGAACCAAATTTATAATACCTCATGAACTGCTATATTTTGGTTTTTTTTTCTATGAGTATTTTGATTTGAAATGGCATTTAGAATCAGATTGAATAAAAAATTGTATTTTTTGACTGCAGACAGTAGGGAGACACAGGGCTATTAAGACCGTGGAGGTAATTTATACCCCCTCGATTTCTCAGAAAACCGTGAAATTCTCTGACTATCGTACATATTCGTGTAAGTGCCATTCTGCATTTTTTTAAAAGGTATGTAACGTGTTTCATTTTTTTGCCATCCTTAAAACAAAAATCATTATAATGGTAAAATCGTGATTAAAGTGACAAATAAAAGTGAAAAAATGATATAACAGGTAGGTGTTTTGGAAAGCTTGAGGCCTCTATTTTATGGAATGAGTTTTGTTCCGATTCATGATCGTGCGAGCGGTGGGCTAGTGCTTGAGATCGCGGTTGTAATGTAAGGTGCTGAAGTGTTCACTTAATTACCGGAGTGTTTTAATATTGGCGAAATTGCGGGCGTGTGTGTGGATGATTGAAATTGGATGTTCGCGTTTGTGAGCAGGTTTGTGTTATCGCGAACGCTTGGGGCGTTTGTGCGTTTTGGATGGGAGAGATTGTGAGTGTATATGAGAGAATATGCAATTGATTGTGTTAGTGAGTGTCAGTATGAAACTAACTTAAGATATAGTGATTAAAAGGAAAAATAACATGCCGAATTAAAAAAAAATATGAAAAGAGATTAAGTAGAAGCGTATACGTTGACTCATATTTTTGGTATACATGAGTAGTGGAAAAGTAACTTAACAGAAGTAAAACAAAAATAGCCCGATGAAGCAGAAGAAAAAAACGGGAGGGATGTATTTAAAGTTGCTTATGTTTGGAAACATAACCTCTTTATTTGAAAGTTTGGTTCGCGTCGAAGATGGTTCTTCAACATTACTAGGCAGATTTTAAACATTTGACTTAATATGGTCCCAATACTTTAGTAAGCTCACTTAAATTTTAAATTTAATACATTGTGCAATTGAATGATGTTTACTTTAGATTTAGGTCGGAATTGATATGAACCCAATACTTTGGCTAATTCAATTAAGTTTTAAAACATTGTGCAAGTTGAATATTTAATTTCGATTATGTGTAATGAACCAACAACCATAGGAGTAAGCTTTAAAAATGTAGTCTGGAGTCCACCGCCAAGTCCACGCCAAGATACTTTTAATAAATCAGCAAGTGTCTTACAACTCAAAAACAAAATGAATGAAAATGCAATAAAAAATGATATCTCGTGTAAACCGACGGAACGGGGCAGATATTTGGTTTTCTACTAACTAATAAACAAAATTGATCATTAGAACTTGAATTCGCTAGAAAAATAGAACTTGTCCAGCTTTTTAAGAATTATATAGCGTGCTTAACCCTTTCATGTCCAACTTTTTTAGTGCATATAGCATTCCACAACTATTTTTTCTTGTTAATAGTAGAAATACGAAAAACTTTTTTCATAAAGATTGATACTTCCCTCGCCGTGTTAGAAGCTGGTAAATTTTTACCTTCTAATGCTCAATACAATTCTAGAGACGGCGCCGCACAGTGGCAGAACAAAAGGTGGACTAAAGTCCAAACTTTCACGTATCGGTTCAAATAGGACGATTTTAAGTAATTTTACTACTCTGAATTTGTTTTTGATATTAAAACATTTCAAAAATAAACGTTTACTATTCATTAGGGTGTCTCAAAAAATTTTTTTTTTTGAAATCGCTCTTAAAATTATATTAATTTTCGTGTGCAAAATTTTGAAGAAATTTTGAATTTCCGTTATGGTTATAAAAATAGAAATTAACTTTAATACTTATTAGAGTGGCTCAAAAGTATGTATTTTGTTTTTTATAATGATTTTTTTTTCAATAGTAGATTTGGTATTTATTTTCCATATTGAAACGAATTAATTGACATCTCATTATGGGGCTTTAGAAATGACTATTTTGCTTTTACATTACATTTTCTATCATTTTCAAAGCAAACATTTTGAGCGTTTCAGTGGAATGTTTAATTACATTCACTGATCAACAAGATGGTTAACTTTTTTTTCGTAGTGTGTTTAAGTTACTTATATTGCTTATTTCATATCTTAAATGAAAATGAATCCAAAACCCTTTTTAGTGTATATGGTTCATTTAAAAATTGTGTTATTTTATTTGGATAATATCGCATACCCTTAAGCTATATCAGTGCTATGCAAATTCGTATCAAATTAGTCTCACCAAACGACTAAAACTCAACTATATTCACTCTATTTGACATTATTGCGCAAGTTAGCAAGACATAGTTGCAGAAACATTTTATAATCTATTTCAGATGGTTGAAAATATTTACTGATTTCCAAACATTTTTAATACCTTTACCATCTAAAAACATACTTCCCACTCGGCTCCTTACTCTTGATCACCAGTAAAACCCTTGTAGATCATGCTCTCAATGATATTGGAAAGCTGTGCATGTATTCGTATCATTATTCTAGTTATAGAGTGATTATTCAAATTCAATATCAGTAATAACCATGCGTCTCCATTCACAGTTTTTTTTAATTTTGACTGTTTATCGCAAGTTTTCGCAAAACTGGTATATACTCATTTTAAAGAGAAAATTAAAAGCTTTTGAATGAGTATAAAAGTTCGAATTCAATAAAAATTCATGACAAACATTTATCTAAACACTAAACCAACTAGTGACTTATTTTTGGCAATTTTACGATGTAATTTTATTTCACGGATAATTTTAGTGAAGTATTACAATTCATAAAATCAACCATTTCTTTGAAAAATGAAAATAACCAGACGTAGTTCCTATGGTCTAATTATGCAAAAAGCACTTGAATTATGCCCTTAAAAAAGCTGCCAAAAATTCATTTTACGTTCAAATCACTTAAAATGTCGCAAAAATGTCTCTGATGGCTCAGCTGATAGGAGAAAAATACTAGCGAGAATATCGCATAACATTCATATATGGACTTAAGTCCGGGCTCGTCCCACTGTGCGCCGGGGGTTGAGTAGTAAGCGTGACCGCCACTCATTCCAGTTGGTCTGGGTTCAATCCCAGCCGAGGCCATTGAGATTTTTCTGAGGCGAAAGAATCTGTGGTCGCGTCTTCCTTCGGAAGGGAAGTAAATCCGTTGGTCCCCGTTCATAAGTTGATGGATCGATATCTAGTCCAGATAGTGAAGTCACAGCTGTGGTGTCGGTCATAAAGAAGTAGAATTCAAAGCGTCCTTGATGAAAAGTTTAACAGTAAAATGACATAAATATAATGATATTTTTAAAGAGCATCCCGATTCCCACAATTTCATACAATGTGCAATTTCCTAGCAATATAACATTTTAAATAATAAAGGCCGCTCCAATTCGCCCTTTCGTGCTGACTATGATAGAAAAGGACATTTCGCTTCCACCTACCATTGTATCGTGTGGAGCGAGGTTACATAACTACATAATCCGCTTATGGTATTGACGGTATGGGAAAAAGAAACTCTCGCTGCACTTTGCATGTTACTACAATGGAAACTCATTGCCAACGGTCCACGGGGAGCCATCAATGAACCATGCCCACGAGGAGTGCGCTGTAACGGATTTCATTTGAGGGCTGGTGTAACTTTTCCAATCAAGCATTATGCTTCGTTTTTTTTTCTATTGAACACAAACGCAATAAATTATTATAGCACAATCAGCATTCTCTGGGGGAATGCGATTTTTCAAAATAAGTTTGTTTATCATTTCGAACCTGTTAATGAACTGTAAAATATGTTGGTCTGATGTTAACAAGCACTGTGTGTTTATCCAAACAATGATATCAAATACGCCCACGCTCGCTTAACCGGGAACAGCGGGAGAATGAAAATAGATTAATGAGGAGTGTGGGGCTGAACACTAGATTCTGGAAATTTATTATCCCGCCTATGGCATGTGTATAATCCATCTCCCATTGTACGATATTGCGTATATGGAAGAAATTTATCATCACTCAATATTCATATTCGTAGAGTTAAACATTTTCAGCCCTGGAGATGGAAGGTGATAGCTCTACTGTGCATCCAATGATCCGTTTCAATAATGTAATTGACGACTAGAACAGTGGTAGATTGTCTATATCACATACGTTATAATGAAAATCTGGAAATTGATTTGTGCTGTTATATATTCTGCATAATTGTTTTAACAAACACGGAATTTTTTGATTTTTGATAAAATTAACTAAAATGCAATTTTTTCGGCTTTCTAGATGACATGCCTCTCCCTGGTGCAACCAGGTGAAGACCAAGCATCGTCATCCAGTGTACAAAGTGCAGGTACTTCATCAAAGGAAAAAAACGGATAATTGAATAATGTGATTGAGCGACCTTATAAAAAGCCAACACAGAAATGATGATAATTGAGGTCGGGCCGCCTGGTTGCTGTTGGATAGTGGTGTAGTGTAGTGGGTAGTTGCGGCGATGGTGACGATCCTTCAATCATAGGAAAGTGCAATTACAGCTACTGCACCACTCTGCGCTCTGATCGACCGGGCCGGGTTTGCAGCGCGATGTCGTGTACGACCAGGGATAGGGGCGAATAAATAATCGACATGAGGGAGTCTATTCAGGCAGTTGTATGCAAGAATGGGGCGCTGCCTAATGGGGTGCATGGTTGCTATCGGAATTACTGACTCGAATGTTGCGATTAAGGTAATCAAGACAATTGTTAAAAATGATGTTTACAGCTGTATCCGCCTTAATCGATTCCCCCTTTATTGTATTTATCTACGTAAATATATTTACTATTAGTATGCAGATTTTCAATTGCGAATGTTCTGTCAGAAATATTATTATAAAACTGTGTTTTTGGCCCAACAAAGCAGAAACCTATTTGCCATTTTCCTTTTTTTGTAGAACTCCTGTAAAGCCGATTTTATCGATTTTTTGCCCTTAATATGCGTATAATTACCTACCTAAATAGGTCAACATTGTTTCCCAATTAGCGACAGTAGGGACATTGCCAGGTTTGGATTATTGGATTATTATTGGATTATATGTTATGTATACTGTATCAGACATTCCCTTTCTCTGTCATGAGCCATCCCGCACTTTTGGTATTTCGACAGCTGTACAGTGTTGTCTTCATACGGCGGATCGACCTGACTTGGACCATTTCCAAGTTGTATATCAAGTGATGGCCGTTAATGTTTTCTTAATAAGCTATGTTTATTGTGCCAACTCATAAAAGAAAGATTAAGCAAAGTTAGCTTGTTCATATCGAACTTCTAAACGACCCTTTTGTATCAATGACATTCGATCTCTTCCGACCAATTGATCTCCGATCGGATGGCCCATTCGGCTTGAAAACATGCGCTTGTAAACAATGTATTTTCTTAAAGCTTTGAATACAACCTTGTGTGGCTAACACGCACTTGGCCTTGCGTACTTGACAGGATACTTGCTTGATTATTCTACTTTGAATAGGTTAATGAACAATAAGTTTAGCAGCCTATATAATGTTACCGTCGGTTCTGCCAAACCGATGAGACGAAGGCAAACTTTCTTGACTTACAAAAGTGCCATTCACTCACGAAATAATTTTAATCCAATTTTCTCCCTATGAATGAGTAGTAAGGCAAAAAGCAACGCATTAGATCGCTAGCTGAACCTTGTTTCGATTTCAATATTAGCTCATCAGCAATAGAACTTGAGTTACAAATAAAAGTCATATAGCAAAATGCAATGCATTGGCATGTAAGCTGAAGCAAGACAAAATAATAATACCACTTTATACAAAGTGCAAAATTTGTAATTTTATACTTTTTCTCTTGTTGAATATGAAGTTATTTTTATGCAAGTAAATTAATTAGTTACACTGCAAGGTGTAAATACCTCTGTCCTATCCCAAAGGACCAAAAGAGTGACATTAACCTTCTTAGCAAAGTCACTCCCAACGTTTTATCATAGCTCCCTGTAAACTGAAACGATCGGTACGGTTGTCCTCGTTTCTTCCTTATTCAAGTTTCAAAATATTTGCGACATATTAATATGCATCAAATATTAATGTTGACAAGAAAAACACTAAAGTATAACTGCAGTGTTTGTCAGGATGCTTTTCAATACTGGCTGTGTAAGGGTTAGAATAGAAAATAGTAAATTAATTAGTTACACTGCGAAACAAAATTAAAAAAAATTTGGGAGCAGAACGAAAAAAATGGCAAAAGTTTACGGTGCAAGGAAACCCCTGGTGAAGAAATTTTTGAAAAAAATTGAAACGGGGTTGAAACCAAATTGAAACCAAAGTTTGTAATGAGAACTAGGGTGGTCCTACAGGGTAGATATCAATGAAAATGTTCATCTTAAATTTTCGCATAAACTCTTACATAAAATGCTTATTACATCGAAAAAGTAATCTATGCAAGTTTTAGCTCAATCGGACATCATTAAGGGGATGCGGCGTTTGAATATTGATTTCATAATATAAGGAAAAAACCAAAGGGGAACAAAACATAAAACATCAGCATCTAGTGTCAAAACAAACGAAAACCGCTAAAAACAAATTTAAAAAAAATTAGTTCTAAGGACTAAGATTTTGAAAAAATGGTTCGAAAATCGAAAAGTTTATTGTAATGCCCTATAGTTGCAAAAAAATTCCCATTGAACTGGGCTTGGGAGCAAACAAATAAAAAGATGGCATGGATTTTTGAAAAAAATTTGAACGGGTTCACAGTTTAAAACCAAAGTTTCGTGATTTTTTTTAAATTGCATCTTTTAGGTGAATATGGGCATCTTTGATCGAATTTTTTTCCAGTCAAATAAAAAAATGGCAGGAATTTAGGGTTCCTACTACATCAATGCGAAAAGATTTTTGAAAAAAATTGGAACGGGAACTCACAGTTTAAAACCAGGGGTTTTCGGGCTTCGTAAACTTTCGCCATTTTTTTCGTTCCGTTCCCCGATCGTGTGTTGAACAGTATTATTGCTTTTTGTTATGAATAAAATGAAAAAAAAAGAACATATCCCCTCCCCAAGGTTGAGGCGTTTGATGGTATTACAAACATCATCAAGCATATTGCGTGCATCCGTGCTACAGAAACTCTGATAGACAATTACTATAAGATGGTTATTGCATTACGCCTCGATAGTGGTGCATCGAGGGGACCGAGAGGGCTTATGCGCCTTTTTTATGTTCTACATTTTTTCATACTCTGCACTTGCGCATACCAACGCTCAACTACTAGTCTGTTCGCGGTGACGTGGCCGACTGGCGGGTCGACGTGGATTGACTTTTGCTGTGTGCCGTGTTTGCAAATATTGTTCCACAATTTGATGGCGGTATTTGTGGACGGGGCTCACAGTGGGAGTCATTGTGTGTCCATTTATTGGTCGACTTCGTCATCGTGCACAGACTAATTAAAATAATTTAATAAATACATAAGTAGAAATCTATTACTTGTCGTTTTGTAATAATCGTAGTTTTTCGTACTAGTGTACAATTGTTATGTACTAGTCGTATATCTATCTGTGTATGCGTTCGGCTGAGTATTTGTGACATTTGGTCAGGGAATGGATACTTCCGGTATTCAATTTGTGCATGTGGCTCTATTTATTCGAGAAGGTCGGATCCATGAATCATCCATTCCCGGCCAGCACAGCATGATGAAAGTCTAACAGAATGCAATTGTCGTTAATGGTAAATATACAACATTTGCTGCATTTGGACGAGTTTGATAACATGTTACATGTGTTTTTGTATTCTACTTCATTAGTCTGTCTCATTTGTACATCTATTAGTTTGCTTTTCCATTCACTTCTAATCAAGCTCTTTTTATCTTTTTTTTTTCTTTATTCGACATGTTATGATTCTGTTTATTAGTATATACCTACTATACGCTATATATACTTATATAGGTACAAACCCTCGTGCCCTTCGCGATAACACAAACCTGGTCACAAACGCGACTATGTAATGGCAAAAATCCACTCATATTTACGCCCGTGATTTCGCCAACATGAAAACACCCCGGTAGTTAAGTAAACGTAGCACCTTTAAACTTCCTTACGCTGTCTTAAACATTAACCCACCACTCGCGCGATCATGAAACGGTCACGTCCTGAAGTCTTACCTCTCCGCTCATATTCACTAAACAACACGTTTCATGGTGACATGACCTGGAACTCTAGTGATATGGGGAAACGGACTCTTTTCTACCATCTGTACCATACACTAAAAATACAACAGCTTAATATAAGTAGGATTACGATATGGGTCGGGCTAACTAGGGCTCAACATTTTCGATACGCTCGAATCAATTAGCCGAGATTTTAATCTTTTATGCGGAACTATCTAAAGAAATCAAATCTTTCCGACACGCACCGAAATGAGCAAGATAGTGTGCGGGTGCAAATACACCGAGTTTAAAGGTGCTCCACGAAGCTCAAAACAATCGGCTTTCCAAATTTGAGAACCGTCGATTTGTTTTTTGCCGAAGTTTAAAAACTGTAGTGTCGAAAAAACAACGCGGCACTAGATTCATCGTAACGGCATGCTCTCAACTAGCACTGACACTGAGTGCCGTACTCAGTGGTGTACTTGTGGTGTGCAAAGCAGTACACAGCGCATTGGATAATTTAAATATACCTGTCGACTACTGTTATCGTCTCCGCTCCGACGGTCGACCAGAGAATGAGCTCGCCCGAGCATTGCTGAATGTTATATATAGAGCTTTTATTTAAAACGACATATCTAGAGTGACTCTCTTTGTTTACTTCCTCTTTAGATTTTTACGGCGTCACGGTAGCACATTTCAATTATTTTACAGTACATATCGAAAGACGGTGGTTTTAACTGGCATATTATGCAAAGAGTTGAGGGATAAATGTTAAAGCAACCGAATTATTAACAGAAGAGAAAGTAAACAATAAGGGTCACTCATTGTAGATGTCTTTTTGAAAAAAAGAAAAGCCTCAAGATATATCCGAGCCTGACGTCGTCCTCACCCCCAGCGGTAGCAGTGATCAAATGCAGCACTCATCGCAGCGCATTGTCGTAACATGCCTGACTACTACTGCTGTTCTTTACGGCCCGACGTTTGACGGGAGAATCAACCCGCCCGAGGAATGATATTCCTTAAATAGTCGAGGACGATGTCATTCAAGGAAGCGTAGTGTGCTGGGTGCTCAAATCTGTCGTACGAGACACTGTAGCCACGATGCTACTTTTTTATTTTGATTATGGAACTTTTAACTTTAGCGTCATTCGACTCTTTTCGGGTTAGAGAAGTTTCTTTGGAAAAATCTAACCCTATATGCGGGATTGGGAATCGAACCCAGGAGAGCTGAGTACAAGGCAATCGATCTACCTACTATGCTATGCCCATCCCCTCAATGCTACTTGTTTGGCAAAAGTGCAACTACTGATTCAAACAGCCACACGGCACATTTATTTATAACTTTTCGTGTTTTTTCGATTATAGATATTTTAACCTTAACGTCATTCGCCTCTTCGGATTAGAAAAATCTCTTATGGGAAATTTCTAACCCTATGTGCGGGGTCGGGCCTAGAACCCAGGTGCGCTGCGTACAAGGCAATCGATTTACCGACTACGCTACGCCCACCCCTACTTTTCGTGTTCGATTGAGTCACTTAGATGCTTCCTATTGACGGCTCTGCCTGAGAAATCTCCCTCACGATTTTCCCTTCTTTCGTGAACTTCTCAATTTTACCGATTTGCAAAAGACTGCTTTTATTGCAGAGATTTTACATTATGACCAATATTTATCAATATTTAAATCCGTCTAGTAATAGCGAAGTTATAAGGGTGCAAACCTTACATAGTTTCGTTACATGGGACATATTTTGGATTTTAGAATGACACCTAGCCCCAGATAGTGGAGTAAGACATTTTCTTTGTCAAAATTGGTGTAGTTCGATACAATTGAAAAATAATATCGTCAAAAAATGGAATGTACCTATTAATACTACGTGTAAGGAGTATATCGAGTTAAAAATGATATTTACGAGATGTTCTTTAATCTATTTTGTTCTAAAATAACTTTATGATGTGAGCTTCACAAACTCAAGCTTTGAATTTTATTGTTTATATACAGTAGAAGAGATCTATCATAAACAGTATAATCATAATAATTTATTTTAAAGGTTAATACAAATAGCCTAAAATATTTTGATACCCTGAACATATGGAGCCTTCATGTCTTCAACAAAGTGGTTTGTAATAGCACTCCCCAAAATGTTGCTGAAGACATCAAGTCTCGAACTAAATTTGTTTGAAGAGTAAATTCTTCATAAATACGTCTTGTAGGATATAACGACAAAATTATTTTAACATAGATGTGCTGTTTAATACTATGTTCAAACTACAGGGTTAAAACGTGTTTTAACGCTACCTTGATGACATGTTTCTTGTTGCTAATAATTATAACGTGTTTTAACTATGTAGTATGAACATAGTATAACGTTTGTAAAATTCATCGAAGACGCTAAACCTCCGAAATCGGCGGCTTCAAAATGCGGTGATCTTGACCTTAAATTAATGTTTTCGAACATTTATTTTTCCTATTCATATAATTGGTAATACAACAAAAATCAAACGCTAACAAAAATCGATCAAGACCTGCTAGAGTCGAGCGGAAAACGCCTTTTTCATAAATTTCCCCTACTTCCGGAAAGTGTTATTCTCGTTATTAATCATATTACGTTTTCGTCTCAACTCGACGCATTCCCAAAACAAAAACCGTGAGTTTGGCGGTGGACTTCAGACTGCAATTTTAGCTTGGAGACCTTGGATTCTGGTGATCCCTAGAATCTAATACTCATGTATACCAAAAAATATCAGTCAATTTATACATTTCTCCTTAATCTCTTTTCGTATTTTTTCTTTTAATTCGGCATGTTATTTTTCCTGTTATTACTATATCTTAAGTTATGGCGTTTTTGTTTTTACCTGTTGCTACACCGGTGCAGTGCAAAAAAGAGACAGACTGATTACACCCAAGTTTGAATGAGTGTAGCACCGACTACACCGGTGTAGTGCACTGTCAAAAACGAAAACGACATTAGATTCATAATACACTCACTAACACAATCAATTGCATATTCTCTCATATACACTCACAATATCTCTCATTCAGAACGTACAAACGCCTTCGCGATAACACAAACCGGGTCACAGACGCGATCATGCAACTGCAATCATCCACACATACCTACACCAGCGATCTCGCCAACAATAAAACACTCCGGTACTTAAATGAACGTTTTAGCACTTATAAATTCACAAACGCGATCTCAAGTATTAACCCATCGTTCGCGCGATCATGAATCGGTCACGTCCGGTAGTCCCTGCACTCGTTCTTAACAGCCTAGATTCATGCCTTCAGTAGGACCAATAAAAATGACGCTCATATCGACTAGACAATACGTTCCATGAAAACGTGTCCTGGAATTCTAGTGTTAGGAGGGAACTCTCTTCTAGTACCTGAGCCGTACACTAAAAACTTTGCAACAGATTCACGGTCCGCGAGATCATTCGAGAACACACACGAATATGGGAATGGCCACACAGTTACAAAATCGAATTTACACACGCGAAATCACATACATGCTGACATACGCGACAAGCACGTGAACATACAAACGCTTGAGTCCTTCGCGATCTTCCACGCACGCGTACGCTCGCGATCTCATAAACTTAATAAAACCCCGGGATAAAGTGAACTTTTTAAGATTTATAAATTGGCATCACATAATCACAAAATCATATGAAATCAAACCTTATGGAGAAACATATTATACTTATTTCTGAACAGCCAGCAGTAGTACTGTTCAATAAACTTTTTCGTCACATTCTGCAGCGCGATTATTCGTCAAGCATAGATCAATTCATTAACTATTATCCCAACCCACACCCTGATCCTCTCCCAAGGCGTTTTTGTGGTCTGCTGGACCATTCTGCTATCACTTTTCCTATCATCGGCCTTGGACTGACTGAGAGCACATCTCATTGCCCCACCAAACGCTGCAAAATGAAAAATGTCCTGAGAATGATGAAATACTTCTGTTTGAGCGCAAGGAAAACTCGAATCCAATGCTCCAATTGTCGCACTACCATTTGAGCCAATGCGCTGAACAAAGATGGCAGACGCTGCTCTAACCGCTAAAGGACCATCCATAAATGACGTAGCATTTTGAGTGATTTTTTAAAACCCCCCTCCGCCATCATAGCATTTCGTCATTTCATTACGTAGCTACATAGCTTGACGGTAACTCTTTCCCTATATCCGCGTAATTAAAAAACCGATGCTAGTTATTCCTCTTCAAAAAAGCTACGTAGCGTGACATGACCCCCTACCCCCTGCCGTCACACATCATCACAAAATACAAAACTCCCCCCTCCCCCATATAATGCTACGTCATTTATGGATTGTCCCTAACGGCTTTAAATGTGTAGAGTGATAATAGAAACAGGGCGAAAATAGGCCCCACACCCTATATACAGAAGCTCAAAATAATCCGCTATGTTTAATTTCCCGGATTTCCTGATTGTACTTTTACGATATCGCCAGTTTCATCAAGTGTAACAACGATGTGTATGGCCTCCAGGATAGTTTATTTCCTCGTTGATCCGTTACTATGTTGAACTATTTCACGGAGAACGAATAAATCAATGACAATGTTCTCATTTCCCCCGTTGTCACCAGCACAATGATCATTGGACATACGCAGTGTGATAATAAATCTTCATTTTCTCTTCTCTTTCCCACTCAGATGCCAGTGCTTCACCGAAACATCCAGAACAAGTAACGTTAGTCTAGCAACAGCAGCAGCAACTCAACCGTAACCGAGCCGACCCGTGCAGTAATACCCAGCTGTGTCCTGGAAGCGGGCTGTATGCGCAAAAAGCACCATGTCATTCCAACAACTATTGCCCAGGGAGCAGTTATGTCGTGGCTACTTAGCACCACCGAGAAGAACCCATTAGCAAAACCGCGGTTATTTTGATGATAAAAACGGACAACTTGTGCATCCGGCGTACGCAACTGAGAGACAAAAGAGTACTAAAAGCTGCACTGTCAGTGCAGGTTAAAAACCCAACGGGACCGTTTCCGGTTTAACCTGCCCCCCTCCCTCCGTCAAGAGATTTTGTGACATCCATTTTTTGCACCACCGAAGCTGCCATGTTGATAAAGGAGTATCGGATACCGCTCCCGCTAACGGTGGAAGAGTATCGGATAGCGCAACTGTACATGATAGCGGTAAGTGGGTTTGGTACAGAGAATGCCGGTGCTTTGATCCTGAAAGGAATGACGTTTTCTTGTGGGGAATTTTCTAACATGCTTTTAAAGTTGAAACTGTTTCGGTTGCATAGTGGATAGTTTCCGGTGGATGAAAGACTTATTTTGTATAAATTATTGAAACGTAGTAAAGGTTTTATTTTTCGCTTTTGTTAGCAGTCGCCTTTATATTTGTTTCCTTCATACATATTCAATTAACAACCGAAATTCTCAGCTCGAAAAACTTCCCGAGAAAAGCTAAATCACCACAACGAGCCTATAAATCACTTCTTGTTGTAATGAACACCATTTTCTTTGTTCCGCTTTTCCTCCCAAACAGAAAAAATCCCGCGAAGAAAGCAAAGGAGCCGGAAGCGGGGTGGAAATCATTGTTAACGAACCGTACCAGGACGGTCCAGGCGGCGGAAATGGGCAGTATACGCGAAAGATTTATCACGTGGGCAGTCACTTGCCCGGTTGGATCAAGGGTTTACTGCCGAAAAGCGCTCTCACCGTGGAGGAAGAGGCATGGAATGCCTACCCGTACACCAAGACACGCTACACGTGTCCATTTGTAGAAAAGTTTTCGCTGGAAATCGAAACGTATTACTTTGCTGATAATGGGCACCAGGAAAACGTATTTAAGCTCAGTGGGGGCGATTTGCGGAATCGGCAAGTGGACACGATTGATATCGTGAAGGATCAGCTGCTGGGAGCGGATTATACTCGTGAGGAAGATCCGACTTTGTACGTGTCGGAAAGAACCGGCCGTGGTCCACTGGGAGAGAACTGGCTGGACGAACACTGGGAGGAAGTGAAGGGGAAGAGTCAACCGACGGCTCGCAACATGTCGCTGATGTGTGCTTACAAATTATGTCGTGTCGAGTTCCGGTATTGGGGCATGCAAACCAAGTTGGAAAAGTTTATCCATGATGTTGCTCTGCGGAAAACTATGGTGCGGGCACATCGACAGGCTTGGGCTTGGCAGGATGAATGGTATGGATTGACCATGGACGATATCCGAGAGATTGAACGGCAGACGCAGCTTGCGCTGCAAAAGAAAATGGGTAACGATGACGATGATGAAGATGATGGTAGGTCTCAGATATTATCCAAGTATTTTCACTAGAGTTTTCTACTTGCAGATCGCAGCAATTCGGAAAACAACAGTCGACAGTCGAACAAGTTTAATTCGATCGAAAAAACCGACGAAAACTCAACGCCCCAAGTGATGAAGAAACCAACTATAGATCCTCCTTCACCGCAACAGCACAGACAACAAGCGCTGCTGCAGCCACCGTCCAAAGGAAAGAAACAACCGATGGGTGATAGTTCCGATGAGGATGACGACGTGGAGGGTGATAGGAGAGAAAACGATGAAACAAAGTACCACGGACAACTGATCAACAATCATCTGTCAGGTGTTACCAAACAGCAGCACTTTGCCGGATCGAAAGGACACTTGCATTCGCCTCTTGGGTCCACTCATAGTTTCGATATACAGGTAAAGAAAATTTCTGTTTCTGATGAACTATCGCATCCAAATCAAGCGAGAAATATTAGGCGATTGTATACTATTCCTCCAAAAATCACCCCCAGAAAGTCATTCCACTTAATTCCGCCCCCCACCAAGAATATACTGTTCCCCAGAATAGCATCCTCGCAGAATGCATTATTTCCCAGAAAGTCATTCCTCAGAAAAGTTTTACTTTTTTATTGATTTCATTTTTTCAAACGTACGACGCGTTCCCACTTCCATCGAACGATATTCTTCGCTTTAGATTTGGTCACATTTAAAATGATTTGCATTGTGTTGAATATTGCAATGAAGATATGGTTCTACGACTTTCCCCCAAAAGGCATTCCACATGAACTAAAGTACCGAGGTTTTTTCTCCAGAAAGAACTGTTCTTTTCCTTCCAAAGCAGCAGTTTCTAGAAAACAATATTCCAGAATGTACTCTTTCTCAGAAAAGCTTTATCCAGAATGAACCAATGCTCAGAAGTTCAGTCCCCAGATATGACTATTTCCCAGGCATTTCGAAGCATTTCATTTCTTTTTACTTTTGGGAAAGCTCCATATTGCTTTGAATTGGGAAACAGTGTTTTGTGAGTAAGGCTATGTGGTGAAGGAAGTCAAGGAACTGATGCGGTGTAAAGCTGGCTTCTCGTAAGCAAGCCAGACCTACCTTGTTCCTTGTTGGCTACAGCGTCATATCGCCAATACCGGGTGTATCGTAGAGCTCCATCTTTGTTGGTATTGGGCGGCTACCTTCCAGTTCCCCTGCACGTTTAGGGATCTCAGGTTCTCTTCCACTGCGGATAGCCAACGTGTTCGTGGCCTCCCACGAAGTCGACGTCCTCTTCCAGGCTCCCTGCTGAATTTTGTTTGTTTTCGCAATTCTTTCTTACGACATTCGTACCACATGACCAGCCCATTGCAGTCTGCCGTATTTTATCTGTTTAATAATATCCGCAGTTTTGTATATTTGGTACAACTCATGATTCATGCATTTGCGCCACACTCCATTTTCGCATATCCCTCCGAGTATTGTCTGTAGCACTTTACGCTCGAAGACTCCTTCTTTCTGCCTCCCTCAACGCCAACGCTTCGTGGCCATAAAGAGCGACCGGGAGGAGCAGTGTCTTGTATAAGGCGAATTTTGTTGACGTTTGTAGGTTGCGGGACCTGGAAGCTGGTTACGTAGACCATGAAAGGCCCTGTTAGCAGCTGCAATACGCCGTTTTACCTCACGGGAAACATCGTTGTCGTAAGTCACAAGGGTACCAAAAACGAATTCTTCGACCCCTTCGAACATGTCACCATCAAGTACTACCTCGGAACCAACACCACTAGATTTGCTTCTCTCTTTACCTGCGACCATGTACTTTGTCTTGGCTGAGAGGATGACCAAGTCTATCCTCGCTGTCTCCCTCTTAAAAGGCATGAAGGCCTCTTCCACTGCTCTACGATCGATTCTAATTACATCAATATCGTCCGCAAAGCCAAGGAGCACATGCGACCTTGTGATGATAGTTCCGTTCCTTTGCACGACAGCTCTCCTGATAGCTCCAAGAAGAATATTGAATAGCAAATTGTAAATTTCATTGCCTTACTTCAGTCCATCTAAGGTCACAAATGACGTAAAGATCTCATCTGCAATCCGAACGCCTGATTTTGAACCATCCAACGTCGCACGTATTAGTCAGCTTCGCCGAAAAACCATGTTCTGACGTAGTCTGCCACAACATCAACGAACAGATGGTGGGTCTGCAAGTTGTACTCCCGGAATTTGTCTAGAATCATCCGCAGGCTGAACATCTGATTCGTCGTTGACCGATGTTCACGAAAACCAACCTGGTATTCGCCGACGAAGGATTCAGGGGCTGCAATCTCTGCACCACCACCAATATACCGGACGTCTGCCATTTCTTGGCAGGGTTTTCTTCGGCATAGTGGCGTCGCGCGCGCGTGATAGGACAGCTACCAGCGCATCCCCGCTTAGACTGTTGGTGTTGGCCTCCAGTCCCAGGGCCGCGGTGAAAACTTCGCTGTCGAAGTGATTAGTCTTCCACCCGCGTACCTGACAGGGATTACCCGGCCTCGGATGCTGCACACCTTAATTGATCCTAAAGCGTATTGCTAGGTGATCACTATGGGTGTAGTCCTCGTCTACCCTCCAGTTCATGTCTGAAACCAAACTCGGACTGACAAACGTTACGTCAATCCACGACTCAATCCCATTCCTACGGAATGTGCTAGCGGAACCATCATTGACTAGCACTGCGTCGAGTTTCGCAAGCGCCTCTAGTAGCGCTTGGCTCCTGCTATTTGTACAGCGGCTGGCTCACTCCACTGCCCAAGCGTTGAAATCACCCGCTATGACAAACGGCTTCCGACCCACCGTGTCAGACGAGAGTCTGTCGATCATCTGGTTGAACTGTTCTATTGGCCACAATAGAACACACCATCGATCTTGACAATCGCGACACCCTCCGTAGAGGAGTGTACTACCTCTTGGACCGGGAACCGTTCTGTTGTACAGATTGCCGCCATCCTAGACGCCACCCAGTTGCCGTTATCGGTGGGGACGATACTCTCCGACTCCGTGACCGACTGCCACAGCAGCTGCTGAGCAGATGCGCAGTGGTTAAGATTCAGCTGTGTAACGTTCATAGCTTCTTCTTTCCGGCCTCCCCGAAAGGACACGCAGGTCCGCCCATACCATGGTTGCGGCCTTGCTTCTTACTGGCGCAGATAAGGCATTTTTGTGCCCTCTCGCATTTCTGCGCCTTATGTCCCTCCTCGCCGCCTTGCTCCTGTCTGGGCCCTTACAGTCGTATGACTTGTGGCCTGGCTCCAGACATTTAAAACACCGGTCCACTGAAGGCGGCTGGGGTATGCTTACTGGGCATACTGACCAGCCGATCTTCAACGTCCCTTTTCCAGTAACCTTTTTGGTTTCCGCGACCGGTAGCTTGAAATAGGTTACCTGCGTGCCAAGCATCCGCTCCCTTAGACGTACAGAGGTCCGATCGATCTCTACGCCGCACTGCTCCTTAACGGCCGAGACGACGTCGTCTGCGTTCGTGACCTCGTCCAGTTGCTCATCCAGAGCACCGTTTCCCAAGGCCTCTTGGGCCATCCTCCTATATGTCACTCTGCTGGATTGTGCACCACGTTTCAGCACCAAGATCATTTCGCCAACTTTGGTGCGTCTGACGCTTCGCACATCCTGTCCTAAAGCGATCTCAGTCTGTTAAACACGATACCGGACAGTATTTTGTACGCCGATATATCCGCCTGTTATTAGCGCACTCCAGTCTGTGCCCTGTCTTGTAGATGGGGCCAATGAGTCCATCCTGCCAACTAGCAGGCGATACTGCGTCCGCTTCGTTCTGAGAATTTGGTGCAGCTGCTTACTACCGTATTCGAGAAGTTCAACCCAGCAACTTTACCAGTTTTCAGCTAACGTTCTTAACCTCGGCGAGTGCTGGTGGATTCACAGCTTGTCCGTCATTTTGGCGCCGCCAAGCTGTATCTATCACTTCTCGCGTCGTTATAGTCCCAGCTTCGTGGACAGCCTTCCACATGATATTGACATTGCCAGTTACGTTGGTTTCGTCTATCCGCTAAACCAGCTTCTGGCGATGCTCAGTTGCTATACCTTCAGCCGATAGAAGTTGGTTATTGAATCGCATTGTTCTGTTGTTTCTTGGACTCGTGACGCAGGATAATCGTACACGAATCTTTGCTACTGCTAGATAATGATCCCAGTCGATGGTTGGGCCTGTAAAGGTCCTCACATCAATGACGTCGGAGAAATGGCGTCCATCTACCAGTTTTGAGGAACCCCTTCGCCCCGAAATATTTTTAAGAAATTTGAAAAAAATAATATATTCAACATAATTATTTTAAATGGAATTCTCATTTGCAAAATTTATCTTATGAGAATATTTCTTTGTAGTGAAAATTGTCGGCAGACCTCGACACCCACCGGTCGGCGCGTTGTGGAGGCTAGGTCTACCGGCGAGGATTACAACGAGTAGATCGCGGCGAAGTGGGGAGCCAAATGGCTCCTGGTGTCGTGATAAAACGGACATCGGCACCGAGAGAAATTCCACGACATTCTGTAGTCCTTGACTGACGGCGACCGTGGACTGAAGAGTGTGCGAGAAGTATCCCCGTAGCGACTCCCAGGCGATTTGTTTCCGCATCGGCCAATGGAATCCTGCTGCAGCACGGAGAAGGACGACCGGCAATCTAAAGTGGAAGACGAAAGTCTAAGAAAAATCTCCTTGTTGAGTCATTTCGACGAACAGCGGAATCCAGTACGTTGATGCGGGTGTTCTTACAAGAAGGATTGTGACGGCTTGTGACATTACAATGCCACGAAAACTGGAGCCATGCAGTAGACGGCGTACAACTTACTAGTTAAATGAGTAGCTCAGTACGCTACACGCTGCTTGTCTTAGAGCCAGAAGGCGGGCTCAGAGAGCAAGATCGGAGCGTGGAAGAGGAGCGCAAATGACGCCAAGATCCACGGCACTCCACCGGTTATTCCGATATACATATAGCGAAAAGAAGAAGGGGTATTGAGAGAATATTTTTCGCCAGGGAACTCTCCGTTAGCGTAAGCTAGACACCAACAGTCGCGGGTCGTCGGGGCACCAGTGAACCGGACGCCCTGTTTCACCGGAATCGCCGAACGGACTGGTTGGCTCGTTTTCGAACTTCTCTTGCCGGGGATGGCTATTTGTTTCCACATCGGCCAATGGAGCCCTGCTGCAGCACGGAGAAGGACGACCGGCAATCTAAAGTGGAAGACGAAAATCTAACAAAAATCTCTTTGTTGAGTCACTTTGGCGCACAGCGGAATCCAGTACGTTGATGCGGGTGTTCTTACAAGAAGTATTGTGATGGCTTGTAACATTGCAATGCCACGAAAACTGGAACCATGCAGTAGATGGCCTACAACTTACTGGTTAAATGAGTAGCTCCATACACTACACGCTGCTTGTCTTACAGCCAGAAGGCGGGCTCTAAAAGCAAGATCGGAAAGTGAGGAGAAGAACGCAAGCGACGTTTCGAGAAGGGGGGACCCTTTAAAACGGGAGATTAAGCTTAGCAAGCCAGTTTGCCATAAGCAGCCGTGCTGAGAAGTAGACGCTAATCCCTGGGCGACGCGTACGAAGTGGTCATGACGAAGATGAGGGCCCGTCCACACAAACTGAAATATGCCTGGGTAAGCTAAAGATAATCGTTGAGGGTCTTTTCCCGAAGCACGATCCAACTACCTGGTCACTGACACCGAAGAAGAAGGACGGGTCCGGATGGAATACCAAACGTGGCGCTGGAAGCTGGCATATCCGGACATGTTCAGGATGTTAATGCAGAAGTGTTTAGATGATAGAGATTTCCTCGAAATGTGGAAGGTACAGAAGCTGGTGTTGCTGTTAAAGTCAGGGAAGTCACCGGGCCATCCAGCCTCGTATAGGCAAGTGCCGCAGCGCTGCACAGAATTTGTATTTGTATTTGTGAGCATATAAATTCATCTGACAAATTGTCCTAATGAATAAAAAAAACTTAAAAGCTAATTATGGCGAACGACACGAAAATGGTTAAGTAGCCGTTGACGAAACACGTTGGACGACATATTAAAATCAAATAAATCTGCAAATTCGTTGAACCACATGCAAATGAATCGAAGCGGGTCATGCTGACCGTATTGCGTATTCCGAGGTTCCAGGGACAGGAGGTTTCAGCGACGAAGAGGTCTCTCTGGAGCGTACAAATTTAGCTGCATAAGCAGAGAGGGGCAGTCAATGTCGCCCGTCATTAGTTTTGCAGGGAATGAAGCTTGAGAGGTGATCCGTCGTACCTCCAGCGGTTCGATGTTTAGCAGACGGTAGCGGTCTTCGTATGGTGGCAAGTTTATTGGGTCACGCCATGGTAACTGCCGCAGAGCGTACCTTACAAATTTCCGTTGAACACCTTCAATCCTGGCGATCCAGTTAGCATGGCAAGGGCACCGTACGACAGCATTAGATTCCAGCAAGGAGCGTACGAGCGAACAATACAATGATCTTAAACACAAAGGATCTCGAAACTCTGCTGCAATTTTGAAGATGAATTCCAATTGTCGGTTTGCTTTTGATAGAATATCGTCGTAGTGAAGTTTGAAGGTCATTTCACGATCCAGAGTCACGCCAAGATCCCTGATGTGCTCTACCCGCGTTAAAGAGCTTCCGCAAACTTGATAATCATACGCGATTGGCGAACTTTTCCGATGGAAGGAAATCACGCTGCATTTTGCGATACTTAAGCACATAAAGTTCTTTTTGCACCATTCCTCGAACAAATGCGGCATACCCTGTAGCTCCAAGCAGTCAGATAGGCTTGATGATTTTAGGAATTTTCGTATCATCCGCATAAAAGAAACGACAATCGGACGGAAGCAGCAAAGAGAGATCGTTTATAAATAACGAGAACAGTAGCGGGCCGAGGTTATTACCTTGTGGAACTCCGGACTGGTTTGAGAACATTTCCGATGTTGTCGAACCTATTTGAACCTGTACACAGCGTTTCAAGTACGACCTGAACCAAGCAACGGCCATTGCTGAGAAACCAAGTAATTCCAATTTTTTAAGAATTCCATGATCCACGCGGTCGAATGCTGCCTTAAGGTCCATATATGCGGCATCGATTTGCCATCCGGAATCCATGTTGCGTATGCAGTTCGTGGTAAACTGCATAAGATTAGTCGTTACGGAGCGTTTTGGAAAAAAGCCATGCTGTTCACTGTCTATGTAACTCTTGCAGCAGGCGAACAGAGTGTCGTTTACGATTATTTCAAAAAGCTTTGAGCAGGCACATAGAGAAGTAATTCTTCGATAATTGGAAACATTACGTTTATCCCCTTTTTTCAAAACTGGGAACATGTGGGAAAACTTCCAGCGTGCAGGGAACTCATTTTGTTGAGCCGAGAGGTTAAACAACCAAGCCAGCGGGCTACAAAGAGCAACTGCACAGCGCTTCAGCACAGACGACGGAATACCGTCAGGGCCAGCAGTAAACGATAGTTTCAATTTTTGCATGGCAGCTACTACCATGTCGTCTGTTATACGCGGAATACTGAAATCAAACACATCACACGGCATCCTGCACGTTGCTTCTTCTATCTGGATCGGAGTGGCGGAACGATCATGGAATACTTGTTTAAAGTGCATTGCAAAAAGTTTGCACTTCTCGGTTTCGGTGCAAGCAGTTATATTTTCTGAAAACATGGAGCATGGCAGCCCCGTTTCTTTTCTTTTGGAATTGACAAACGACCAAAAAAGTTTGGGGTTCCGACGAAGGTTCTCTTCAGTGCGCTTGACATGACGATTGTACAGGAAGTGATTGTAGCGGCGATACTGGTTGCTTGTGGCATTCAATTGTCTTTTAAAATACGGCGACTGGAAACTGCAGTACTTTCGCAGGGCAGCTGATCGCACTCGCTTGAGAGCGCGTAATCTTGGATTTGACCACGGTGGTTTCTGCGGGGGCAGTTTAGGTGGAACGGAACGGGAAACAGCATACTCCACAGCGGCACTGAAGCACTCCATAGCTTCATCAATACTGGTGGACTATTCAATAAACCCTAGCATAGCATTTAATGCGGTATAATCTACTCGACGAAAGTCCAGAGAGTTCGAAATGGAAGGTTCTTCAAAGATGATTTGAGTGGGCAGATTGAATTCCACGCTAAGAGCCGGGTGATCAGCATCAATATCAATCAAGGACTCGATGACATACGTCTCCCAACCTTTGAACGGAACGGATCGTTATATTTCAAAGTAGTGTTCGGTGTGTAAAGTGAGTGAAGGTCATCCTTTGTTCGTTCGGTAGCTGCCGTTCTGCTGGTGCCGGCAGTAAATCCAGTACATTGTTTTCGCTGGTGCGGAACAATCGACGTTGTTTGCAGATAAGTTTTGCTTTATTTTTTTCCTCGTTTGCTTTCTTTCCTTTTCCCTACTTTTACTCTACCTTGTAATCAAATAATAAGACACATTCCCGTTTATATAACGCTCTGCCCTCGTGCTTAAATGGCCGAGGGCGAAATACCATCTGATGTAATCATGGAAGTCCCTGATCCCCCTAATACTCGCATTGCTCCCCGTATAAAGCAGTACCCAGAAGGTTCCTCTGGGCCATGGGTGGTATATTTTCGGACCGGAGAGAAACCGGTTAATATATTAAAACTTTCTCGAGATCTGACTGCTAATTACCCGGCCGTAACTCAGATAACACGTGTTCGGGCAAACAAGATACGTGTTCTAGTGAATGATCTCGGCCAGGCAAACGCGATTGCTTGCTGTGAGCGCTTTACGCGGGAATTTAAAGCATACGTGCCTTGTGTGGCCTGTGAAATCGATGGGGTAGTGTCCGAACCGGGCCTGAAATGCGAAGAACTGTTGGAGCACGGGGTTGGCTGCTTTAAGGACCCCTCTCTTGAACAGATTAAGATCTTAGAATGCAAACAATTGTATACCGCAAACACCGAGGGAGGTAAGACTACCTACTCTCTATCAGGCTCGCTTCGGGTGACATTCGCCGGGTCCTCTCTTCCCAACTACATCCTCCTTGACAAGATTCGCCTACCAGTTCGCCTGTTTGTACCGCGGGTCATGAGCTGCAGCAATTGCAAGCAGTTGGGCCACACAGCCACATATTGTGGAAATAAGAAACGATGCGGCAAATGCGAAGGAGAGCATGAGGATGACTCTTGCGACAAAGAAACTGAAAAGTGTATTTGCTGCGGGGGCCCTTCACATGCTCTTAAATCATGTCCTGCGTACAAGCAGCGCGGGGATAAAATTAAGCGCTCCCTTAAGGAACGCTCAAGGCGTTCTTATGCAGAAATGCTAAAGAATGCTTCGCCATCTGTCCTGTCCGAAAATCTCTATGCTGGTTTGGCTAACGTTGAGCAAGAATCTGACGACCCACGAGAGGGAACATCTTTGGTTAACCCAGGGGAATCCAGGAAGAGGAGAAATCCAGCCTCCCCTACATTGCCTCGTAAGGGTGCCAAGGTGTCGTCCACTCAGAGTGCGCCAACTACAATCAATAAATCCAACGGAAGTGATGCACAAAAGCCGAAGCAATTTGCTCCAGGACTTGGAAATATTAATTCTAACAAGGAGTACCCACCACTTCCAGGGACATCCAAAACCCCAAGTGTCCCCTTTTTTCAAACAGATACTCAGTCCAGTAGCGGACTAATGAAATTTTCTGACATAGTGGACTTAATTTTCACAGCTTTCAATGTTACTGATCCTCTTAAAAGCCTTCTGTTACGTTTTCTCCCTATAGTGCAAACATTTTTGAAGCAGTTGACTACTAAATGGCCCCTCCTTGCAGCGATCGTATCCTTCGATGGCTAAGTCATTGAACGAGGTCACCGATTCGATCACTGTTCTACAGTGGAACAGCAGAAGTATCCTCCCGAAAATCGATTCCTTTAAATTTTTACTAAATAGTTTAAAATGTGATGCTTTCGCATTATGTGAAACTTGGTTAACTTCCGATATAAATCTCAACTTCCACGACTTTAATATAATTCGTCTGGATCGAGAAAACCCCTATGGAGGAGTACTTTTGGGGATCAAAAAGTGCTATTCTTTCAACCGAATTAACCTCCCTCCGACACCAGGCATTGAAATTGTCGCTTGTCAAGTTTTAATCAAAGGTAAAGACCTTTGCATTGCTTCCATCTACATTCCTCCTAGAGCCTCGGTAGGGCACCGAACGCTTTGTAATATCACGGAATCCTTACCGGCACCGCGGCTAGTTCTGGGAGACTTTAACTCGCACGGTACGGTATGGGGCTGTCTTCATGATGATAATAGATCAACATTAATCCAAGATCTTTGCGATAATTTCAACATGACCATCTTAAACACGGGAGAAATGACGCGGATTCCTACACCACCAGCACGCGCAAGCGCGTTGGATTTGTCGCTTTGCTCGACATCGCTACAGTTGGATTGCATGTGGAAGGTGATCCCTGATCCCCACGGTAGCGATCATTTGCCTATCGTGATTTCAATTGCTAACGGTTCAAGACCATCGGAAACAATCAATGTATCGTATGACCTCACACGGAACATTGATTGGAAGAGTTACGCGACCGCGATATCCGTTAAAATCGAATCCACTCAAGAACTTCCTCCGGAGGAAGAGTACAGGTTTTTGGCTGGCTTGATTCTCGACAGTGCGAATCAAGCTCAGACTAAACCAGTACCCAGCACGAATACCCATGGACGGTCTCCCACCCTGTGGTGGGATAAAGAGTGCTCAGAGCTGTACGCGGAAAAGTCCACTGCATATAAGGCCTTCCGGGAAGACGGGTTACCCGCTAGCTATCAACAGTACGCGTCGTTAGAAAGGCGAATGAAGAGTCTAATGAAAGCCAAAAAACGCAGTTATTGGCGCCGGTTCGTCGACGGGTTAACGAGAGAAACAGCGATGAGCACTCTTTGGGGTACGGCTCGACGTATGCGTAACCGTAATAGTACCAACGAGAACGTGGAATATTCAAACCGTTGGATATTCGCTTTCGCCAAGAAGATCTGTCCGGACTCTGTCCCGGTTCAGAAAACGTGCCGCGCCGCGTCTCCTCACGATACTGCGAACGAAACACCGTTTTCGATGGTGGAGTTCTCACTTGCTCTCTTATCGTGCAACAATAACGCCCCAGGGTTAGACAGAATCAAATTCAACTTGCTGAAGAATCTGCCTGACACTGCAAAAAGGCGCTTGTTGAATTTATTTAACAAGTTTCTTGAGGGTAACATTGTCCCTTATGAATGGAGGCAAGTGAAGGTCATCGCCATCCAAAAACCAGGAAAACCAGCCTCCGACCACAACTCGTATCGGCCGATTGCAATGCTGTCCTGTATTCGGAAGTTGTTCGAGAAAATGATCCTATCCCGCCTCGACAATTGGGTTGAAGCAAATGGCTTACTGTCAGCTACACAATTTGGCTTCCGCAAAGGCAAAGGGACGAACGATTGCCTTGCGTTGCTTTCTACAGAAATCCAAATGGCCTATGCTAACAAAGAGCAGATGGCATCAGTCTTCTTGGATATTAAGGGGGCTTTTGACTCAGTTTCTATCAACATTCTGTCAGAGAAGCTGCACCAGCATGGTCTTTCGCCAATTTTAAATAACTTTTTGCTAAACCTGTTGTCTGAAAAGCACATGCACTTTTCGCATGGCGATTTAACAACATCGCGATTTAGCTACATGGGTCTTCCCCAGGGCTCATGTCTAAGTCCCCTGCTCTACAATTTTTACGTGAATGACATTGACGATTGTCTTGCCAATTCATGCACCCTAAGGCAACTTGCAGACGACAGGGTGGTCTCTGTTACAGGGCCCAAAGCTGCCGACTTGCAAGGACCATTACAAAATACCTTGGACAATTTGTCTGCTTGGGCTCTTCAGCTGGGTATTGAGTTCTCCACGGAGAAAACTGAGTTGGTTGTTTTTTCTAGGAAGCGTGAGCCGGCGCAACTCCAGCTCCTATTAATGGGTGCAACGATCAACCAGGTTTTCACATTTAAATATCTCGAGGTCTGGTTCGACTCTAAAGGTACCTGGGGATGTCACATTAGGTATCTGAAACAGAAATGCCAACAAAGGATCAATTTTCTCCGAACAATAACTGGAACATGGTGGGGTGCTCACCCAGGAGACCTGATCAGGTTGTACCAAACAACGATATTGTCGGTGATGGAGTACGGGTGTTTCTGTTTCCGCTCCGCTGCGAACATACACTTCATCAAACTGGAGAGAATCCAGTATCGTTGCTTGCGCATTGCCTTGGGTTGCATGCACTCGACCCATACGATGAGTCTCGAAGTGCTGGCGGGCGTTCTTCCGCTAAAAAATCGATTTTGGGAACTCTCATATCGATTGCTCATCCGATGCGACATTCTGAACCCGTTGGTGATTGAAAACTTCGAGAGGCTCGTCGAGCTTAATTCTCAAACCCGTTTTATGTCCTTGTACTTCGACTACATGGCACAGAGCATCAATCCTTCTTCGTACAATCCCAACTGTGTCCGTTTCCTAGATACTTCTGATTCTACTGTATTCTTCGACACATCCATGAAGGAAGAGATTCGTGGAATCCCGGACCATATACGCCCGCAGGTGATCCCCAATATATTTTATAATAAATTCCGAGAAGTCGACTGCGACAAAATGTTTTACACTGACGGATCAAATCTCGATGGGTCCACTGGCTTCGGTATCTTCAACAATACTATCACCGCTTCATTCAAGCTCAATGATCCCGCTTCAGTTTACGTCGCAGAGTTAGCTGCAATTCAGTACACCCTTGGGATCATCGACACTCTGCCCACAGATCACTACTTCATCGTTTCGGACAGCCTCAGCTCTATCGAGGCTCTTCGTGTGGTGAAGCCAAAAAAGCAACTCCCTTATTTTCTGGGGATGATACAGGAGTCCTTGTGTACGTTATCTGAAAAATCTTATCAGATTACCTTTGTTTGGGTCCCCTCTCATTGTTCTATCCCGGGCAATGAAAAGGCCGACTCATTAGCAAAGGTGGGCGCATTAAATGGTGACATATACGAAAGACCAATCTGCTTCAACGAATTTTTTAGTATTTGTCGTCAGAGGACGCTCAACAGTTGGCAGACCTCGTGGAGCAATGGGGAACTTGGACGATGGCTACATTCGATTATCCCAAAGGTATCAACGAAGCCTTGGTTCGGGGGGATGGATGTGGGTCGGGATTTTATTCGCGTAATGTCCCGACTTATGTCCAATCACTACACCATGGATGCGCATTTGCGGCGTATTGGGCTTGCGGAGAGTAGTCTGTGCGCTTGTGACGAGGGCTATCACGACATCGAACACGTTGTCTGGGTATGCGCCGGGTATTGTGACGCCAGGTCTCAGTTAAAGGAATCCCTTCGGGCCCGAAGTAGACCACCCAATGTACCAGTCCGAGATATGCTGGCAACTCGTGATTTCCCCTATATGTCCCTTATTTATACCTTCATAAAAACGATAAATATCCCAATTTAGCCCTTTTATTTCTCGTTTTTAGAGTTTCCTCCTGCCTTGTGGAACCGATCAGCTCCAGAGTGCCACTATGTAACCGCCGTCGCCCTTACCACTACGCCTGCATAGAAGGAAACTGAAGCGAGAGCGACTCGAGGTCCGATGACTTTTGAAGGATTCCCCGCGGGTCCGAAGAATACCATCCGCCAATCGACGACTTACTAGACTGAGGCGCAAATTTGCTTCGCTGATCCCCCTCCCCCCCCCCCCGTTCGAGCGAAAGTTGCAAGATATGCTCTTCTTTCCCTGTCTCTCCCCTGTCCTTGATACAACTGCTGCTACACTGATGCGGAAATAAGCCACCCTCTGAATATCTTGACCAAGCATAAGTTTTAGTTAAAAAATTCAAATTAGTATTCTGTATTCCTAGTTTTAAGATAGCTTTAATTTTTACTCTTTATTGAAACTCTTGTCCTCCATCTTGTAAATAGAATTGAATCCCTAGTTTTAAGATTTCTGTGAAATTTCTCATAAATATTTGTTCCCCCCTTTTGTGTACTAAACTATATTGTTAGTTTTAAGATAACCGTAAAATATTTCGTAAAATACTATTACTCCCTCTCTTGTATATCAAAGTGAATCCCTTGTTTTAAATTTTTTCATAAAAAAATCTTTTGGCCCTCTCTTGTATATTGAATCTTATTTCTAGTCTTAAGATAGCTGTAAACTTTTTTTCCTTTGTAAAAAAATATTTCAACATTGTAACCTCCTAGTTTTAAGATATCCAAAATGTAAAAACATAAGTATTTGGCACCGCCAAGCTAACGCATTTGTGCCTATCAAATAAACGAAATGAATAAAAAAAAAAAAAAAAAGGACTCGATGGGCGATGACACTGCGGTGACCGGCAAAGCAATATCATTTGCGAGTACGAGATCCAACAGACGTTCGAATAATGAGCCAGATCCTGAAGTGCTACTTTCAGAGCAGAGTGTTGCTGCACGAGACGAGCGAACTCTTTGGAACGGGATGTACGATGGGGTCTTAACACTGCGACTGCCCAGGAAAGTTAAAATCATGGGTTTCCCGGACGACGTGTCACCAACGGTGATGAGTGAGATACTTGAAGAAGTGAAGGAGTTAATAGACGCGATTAAGAGCTGAATGGACGGGGTCAAGCTGCAAATTGCTCACCACAAGACGGAGGTGTGTTGTTGGTCAGCAACTGCACCGTTGGAGGGGACGTGATTGCTTCGAAGCGTGCACTGAAGCAATTGGGAGTGATAATCGGCGACCGGTTGAGCTTTAACAACCAACTGCGAAAAGTCGGTCATCCGTGTTTCGCCATCGATACTGCGATATGGGGTTCCTTCCTGAGGTGCTGCGCTGAAAACCAAGCGGAACCACGAAAAGCTGAACAGGACGTTCCGGCTGGTGGCCGTACGAGTTGCGATTGCGTACAGAATAATATCTTTGGAAGTAGTATGCGTTATCGTCGAGATGATCCCCATCTGTATCATCCTGGCGGAGGATAATGAAGCGCCAGAAACGTGAGAAATATGATGAGAATCAATTCGATGGTGACGTGTCAGCAGGAATGGGACAATGCGGAGAAACGAAAGTGGACCTACCGGCTCATGCCAAACCTGTCGACGTAGGTCTATAGAAAGCACGGAGAGATGACCTTCCACCTGAAACAGCTTCTGTTGGGTCACGGTTGCTTCAGAAAGTATCTTCATCAGTTTGGGTACGTAAAGTCCCCATTGTGCTCCGGAATGTGAGAACGTTGAGGAGACAACGGAGCATGTGGTGTTCGAATGTCCGAGGTTTGAAGCGACGTGCAGAGAGCTGCTTAAAACGGGAGGACCTGACATCAACCCGGATAATGTAAGCAACGTAACGTAAAGACGTGGAACACAGTCAGCAGAGTTATGATGTAGATCATGACCGTCTTACAGCGGAGAGCAATCACCACCAGGGAACTCTCCGTAAAAATAAGCTAGATCCACCGCCGAGGACTAGTCGACTAGACTAGCACCGAGTATGGGTCGTCGAAACGCCAGCAAACTGGACGCCAAGCTCCATCAGGAATCGCCGAACTGACCTCGGAACCTGGTTGGTTGGCTCGCTTTCGAACTTCTCTCGCAGGGTAACTCTTCGTCGGAGCGGAGTAGGCTAGATCCATTGTCGGAGACTAGACCGAGTAATTCGCGAACAAGTCGGGGAGCTGTATGGCTCATCAAGGAAGTAGTGCTAAATGGCACAAGAAGAGAGCTGAAGCACTTCAAAGAGTTGCGGTGCTAAATGGCACCGTGCACGGAGCCAAAGTACTCAAGAAGGTGTGGTACCGAAACCAAAGAAGAATCAGTACCGGGAGAACTTCTTTCGCCGGGGAACTTTCCGTCAGCGTAGAGTCTGATTCACCGCCGAGAACTAGACTGTTGACCCCGACGAGACTCCACCGGAATCGCTGAACTGACCTCGGCACCTGGCTGGTTGGCTCGCTTCCGAACTTCTCTCACCGGGGACTAGACCGAGTAGTTCTCGAACAAGTCGGAAGCTCAACGAGGACGGGGTACTAAATGGCACAAGGAAACCGAAGGGGTCAGTAAATTAGACAGTCTGAAGTTTGCCGCCAAGATTGTCCTCGTAGCTTTCCTACTATCGTACAGAAATTGTTTGTGTGGATGGTAGAAAACTGGTAGTGTGTCGAGGATGGGTGCTGTAAGAACTAACTACGAAGTAGTTGGATAGCAGGATGTGCTATGAACATAAGAAAAACTCCCAAAAAAATTTCTTACTTTTGTTAAAAGAAAAAAGGTCTGGATTAGAGAAAATCGAACCAGAATGCCGCAGCGACGACAAAAAGACTGGCTAGCGGTTACTAGCGGAATTCAAACTGCTCACAAACAGACTGGGAGTGTCATTGAAGATCTATATGAAATATCTGGTTTGGCTGCCTGGTTTGTATCTGTGGCTTGAAAAGCGGAATTTGTTGTTACGGGAACTGTCAACCAGGAACGTCTTCAATCATTTTGCCGTCATATGAATACGTTAAATGAAACGCATCAATGTGGAAGCTTTGATCGAAATCGCTATCTCTAAAGCCTGTAAATAAACATTGCTTAACTTCAAATGTGTATCAAAACGAATGTTTCAAAAATTGAACTCAAAAACACAACTCATGTTTAAAAGAAGGACATTTGTTTCATAAAATGTATTCATATTACAAACAAGTAGTACCAAAAGTGGAACAAAACATTTGAAAAATAGTCCCAATTTTTAAGAAAGACTATCCTGTGCAATTCAATTCGATTTTAATATAGATTCAAGGAAAGCTCGAAAGAAGGATTCAACACCTATGCTGCCCATGATCGCAAACTAGTACCATAAAGATAGAAAATCCCATAGAAAATGAGACAAATATGCGATCATAAGTAGTATGTTTGAATAAACCCGGCAAACGAAAAGATCACAAGTTTGCGTGCAAGTGCTATTTTGCATGCAAATTCAAAGAACTGCTCATGTTTAAAAGAAGGAACCAATCCCTATGTTCGAGTATCAACGGCACATCCTCAGCCGATTTACACCGCATCAGTTCCTTAAATTAGGTAATGCGCAAACCACTGACTTCACCAATGAATAAAAAAAACTTCGCAATAAAATTTTATTCGTTACGTATTCTAGGGAATGACTTGCTGAGGAATGGGGTATTCTGGATAAAGGCTTTCTAGTGAATGGTCCATTCTGAGGGATGGAATTCTGAGGAATGTCTTTCTGGAAAATAGCTTTCTGGGGAATGGTATAGAATCATTTTAGGAAAAGAAGGCATTCTATTTTATAATTAAATATCTCAATATTTGGCATTCCGTTTTTATTCTTCAATTATGAGTTAATTGTGTTTTTAAATAATCTTTTATTGTTAAGTATAATTTTTCTGTCGATTAAGGATGTATTTTCTCTTTTTTCGGTTACCTGTTGCCTCTACACCAAAAATGTAGCTGACAAATCACAAACCATTACCAAAGAATGTAAGTTTTTATGTTCGTTGATTTGTTTTTATTTATGTTTCTCTATATAACAGTTCGATAAACGTATCACTTGGAAAAAAATCCTTTTTTGTTCGCAGGTCGCAAACTGGCGTATGGAAAAACTAGAGGTAGATTCCAAATCCGGCTCCGAGGAAGAATTCTTCGATTGCGTAGGTAAGACCGGATGGTTTCTAAGATGTGATCTTATTTCTACTATCAAAATTACAGTTAACTGAACACTTTTAGTTTCCATCACGAATTTTATACCTAAGTTTGTTCACTTGCTTTCGACACATCTTTTAACAACTGTATAACGTTTGCATGCTAAAACACATTTCGTGGAACACGCAACTACCTACCCTACCAAAGCACGTGGTACGTTCTTTTCTTTTTATATTTTTGATTAGCTTTTTTTTCTAGAATAGTTCGCATCCCGCAGTCAGTTCAAAGCTAACCTTTCTTCTTTTGTTCGCTAGGTGACATTGTCGAACAAACGTCGCTTGCCAAGTGGAGCTCACTGGAACTGCTCGCCGAAGAGGAAGACAGTCCCCCGACGACAGGCGATCGGAATGAGGAAGATTCTATCTTCAGTCACAGTTACCTGCAGCGGGTAGCCTCCGAACGGGGCAGTCGGCGTCCAACGCTCGGAACATCTTCCAGCATCGATCGTGGCAACGGAGATTCACCGCCTGGATCACCTGGATTACCGTCCTGTCCGACAACGGTTCTGATACTGGTGCTGCACG
Organism: Topomyia yanbarensis; assembly: GCF_030247195.1. NCBI lineage: Eukaryota > Metazoa > Arthropoda > Insecta > Diptera > Culicidae > Topomyia > Topomyia yanbarensis. The sequence goes on along the minus strand of NC_080670.1, from coordinate 180,263,456 downwards.
CAGGAAGTGTTTTGGATGCTAATTCGGATATGACAGCGAAAAAATCCGACGTGACAACGTTTCGCGGAGCTTTCGAGTCCGTTATGCGGCAGCATTATCCCTCACTGGTTGGACACGTGGCACTTCGGTTGGTTCCGTGTCCATCTGTGTGCACCGATGCGCTAGGAATACTCTCCAGTCTGAGTCCCTACTCGTTTGATGCATCCCCCGCATCAACGGCCGACATTCCTAATCTAACGGATGTTCCGATAGGAGCTATTCCCCTGCTTACGACATGTTCGCCGGAATTTCAAGATGCGGTGAACCGTTCGATAGCTAGCGCCAATATGGTATACGCGGAGTTTTTGCGAAGCGATGAAGGAAAAGGCTTCAATGGACAAGTGGCATTGATCGGAGATTCGATGGGAAGTGTGTTAGGACACGATGCGCTCTGTCGGACTCACGTACGGCACGGAAGCGAAGCTTCCGGATTAGATCACCTAGTGGACTTTGTGGAAGTGAACGACCTAGATGCGAGCAAACTGCTGACGGCGCCATCGCCACGACGAAGGTCTTCCTCAACCTGTGAAGCTCGAGTGCAAAGGTTCGATTTCGAAGTGGGAGACTTTTTCATGTTTGGCAGCCCCTTGGCTATTATCCTAGCCGCTCGAAGACTCAGCGATAGTCGCTACGGTACGCACAAACCTTCCTGCACTCAAATGTACAATCTATTCCATCCCACTGATCCAATGGCTTCCCGGTTGGAACCGCTGCTAAGTGCGCGTTTCTCAATGCTCCTTCCGGTGAATGTACCTCGCTACGCGAAATACCCGCTGGGGAACGGACAACCATACCACCTACTCGAACTGATACAATCTAGCCCGCAGATATTCAGCAATGGTCCACCCGCTCGGCGACTTTCCGACGTTTCGATCCAAAGTGCCGCCTCCGGTATGATCGATAATGTTCCCCTAACGACCATCAATCAACTCCAGCAGCGCTGGTGGGGATCAAAACGACTAGACTACGCTCTCTACTGTCCTGATGGACTTAGCAATTTCCCTTCACACGCCCTCCCCCATCTGTTCCACGCTAGCTACTGGGAATCTAGCGACGTGATCGCTTTCATCCTACGCCAAATCGGACGATTTGATAATCTGACCCTCGTTGGGTCGGAAGACAAAGACATGTCTTCCTTCCGGCCGGCTCAACCACGTGAAAAGTGGAACAAAAAACGAACCTCAGTCAAGCTAAAAAATGTTACCGCCAATCACCGAGCTAATGACGTTATAGTGAAAGAAAACGAGGCTCAAAAGTTGGTGGCTCGCTTCATGTACGGCCCACTGGATATGATTACGCTGGCCGGGGAAAAAGTTGATATCCACGTGATGAACGACCCACCGGGTGGCGAGTGGCAACTGCTGTCAACGGAAATCACCGATAAAACCGGACGTATCACCTACACCTTACCCGAGGAACGAAGTCTTGGCTACGGTATCTATCCGGTGAAAATGGTTGTGCGAGGTGATCACACCTCGGTCGATTTTTATATGGCCGTAGTTCCTCCGCGAACCGAATGCGTTGTGTTTAGCATAGATGGATCATTTACCGCGTCCGTATCGGTGACCGGGAAGGATCCGAAAGTACGAGCAGGAGCGGTGGACGTGTGTCGACACTGGCAAGAGCTGGGTTATCTGCTGATTTACATCACCGGCCGGCCGGATATGCAGCAACAGAGGGTACTGTCATGGTTGAGCCAGCATAACTTCCCGCACGGACTGGTGTCGTTTGCTGATGGTTTGTCTACTGATCCGCTGGGTCACAAAGCCGCCTATCTGAACACGTTGATTCAGAGCCACGGCCTGGTTGTGCATCAAGCTTACGGCAGCAGTAAGGACATCAGCGTGTACACCAGTATTGGACTGAAACCAAAGCAGATCTTCATCGTTGGCAAGGTGAGTGTCGGGTCGTGGCTGACTAGCATTATTTTATTCATTTTTATGGCCAATATCTTCATTCAGACAATTTTCTAAGGAAGCGCAAGGTCTTTTCTAGGGTCAAAACATGGCCAAGGACATAGAATTGTAACATATAGGCCTGTAGATACGGGTGGCGGAATGTATCTGGTTCCAGGACGCTACTCTTGTTCCAAGTCTGCAGTTGGACGTTTCTTACTTTAGCTATTCCGTTTGAGGGACTTTTATGGAGGGGGACTTCAAAAGAGACCATTGCCGACTTGGCACGTGATACTGTAGAATTCATACTGTTCTCCAGTATTCCTTCCTAAACATTGGGTGTTACTTTGGGAGAGATTGTGTTCTTGCCCCTTGGCTCCATTGCGTTCTTTGAGCCATCTTGATATATTTCCATTGCGTTCTTTGAGCCATCTTGATATATTTCTGAGCTATTTAGCTCCTTACCATGTCGCGATCTATTCGAGTTGAAGTTACCCAACACCGACTGAGAGTTCCCCGGCTACGGAATTTCTCCCGATACCGATACCCGTTTCTTTGCTTTGAGCAATTTAGCTCCCAGCTTTGACGCAATCTGCTCAGATAAGTCCTGGCGGTTAATCTAGCCTACTTTCACGGAGAGCTCCTCAATTATGGTCTTTCTCCGGACACCAAATTTCCCATTTTTCACCGATTGCACGATCTTGTTTTTTATACTTCCTATATACCCAAGTCGAAAGAACTGGTTTGAGCCGGGGCGTCCATCTTCTGCCGAATCCCAATTTTGCAGCCAAGTGGTCATAGAGTGCTGAGAGCTAAGTTTTTTCCGTATTCCCATGGTCCCCTTCACTTATAGCTTTCACTATCCTCCGTTAAGATGATGTCGATGGGGATCATTCCAGCGATAATGCAGATTGCCTCTGATGAGATAGTTCTGTGCGTGCTCGCGATTCGCATGACCGTGAGCCTGTACGTACTGCTCAACTTCCCTCGAGTTCAGTTCGGTACCGAAACCCAAACGGAACCTCCGTACCTCAATACGACGAAGTTACGCTGGCCAGAAGACACCTCTTGCTACTACTTGGCTCGGCGCTGTTCGGCATAATTCTGGCTAGAGCGTTGATAGGTTTGATCGCCTTCTCATAGGGACAGTCAACCTGGGTATTGAAGTTCAGCCGGTCATCAATCATCACACCTAACTGTTTCAGCGTCTCTCTATGATACTATGATATGTCCCTCGACAGTTGCTGATCAGTAGCAATTTCCGATCATGCCGATAGCTTCCATCACCAACATTTTTACCTTTTCTGCTGTCTCTTCCAATGCCGTTATTACAATATCGTCCGCGAACCTGTGATCTGCACACCTTAGGCGTCAGTACGTCGTTATACATCTCGTTTCAGAGCGTTGGACCCAGAATAGAGCCTTGTGGGATTCCTACCGAAAGTTTAACCGATTTCTGTCCCCTGTTTGCCTCGTAGACTTGAATCCGGTTCTTGAAATAGCTCCTAAAAATTCTGCATAGGTAACTAGAGAACATCATTATGTACAGTGATTCAGCGATCACTTCCCAGCTCGCGATATTGAACGCGTTCTTGGCGTATATCGTTATCACGGGACAATAACGATTTCCTCTCTCGATAACGGCCCTGTCTAAGAGTTTCCCGAGCGTGTCCAGCAGGTATCTTGGTCAATACAATGGATCCTTGAGAGGTTTGCCTGGTGATCTTCGGAAGCTTTTGGAGCCATTTTTTCAACATATCCGGGAATGACTGAATTGCAGCTCTCAATACGACCGTTGGGGATTCCATTTGCTGCGGGCGCTTTCCTTACCTTTGAACCCTTCGCCACAGCTGCGAGTTCCTCGTTGAAGACTTGGTATCACTTCGGTGTTGTTCTTCTACGATAACCTGCAGTTTGTCAGGGCATATTTCCAGAGGCGTCACGGGCCGTCTGATCTTCGCCCTCGCTACACGGTACGGGGTTGGTGTCAACGCCTTGACATAGCTCTTTGAAGCTAGTCGATTTGTGCCGCTTTATCTCACGTTTTGGTGTGGCCTGTGCGGCGTGGATTGTCCAGCTCCTTGTTCCACCTTGTTCATTGGCTCTAGTTTTCTTGTCATGATAGCGTCACATGCTTCAGCTAGCGTTTCTGTCAACTCATCCGCGTTCGGGTCACTGCTCGGAATGCTTCCACAAAGAGATCCTTGTCGAATGACTTCGTGTCCACTTCCGGGTTCTCGCCCTCTGCATTACAGCAAGGTTTCGTTGACCAATGCTATACCGGATTGCCTGGTGGTCACTATGTGCGTAGTCTGCGCTAACCCTCCAGTTCACGTTTGCTACTAGCAAAAGGCAACGTCCACGATGGATTCTCGGCTGTCTCGGTTCTCTGCTGCTCTGAAAATCTAGCGAAATCGTTTTACATCAGCAGCGGCTGTTCGTTCAGTGAGCCATTTGCGCGCCTTCCGGAGGGATAACATTCAGCTAGGCTAGAGCTTCCAGCAAGCTATACCCTTTTGTGGTACGACTGCTTCCCCACTCCACTGCCCAAGCATTGAAATCTCATCCAACGATTACCGGTCGTTGCCCGGCTAGTTCTCCGGTAAGCTTATCTAGCATCCGACGGAACTGTTCCATCGTCCATCTAGAAGGTGCGTAGCCTACATATAAAGAACCCATTGATTTAGGCAATTTCGAAATTTTCCTTGTGATCGCAGTCAGGTTCCTGCACTCAAGCACTGTTTCGTGGGATAATTGAAGCCCTTACGATTGCTTCTTCGTCTAGCGACTTTTCGATGAGCGTCTTGAGGGCTAAGCTCTTGCCCCGTTCGCCTATCTGAGTGCGGTGAGTTTTCGCCACATTCTCCCCCAGCTGCTTCACTTCCGGATCGATTCTCGCTTTCCCAAAGAAGCTCAGCGAACGTCATTCCAACCTTCATCTTGAGAATTAAAGCACCATAGATCTTTTCCCGACGAGGCTTGTGTATATCTTTCCTTTCTCTCTGCCATTTCGGTTTCGCCGCTTAGCACCAACCGCTTGCTTCATTACGATCGCATTCTTTGTCTTTCTTTGATTTTTCTTCTCTTCCTCTTCACCATTTGTCTCCATTTTACTTTTTTCCAAACCTGATTTACGGGAGCTCTTTCTTCTTGAGCTCCGACGTGCCGGTCTTCCCTTGCTGCAGCCCTTCTTGAGATGTTACACTACTTTTTTGTGCAAACGTCTGGCTCAGCACGAGGCATGGAACTCTTTCGAGCTCCTGCTGCTATTATTGGCGTTTGTCACTGCTCGAGCTCGAAGTGGCCACCGGTTTCGAAGATTCTCAGGAATCTCGTCGTCAATGGTGAACAATGGATCGTTGAGAAGCTGAGGTCCATCTCACGACATCCCACTAGTTATAAGTGCTGCCTGTAGTTGACCACGCGAAATAATGTCGGCTGGGTTAGCGGCTGATCGAATATAGTTCCACTGCAGACCATCGGTAAGTTGTTGAATTTTAATAACTCGATTTCAGACAAAGACATCGAGCCGACTAGGCTGCTTCTTCAACCATGCCATCACAATTTCGCTATCGGACCACAGCATGACTTGCTGGAATTCAATTTGTATGATTGGAAGCACCTTGCTTACCAAGTTCGAGAGTAGGAGCGCTGCACACAGTTCCAATCTCGGAATCGATACGTCGTGAAGTGGAGCCACCTTCGATTTGCTGGTTAGCAAACTACATTTGGTCGAACCATCGGATAGAATGCTGCGAATTTAGAGGCAGGCTCCAAAGGCGATGGTGGAGGCGTCAGCAAAACCGTGCAGTTCATACCTTACTGCTCCATCGAAAGTAACTCGCCGTGGAATGGATAATTGTTTCAGAAGTGTCAGAGACTGCTTAAGTTCGTTCCATTGATGCTCAATTTGGTTGCCCACTGGATCTTCCCAGTCCTTCTTTGTGTGCCAAAGTTGTTGTATCAGTAGTTTAGCGAGGACAATGGTTGGCGAATAGATCCCAGCGGGTCGTACAGTTTCGCCACTTGAGAGTAGATGCTTCTTTTCATTACTGGTCGCTTGGATTCGGTTAACGTAGATGGCAAACCTGCGAGAAAAAGTTCATCGGCGGATGAATCCCAGAGTAGACCAAGAATTTTGATTGCTTGGTTGATGTCGTTATCTTCAATCGGTTTCGTTGATTCTCGTTCGTCGATCGGAATGTGTGCGATAAATTCTGAGGAATTTGAACACCATTTATTTATTGAGTTGGAATTCAGCCCTTCTCAACATCGATTTGAGCTGATGATACGCTTCGATGGCTTCTTCAAGTGTATCAGAGCCCGACAAAATATCATCGACGTAGCAATCCTTTTTTATGATGTTCGCAGCAAGTGGAAATTCTTCGCCTTCGTCGTTAGCTAGTTGCACCAAGCATCGGGTTGCTTGGAACGGAGCTGATGCAGTTCCATAAGTCACCGTGGTCAACTCTAGAATCTTCAGATGTTCAGTAGGATTATCTCTTCAGAAGACTCTCTGGAAACGGGTGTCCTTAGGATGCATGCGAATCTGTCGGTACATTTTGGAAATGTCGGATGAGAAAATATATCGATGCACTCGGAATCTTAATGCGATGTCGAACAGCTCACTCTGCACAACTGGTCCCACAGCCAGTACATCGTTAAGGGCTAAATTCGTCTCGGATAATTTCGCGCTGGCATCAAATACCACTCTGCATTTGGTGGTGGAGCTACTGTGATGCGGCATGTAATAGGTTTTTTGACTGGGCTCGTCATCTCTCTCGTTCACTTCCTTGCAGTGACCGAGTGTTTGGTATTCACGAATGAAATCGACGTATTGAATTTTCAAATCGGGGTTTCGGTTCAGTCGGTTCTCTAGCATATAAAATCGTTTTAGAGCTAATGAACGACAGCTGTCTAGCTCGTCGAGGTTTTCTTTTAGTGGGAGTCGAACTACAAATCTGCCGGTCGAATATCCACAGTACGAAGATGCAAAATGTTTCTCACATTGTTGTTCTTCGGATGTACTGGGCGCAGCGTTTGGAACTTTTTCAAGCTCCCAGAATCTATGCATCGAATCTTCGACAGATTTAATCGATACTACTTGCGCATATTGCACAGGTTCGAGCTGCTGGTCTAGTTGGATAGTCCCTGCAACTAACCATCCAAGGTGTTACTCACGCAGCTCCGAGAGACCTTCGATTAGAGTGAGGTGACCTGGCTTCATTAGCTTGAAGAAAAGTTCTGCTCCGATGAGCATATCAATACTATCGGCACGGAAGAAGGTTGGATCGGCTAGCTGAATACCTCGAGGAATGTTCCAACCTGTGCCGTCGATGTTCTTCGATGGAATCGTACCGGTGATTCTCGGAATTATCAAGCATTCCAGTTTCGCTCTGAAGTCGCTGCAACGGGAAATCAGGCTCACCTCGATCTTGTCACGTGCGGTTGTCCTTAGATTGTTTATGCCAGCGATTGGAACGCTAGCCCTCTGCTTCTGAATCCCTAGAAATGTGGCCATCTTTTCGCTGATGAAGTTCACCTGAGAACCACTATCCAACAGAACGCGGCAATTATGTGTTTGGTCATTTCTGTCCTTCACCAAGACGACTGTGGTTTGCAAAAATACCACTTTCGACTGATGGATGTGGTGGCACGAACACGTAGTTGACACTGATTGCTCCTTCCGTTGAACTGGGGATGGAGTCACCCTTTGACCAGATGATTTGAGTTCTTCCTTCTCTATTGTCGGTGCTGTTTTCATTCGGGAGTCGTGTGTCGGTGTGGCCTCATCTTCGTGCAATTGAGTGTGGTGATGCTTCTGGCATTTACGACAGCTTTTGGATGACGTACAGCTGTTCGAACGATGACCCTTCCTGAAGCAGTTGAAGCAAATTCCAGTTGCTCTCACCCTTTTCTTCCTTTCGCTGCTGGAAAGAGTGCTTAACTTGTCGCACTGATAGTTCAGGTGTGGACCACCACAAAAATCGCATTTTTCCTTCGTCTGTTGATTTGACGTAGCAGTATGTGCTCGTTGGCTAACGTGCTTCGGTTGCGAAGAATGTGATTTATGGGCGGAAATCATTTTTGAACTCGTGCCGGAACTAGCAGCTTCACATCTCTCCAAAACTTGGCAATGCGACTACAGAAACTCCATTGTTTGCTGAAATTTCGGCAGCTCTCCAGGTTTAAGAGACTGCTCCCAATGTTTTCTGGTTGATTTATCCAATGCCACTGTCAACAGGTAGACGACAATCAGCTCAGACATACCAGACATCTCCTGGTTCTGGTACTCCAAACTTTCCACGTGTTTTGTGCATTCGTCTAGAAGATATCGCAGCTCGTTGTGAGATTCGGACGTCATCTTCTTCAAACTCAAAAGTCCACGGATATGGGTTTCAATAATCACTCGCTTGTTCTCGTTACTTTCCGTCAATATCCTCAAAGCTTGTACGTAATTTCTCTGGTTTATTGTCTTCGCATCTAGGACGCCGGCTGCATTACCCACTAAAGCTTTGTCGAGGTGGTATAGCTTGATAACGTCGGAATCTCGAGAAAGCGCCATAACATCTTGGAACATGGCTTTGAACTTCGGCCATGCTGTGTAGTCCCCGTCGAACGTCGAAATTGGAGCCTTCAGTGGTTGTTGGTGAACTACTATTTGTGGTGTCGGGTCAGCTTGATACTGCATGATGCGAAATTCCACTTCAGCTGATGTCATGTTGTACAGCTGCTCGAATTGCACGTACACGTTTTCGTGGAGGGGCATTGCGTCGTCAGGGATAATGGCCACAATTTGATTATGGAAACTGGAGAACTCGGAGTAAGCTGCACGAAGGTTGCTCAAAAACACTTTCAAATGTGGGATTCCCAATCCCTGGTTGTCGAGAGCTTCTTGGATACGAAGTACCTTCTTCAGTGACTGGTGTCGTTGGCGAGAAATCGATTTAACTTGTGCGATGACACCAGCGTCCGCGCCAATGTCACTATCCTTATTGCCATTTCCATTCTCTTGTTCATTGTCGAAGCCAGGAAACTCATCGTCGGATAGTGGCGGCAAATGTTCGGTCGACATTTTATTTACCCCCTTCAAGTCCTTTTGCGGAATAACTTTGCTCATTTTCACTGGTTGGTGACTTTCTCTCTAGTCGTTAGTCTATATAACACTAGCGGTATGGCACTCGGGAACCGTTAAATTCGGTTCGAAGGACCATATGTTCGGTTAAAAAGCACATTATTGGGTTGGACTGTTCAGGACGGATCCCTAAGTGTCACTTGTTTCGGTTGTTCTGTGCGGTTGTTTTCCTTTCACTGTCGGAATAGTAAAATCCTCGTAGTAACACCGTCGGAGAGGAATCGTAGTCGGGATCACTACTGTAGGATAACACTTCAATCGTATCGTAATCACTACTTTCGGATAACACTTCACTTTTCGCACTTGATCTTTTGCCAGATCGGAAATTCAAAGAAAACTGTTTCCATCAACCGAAGTCGACTTCTTATATAGCGCTCAAAATGTTGCGCGACAAAAATTGGAACATTCCTGAATATTCCACAAAACTGGCGTCACTGCAACTCACGCGGTCATCATTCAGTGCGTGTGATGATGTTGATGATGGTAATGACGTCGGGTGCTCATCGATAGCGACGGTGCGCTTGTTTTTTCTCGCTGTCTCGTAATCTTTCGCTCTCTCTCTCATTCACTCGGTCACCCAGTTAAACTCATTCCGGAACCGGTTCGGATTTCTGAATGGAGTCATTATGGATTCCAAATCAAACGCAACAACCGATTCCGACTCAGAATCGGTTGTTTCATTTGATTTGGAACCCATACTGACTCCATTCAGGATTCCGAATCAAATTCCGAATGGTTTGACCGGGCAGCAGCGCTATGGCTAGCGGGGATTGGAAATGTTAAGGTTCCCCCACACTGACGCGATTATGTCGCAGCGACTGCGAAAATTTCGCGAAGCGACTTGTCGCTAGCAACTCTGCTCATGACGACAGATGTGCGCTCCCATACTGACGCGAACTTTTCGCGTCGGCTGTTGCGAAATTGCAGCGATTTTTGAACAATCGCTGCGTGCGAGCATTGTGTCACAGTCGCTGGGTGTTCGCCAGATATTCAAGATGGCGCAGACTAATCAACTATTGTCATTTGGCGCATCTCAACTTTACATAAGTTGACCAGAATTCCGAAAAAAATGAAAATAGTTATACGAAAAAAATCGCCTAAATTTCAAAACCAAACTGATGGACGCTTCTATACCACTACCAAGTCCAACAAAACTTTTTGAAAACGAAGATTACATACCGTATGAAAGCCAGGTAAATCGAATAAATACTGGAGCGGTAAAATTGAATTGAAAGTAGGGTGGTTAGAGCTATTTACTATAATCCAGTGCTTCAAGTCCTTCGAGAATAAAAAATATTCCAAAGCGGACTCATCTTTCCAAAGAGCTGATCGAAAAATAGTTCGACGAACCCAACGATTCCGACGTAGAAGAATTAGTGCAAGCATTGGAAAAACGAAACGTCGGTAATAATACGGATGATGAGAAAGGCCTCCCGGAAAAGGACGATCATTTCTTGTTCAACGAAGATGTTTTAGCATTTTGTTTGAGGGAAGAAATTAACGCCAATGAACGGTTGAACATGTTATGCCAAAGATTCCATAACAATCTGAAATATAAGAATATAAAGTTCATACCGCAAATCGAGCGGGAGATTGAAGTTCCCCACAACATAAAGATAATCGATGAAATCTTGGGTACGGACTCGATCGGAATTCCCATGCGATCAGATGATAATCATGTTTCTTCAGCTGGACGAATAAATAGCAACCTCTCGTCGAGCAAGTTCTGTATGTTGGTTAACGGTATAACCCAATAGAGCAATTGCACATCAAATCAAAATATACTCACACTAGCTTTGTTCCAGTACAAGGAAATCACTCCGGAGTAAACAGGAGCAAAAAATTCTTGCTCCTTTTTACTCCGGTTTGCTACCAGAAGAAGAAAAAAAAGAAGAAGAGAGTAAAGGAACGATTTTCTCCGGAGTCCTTCCAGTTTCTCCTGGAACAGACCTACTGATAGCTGCTCAATTTCTCACGAGTATATGTACATTCGAAATCAAAACCCCACTGCTTCTGGTCGGATATACGCGCAGCAACGACGAATCATCTGAATACACCTCTATCGAAGACTGCATATCAAGAAGACTGCTAACTCTGTCCAGAATATGGAGACAGTAACAGCAACGCCACTTGCGGGTAAAGGTGGTACTTCCCATAGTGATGCACACACACATATACACTTTTACATTAAGCTTCCTACCTTCAGACAATAGAGGTGCTGTAACCTCTGTCGCTTCTCGTTTGTATGGGGGAAGGAAAGAGATATCAGTCTTCTTAATATGCAGTCTTCGCCTCTATGCTAACCGGATCTAATCTGCCGTATATGCGAGAGTTAACTTACATCTTCTTGTTTATAATCCTGGTACCGAATGTGGAGACTCCCAAGTTCGGCACCAACGGGCTGGAGTGTGTGGTGTTGCAGCAGACTGGTGCGTATTTATCTGTGAGGAGAGGAGTACCGCAGCGAGTTTCCCAGGAGGGGATGCTACCGCTAGCAATGTTGATCAGTGGCGAAAGGGTCTGCGTTACAAGGCTGCTTGGTCCGATCAAAGTTCCCTTTGTGATCGATTAAAACGTGGAGCTAATGATATATAGGCGATATGTTTCGCCAATTCCTATTCACTACAACATGGACGCATGTTCACAAATTGGCGGAATTCGGTCCACTAACCGAGTAATTTTTAATCGGTTCCAAAGATAGACAATATTTATGAAGCCAAGCTTCGCCGAAGGATTAAGGTGTTTTATTACCTTGTTTTACATCTTTTTGGAGTACGATGTGTATCTTATCTTAGGACAAAGTCTCCTAACAGGCGATAGTACTTCTGTCATTATACGAGAGAACAACGATTTCTACTTTGTAGATCCAACCAGCGGTAAAAAATACTCCAGCTCCGATACGTACTGTCCTTTAAGTAGAATTTACTACTTTGTCAATCAGGACAACGTCTAGGGAAATATTCAAAAAGAGAACCGGGTGTTCCTGACGCAGCTAGATGTGAACAAATCAGCCTACTGAAGACCGCTATTCAATCGATCTCATGAAGCTCCCACCGGTTGTATTCACGATGGAATTTACTTGTACAAAAATGCACTGAATGTACGAGATTTGTAAAAAACTATTGAAAAAAAGATTGTTAAGAAGATTGCAATTTGGAGAACGCACCGTAAAATTACATGGAACCGGTTAGTTTATGAAGCTATCAATTGTGTACTCTCGGATGGTATGCTATAGCAAAAAAACGCAATAACTATATTCTAGTTTCAGCCATATAAGTAACCAACTTGCATACGCCCTTCCCAACTTTCAGTCGGACACTTGTCTGGAAACTAATACGAATGGCAATCTGGAACTGTTCAGTCAACTGTTATCCTTTCCTCAATAGTATATACAATATAAAGTATGCTACAATTTAAACTTTAAACTTGCTTTTCTCGAAATCAATATATTGTCACTTAGCCCGGTCTGACGTAACTCCGACCAGTTCGCTCTCAGCAAGACTTATTCATTACCAGCCATCGAAGTTTAGTCTTTGGTCGTGGTTGCCGAACGAACCATCGCAGATCCGGATCGCAAGAATCTGGGGGATTTGTGTAATCCTCTATTTTCTCCACAGTTATTTCCACCAAACCTTATGACACTGTTGCTATAATTTGTATTTTTCGTAATTTTGCAGTTTTATTACGTACGAAAATCTGTTAGTTTAGACTGTACATCAGGTCAAGGAAAAGCATTTTTGGTTAAAGTTAACAATTAACATAAGGAGCGAATAATTATTTATAATCTTTTGCGCAGCGAATGCCTGCTCAGCTTTATACTCGTCGAAAGCCTCTACGAGGACAACCCGCTTGATCTCGCTACATCTTACGAAGTAAGATAGCTCATTTAGAATTTTATCCATGGTATTGCTCAATTGAAGGCTTCTGCAGATCATTGTTCTCGACAGTTTCACCGGGTGTCCGACGGTTCCATACAAATAGCTACATTGGACCCACAGTATGATGTACGGGTGATTGGTAGTTAGTTTGCACCGCTTCTCCTTCTATCGCTGTATTGTAGCACAATCTGTATCTGCTTCGTAAGCGGAACCACTCACAGGGGCAATGGTACTCACCCAGCCCAGGTAGTACTTTAATATCGCCGTTAGTAGTGCGCTCATGAAAAAATGTGTATCCTTAATGTCGGCCAGCAATAGCAGGTAACAAAGATCGTTCATAAAATTATTATCAATTTTAAGCGCAGCCCGATTAGAACATGTACTGCTTTGAGTTCCAAGAGTGCACGCACCACTGCTTAGCGTTAGCCACATGGGACTTACCAGTTTGGGTACAGTAAAAAAATCCACTGGGCACTGCTGCGTTATGCCGGCAACCAGCATTATCTGTAGCAATAAATTAACACAACTGTTTGAACAGGTAAGTGAAGGGTTTCTATCAAGCCTACCTGGAGTAACTGCGGCTACCTGTAGCTTGCGTTTTCCGCCGCCATTCTTAAACGACACAGCATTGATTCAAATATACTCATGTGTTCCGAGCTGAATGCTTCAATTTCCTGCAGCATGTCATCGTTTAGTTGAACGCACAGCACAATTCCTAGACGTGCCTTTTTGTGCAAAGGTCTCCCGTGATAATTGGTTGCAGTGGAAAGAACATCCCCGCTAAACGCTTTTTGTCTAGTCAGTACTATGGTTTCACTATTCCGTCGATTTTTACCACCGGCGCAACCATCGCTCGCTGTCACTTGACTGCAAGTGTTCACTGAACCGGTCGTATTGACCTCGATGAAAGCTGCCATACTGACTATAGTCGTCTAAACTTGTGCAATTCAGAGGCTGTGGAATATCAATACTGGTATCTAAACTAAGTCTTCGAAAACACTCGAAATCACTAGAAATTGATGCTAGACTGTTTCGGTGCGATGGCGTGGTTGACTTGATTAAAACGCCCAAGGTTCCGTTCCACCATACCCTGAGTCAAGGCCACTTTTGGTTGAATGTCTCGGATCTGCCAGATGCTCCGAATGCGCAAACTCGATTGGCAGTGGTGGCCTTTGTCTGTGGTTGTACGAAGTATCATATTACATCAAAGTGGACGAAGTAACAGTAAACGACCGTAGTGACGTTGTACCTATGGAGCTACGATCACTTTCCGACGTATGTCGGCCGTTGTATAGTGCATTCTGACCGATACTTGGCAGTTCATAGCCCAAGTAGGTGGAAGTGGATACTTTTTTACTGCTGTTGCTGCTACTGTTGGCTACTGAAACACGTAAGCATACTCAATGGTTTTTCGAGTTTTTAATCAATGTACCTTCAAACTGCTGTCCTGGAAGACTATAGGTGCAGAACCAAAAATCATTTCGGCCATCGACGTGGTATCGCTTTTGGTATAGCTGTTGTGCTGATATAAAATTTTGCGATGAAATTTCCCACACTGTTGGATCGCTTTGTGGCTTTGTATTGCGGTACTGCAAGTGGACGTTGTTGCTGCATTGGATTCGCCGGAAATTTTCTCGACCGCACTGGAATCAAACAGTAGTTTACGACCTCGAATGTCACATTCGCGGACAAGAACCTGGTCAGCGGTGAAAGTTGATTCTTCTGAGGTATATTTCTGTGCTGCTGAACTAGCACTGCGCTTCTTGGTATACTATAGTTGAAAACAGATTGTTGAATAATGCAATATTTATAGTCAACTCCATATTAAATTTACAAAAGGGCGAATAAGATTTGTAAACAAACTTTTATTTTGATGGTTTCTCTTAATTTACTATAATTTCAAAGCAGAAAACAATTGAAATTACTTCTACGAAGGGTAAAAATTTACATTAACGCATATTTTCATGAAATTCCACTCTGCCGCAGACTAATGAGCGAAACAAGTTTGTTTACAAAAAAACACTTTCGCCCTTTTGACGAATTAATATTGAACTGATTTACTATCCTCTCTTCTTGTTTGTTTTCTTACTGTGTCTAGACTGTGTCGAGCAAACGACCTGCTTCACGCAAAGATGTTTTAAATATAAAGACACGCGGACAAATACACTATTCTCACTGAATGGCTGATAAAACAATCGAAAAATATTTTTTTTTAATTTTAGGACAACATACGTCGTATTACCATGAGATTAAAATTGAGGTTGTCCCATCTAGCTACTATAGTTTGCAAATGTCACTTTGTGTCGCTTGTAATGCGAAATTCGCGCCGGTGTGGGCACACATGCGAATCGCACTGTCGTAGGAAGCGCGACGAAATCGCTAAGCGAAATTTTCGCAGTCGCTGCGACATAATCGCGTCAGTGTGGGGGAACCTTTATTTTGTTTCTTTTTGGCATGGCATGCGTGTCATTCACATGGCTAGTGGGCGGAAGGGTGAATCGAATGAGCATGGATGCTAGTTTTTCATCTTGCGGACGCAACAGAATATTTTTGACGATAGGGGTTCCGGGTTAAACAGTGCGGTCACACAGGAAGTTTCCATCTAAACTGATACCACCATGATATTCAAAGAGAAGAAGGAAATTTTAGAAACCGAATTTGAATTTTTGATGCCAAATGTCTTTAAAATGCCGTACGTCTTGAAAATCGACGTGATCCGACGTGATCTTCTCGAAAAAAAAATTTCTGTGCTTGACTGCTCATCCGGAGTAACCAGTTAGATATCTATCCACCGGGAAAGTATCGAATTGGCTACTCTTTTTATCAGTATCGAATTGTAAAATACCAGAATCTCAATTTTTGAAAAGCAGCCAGTTTACATTTCAAAGGGGAATCGTCCCGGCGATTTTTAATATTTGACAGGTCAGTCCAGTTCGCGAGCGGCATTCGCTAGCTTAACTGCATCACTTTCATAAAATGATGAAAAACAACATAGTCATGTATGATAGTATTATAATTGGGTTAATCGAATTTTTATTGCCACCCTATTATTCCCCGCCCTAACACACCAATTTTGAGTTTTAACTAATTTTAAAACTTCTATAATTTCAGGTAAGCAAAAAACTGCAATCGCTGGCCACCCCGCTCACCGAAGGCTACGCTTCCCATCTGAGTTCCCTGATAGCTCCAGGTGGATCCCGACCGGCTCAGGGAAATGCTCGTATGGTGATACCACGCGGTTGCTTCAACCTACCCGGTCAGCATCAGTCCATCCGCAGGCGAAGGTTTGTCCCGAGTTAACTCTAACGCCTGCCACGTTTCGTCTCGTTTTCCCAACACTAAGCTCGCACGCATAATGCCTGTATGTCCGACCCCGCGAATACAGATGGTTCGCGAAAACGGCAATCGAAGCCGACGTGTTATATCATTTCGTTCCTCATAAACGTGTAGTAGACGTAAAAGTGCACCCGCTAGAAATCAACAGTAGCAAGCCAAAAACAGCAACAAATTGTGTAGTAGCAGTCCATCACACAACTAGAAACCGAACACATCGCTAAATTTGGTTACACTAAACATTACTAGCTGGATGTTGTCCGTATACCCACATTTGTTCACCCCTGCGTGATATGGTGTCATGTGTAGTTGCATCCCCCATACATACAGCCACGCACATTTGTTAGATGTTGTGTCAGCCTCGATCCACAAAGCCCACCAGCACCAACACCCCCTCCCCGTAGAACTGACGCTAGGTAAAAAATACTACCAAAAGTATGAATCATCACCCATTTCCTTCACATCTTACTCCTCCCCCGTATACAAAAAACTAGCCACGAACCGGGAATATCCTCGCCGGCGCGCAGCGGATTTCTCAAAAGAAAAACATATCTTCACTAGACTGCAGGCTGCTACTGCTGCTGATGCTGCTGCTGGCGTTGCTGAGCGGGGATTGGTGATACTGGACACATCGGGAGCACTTTGTGGCAACTAACAAATTCACTCCTCTGTTGGCTGCTGGAATGCTATCTGTCACTCCATTAAAACACATTTTCATATGGAAGGATATTTGCGTGCTTGTCGAATGGACAGTGGTTGGATTCTGTCACTTGGTGAGTATTTTTTGGAGTTTGATGCAAAAGAAAAGCTGAAGGGAATATTTCAAAGTAGGCCTCTATTTTTTATGCTCAGCAAATAATCGAGCGTTTTCATTATGTAGCGAAATGATGGAGACGATTGATTATTTGCTGCAGCTATGACGAATTAGTCCTAGTTGTAGCAAATAACCAAGCGTCTCCATCGAAGCCGCGTTTTACAGTGGCCACCCAGTATGAAGAGCTAATTTTTTTACATTAGAAAATTCGGTTTTCATGGTTCAATTTACAAAACTGACCTGTTGTCTGATTTAGTTCTCTATACTGTGCCATAAAATGAATGGTTAAAAATTGAAAATAACAGTATACTAATCTGTCTTATCCAATAACGAAAATTGAAATAGACTTTTTTTCGCGAATTGGAAGAATCCCGTAATTCCTTGTGGGTAGATCGATGTGTAGATTCTCATGGACAAGCTTCCCATGTAGTGTTTGACTATTTCAAACCATGCTAATATTGCTCACGATGTCAACATGGTCAGGGCTTATCGTCTTCGATTTATCGATTTCCTATATTACGTTCGTCGTATACAGTTAACCCGAACTAAAGAATTTCTCATTTCTAATTTCTTCCCCTCCTCGTCATAGGTACCTGGCTCAAAGAAGACTGTCTCTTACCTGTTGTAAGAACGAAGAACGTTCGGAAGTAAATGTTACAAAATCAATCTACAAAGCAAACATAACTAAGAGGAAAAGTAATCTCGTTGAAAATGCAACCACCACTACTAATGCAAAACTTGTTGACTTGTTGTGTGTGTGTACCCTCTGTACCTATAGGAAGTAAGCTGTTTGAAGAAGCGATCCCATGAAAAAAAGAAGCAAAGATGAAGAAAACCGATTGACGGTAAGTGAAAATCTTGTATCAAATATCGTTCTCGTAAGCTAGGGCAATGTGTATTTATTTTTTGAAGTGCAGAGAACAATAGAATCTGACTCAGTTCGTGAAGAGTAACTGTACGCTCACTAAACGGTAGCGAGAAATTGAACTACACATTGATGATAATGCGTCAAGAAATTGATATACATACCTACTGTGCAACAGTTGTGAAAAGCTTAAAAATCTTCAACCATTTCGAAACTAGTAAATGTTGGTGTTCGGTAGTAAAATAAAAGGAAACATAATAACACACAGTGTTAAGATCAATGCAAGTCTAGGAAAGAACAGAGAGAAGATATTCTAAATATTTGTTATTATTTATACACTAGAATAATGAAAGCTACAAACACAGAAACTATAATGAATTTAAAGATAAAGAATCTGAAAACAACTTTTCTCAGATCGCAAGTTTAATAGTTTAATCTGAATGTCACACAGGTGTTAAGAGATTTTAGTTCAAACTTTAGGTGATATTAGTTTGAATACTCACAGGGTTAGGTTTGGAACAAATCGAATTTATTGTTATGTGGTTATTTATTTATTTTTTCGGTAGCAAGGTGTAGAATTTGATTTAAGACGTTAAGTACCTATATTTCCTGATTTTCGAAATAATTAGAAATATCATTTGACACACAACAGGCCCAAAACAGGATTATTTCCGTATCTTTTGATGGATCATTATGGTGTTTCTATTACCGGGAATAAGATGGAGATTACTTATCTCCCTTACTCTTTGGGATAGAATGTTTGTACCTTCGGAGAAGTTAGTTGATTCAGTTTATTATTACCAGTGGTTGTTATTAGCCTGTGTTCAGCTATAGATACAGTAGACCGGAACTGATGTAGAAATTTATCTGAATTGTTCATCTCATCCTTGATGGACATTATAAAACATCTCGAATGTTAAATTTACTGTCATGCTAAAAGCCTTTGATTGGAAAATAAACTAGATTAGTTCCCTTATCGAGTAATATAAAACTCATTCTTGCAATAGACTGGAATTCATTTTATTTAAAAACAGCTATGAACTTGCCGACTACATGGACAACACCGGATTTTTGTTCGCGAAATCAAAATCATTTATCCCTTTGGAATCCCGACCCCATCAAAATTTCCGAACCAGCAAAGCTTAAACTAACCGAGTAAACTATGCCGAACGGACAATCCTCTTCGCGCAGGCACGAATCGTGAAAGCATGACATTAGAAATTTTCAAAGTAAAAAAATTAGCGCCGTCAAAGTGGCAAATAAACAAAATTTGATGTCGTTACGCATACTCAAGGAATCAAAAACAAACAAAAAACGAAGCTAAACTCATTTCTTGCTACAAGAATGTTTAAATGAAATATCGCGAAAGCGTTCCTCAAAGGAAGCGCAAAAACTGGACTTAAAATCTTAAAAAAAATGATCATCACCAAGATGATTTGCAGAGAGAAAGATGCAAATCAGAAAACCAGTCAGGCTGTTATACCAAATTTATGACACACACATACAAATCATTAACACTAAAATAAATTTAAAGAAAAAGCATTCAGATGGTTCCATGATGACCGACAAAAAACAATGCAACAATCGAACAAAAAAGAAAACAAAGCTAATTTGAAGAAAAAGGCGATTATATTTGGTACTATATTGGAACTGAATGGCTGTTCTACACTTTATTTTTGGATAAGATTCTGGAAACTACATTAGATTATATTATTATTAATAACAATACTGAAAGGAAGCAACAACAAACTGTATGAATATAATTGTTATAAAAATGTGTGCAATAAAGCAAAATATCGTGACAGCTAGTTTTCTTTGTGACTGATTACTACAATGAATTTGAACGAAATTAATTTTTTTCTTTCCTGAGATAATCAAATATGTTTCCGGAAATGTTGCTCCGAGCGAACCGGCATTGAGATTGAGAAGAATGACAGATGGAACGAATCAGTTTGAAGACTGTAGAGGCGAACTTTTCTGGAATGGCTGAGAGCGATTTAGCATCCTATGGTGTTACGCCGAGTTATAAAAAGCAATGATACATCCATTACCGAATTTGACGTTTCTCTCGAAGTCTCCCTAAACCAAAGATGATTTTCTTCAGGATGTCAGTTCCCGTTCATGGCGTAATCAACATTCGTAATCTAACATCCTTCGACAAAAAAACCTAATCGAAAGATTTTTCCACACGACGATTTCTCGTTTATTTGCTGCTCTCAACGGTAGTGTAATTAACTGCCCGTTTCATGGGTGCTAAACTTGGCCATACCGATACCGCAACACTCGTGTTTACGCCGACAGGAACCAAAACCGAAACTGGACACTAAGTCGCTGCTCCAAGCTCGTGGCAGGACTTACTACCCTACTGTTTACAGCACTGCACGGGTGCTTTTTGTCTACATATTCTGTAAACTAGAGAGGTTTTTTTAACGGGATATTTTACAGATTCGGTAGATACCGTACAGATTACACTTAATTCTATTGTTAAAGTATTAAAATATTTTAATTGCTAACTTATAACTAGATTTAGATATGGATGTTTAGTTGATTATGCTACAACACCGGTCTACCGGATTATTCTGACCATAAGCTGTGCGGTGCCTAGAAATCTACAGAAGCTGACGATTCCTTATACCAGGAGGGGGAACGAACAAATTAATCCTTCCAAGAGTGTCGGGAGAGTCAACATTGTTTAACAACACATCGAAAATGAGCATTCTTTTTCAGGAAAGTGCGACGAGATTCCAACGTTGGCTAATCTAGCAACATGCATACGGCGGCAGACGGATAAGGTCGTTCCAAGGCAGTCTTAGAGTCAAACGTATAAAGCTTCTTTGAACACGCTCCAACCGGTTGCTTTGAACGGCGTTGTATGGTCCCTATACTGCCGCTATAAGCATAAATGTCCCATGTGCTATGGGATTTCCTATAAACATGGGACAATTATGCGTAGAGCGGCAGCATACTTGTACCACATACTCTAAGACTGGTGCGCAGTATATAGATTTCAGCGCGCAGAAATTTACAAAATCAACAGTGTTCCGTTTGAGAAAGCACAATGTTGCAAAATCCTTCGGCGCTGCTGCGATGATGTGGTCGGCGAAATGAAGTTTTCTCACCGACAAACTGACATGACAACTAGAACGATTTCAGTGAAATTTTTTGGCAAATAATTTAAACTCGGAACAGTAGCTCCATCTTTATAATGAGTTACACATCATTACTTAACATGTCTTTTCTAAATGTCCTCTAGTAAAAGTCTGGACAAGACATATTCAAACGAGCAGAAGTTTTTCGAATTCAAATGAGCGGAGCATCATATATTAACGTTTTAAGTAGAAAGTATTGTACGTTTCATTGGAAACGAGCCGTTTAATCATTTTGAGGCAACGAATTGAATGGGCGCATTTGATAATAAATGCCGAAGAACGTCGAAAAATATGTATTACTCAAGTTTAATGTGTGCTAATTATTTACTTTAACTGAATTTCTCAATAAAACTGACTAAAACTATGCTTCTAAAGTTTCAGGTTTTCGTATGTTTTGTTTACAATAAGGTTTTTACACAAAATTGCACCACCTTTTATTAAAGTGTCATCCCATAAGAAATACATTGCGCCGAATCGTGCGCCGAATAGCGCTGCGAATCTTGCTGCGACGAAAAATAATCATCGTGTCTCCTTTGGAAAAGCACGGACAATATTGCGGTATTGACTGGCTTTGTTCTCTGGTTGACTCCATGAAAAGTGAATCGAAAAAATTGAATCAACTTCAAGTCGGTTCCGACAGCATGAAGTAACAAGTTACTTTACGCTCGTCCGGACATGCCGCAGACTCAGGTGATTTGCATTCTAATGCCAAAAGATCCTAACTCCTGCGGTAGCATGCAAAAGGTTAAGTCGCCGGCAAACTCTAAGCTTGCTTAAATGACTCTATTCCACGCTTTTATAAACTTTCTTCCTTCAACTCCTTGCTCTCTCTTGAGTACTATGGCTCATAATATTGAAAAATATACTTCACCTTCCAGTGCCTTGCTAATTAAATGCCGTTACAACAACTTCGTGATTTATTATCACATTGATTAATAAACTATTCCATTTCCGAGAATGAAACGATTTACGATCGGACCGTAGATCTTTCGCCGAAAATGCAGTGTATGCCATTTGCCCTGATTTACCTCATATTTTGTCAAATATTGTTTATATATATGTTTACAAAATTTATTCAGCTGTTTATCAAATGTTCAACAAAACTAGAACATATATTTCTAAGGTTATAGATTTCTATTTCAAGTATAGCCCAACTTCTTTGAGCCAAGTGCCTTGAAACTATGGTTGTCTATTTTCTCTTGTCCAAACTTCTACTGGAGGAACTCTAGTTACATGGAGTAGCTTCGATGATTATTAGAGAGTTGACTGAAAATTTCGTAACTCGTACTGTCAAACGAACGTCCGTTTGACAGTACGAGTTACAAAATTTTGCGTCGACTCTCTAATAATATCTTGCCAAATTTGAAAATACAGTGTCATGTCAGTTTGTCGGTGGTTTTCTGTCAAATAAAACCACCAAATCACGGATAGAATCCACCCTCCCAATGACACAGGCTTGAAGGGCATATTCGCTGCGCCTGAGAACTGTTGAGCGTCCAAAACTTATCACCGTACATTTATCGACGTTGATCTGCATGCCATTCAGCGAGCACTACTTCTCAATATTGACTATATCCTCTTGGAACACAGCTGAATCGAGTCCCGAAGCAATTGAACGAAAGATTTTCATCTCATCAGCGTAAAGTAGTTTTTCAGAGTTGATGCGGGTGCAAAGATCGTTGATGAATGAGATGAATAAAGTGGTCCTAGGTGACTTCCTTGAGGGACACTGATTGGCGCTTCAGAGACGCTTGAGCGTGTGGTGCCATTTCTAACAAAAGCAGATCGTTCAGAAAGATAAGATTGTACCCACCTAATTACCCACGGTGGAAATCATAGTCGCTCCAGTTTTATAACAGCAATTTAGCGTGGTAGGTTGTCCAAGGCTTTAACGAAATCAAAACATATTGCCTCAACTTGCCGACACTTCTCGACAGCTGGAACTAGAAAACTCGTCATCAAGTTAGAAGCGTTTTTTTACAATGGTTGGCAATGTTTCATGGCAGTCTTGCGATGGGTGGACAGGAGGGTTGATAAATACATCTCGGATCTGTGATCTGCAAAAGATCCACCATTTATCTCATAGATAGACATTTTCTGGAACCCCTGGAACGTCTTCTGTTTATATATGTTTTTAGACTTTCAGAATGTCGGGGCATTATTTCACAGGCTGTATCGGACTTGATCCAGATACTCACCGAATGCACTGTTGCGGGCTGTTTCGTATTGCACTTCAATTTGTCGAAGAATAGTCCTGTGACATAAGTTGTAACCCGTCAGGGTAACAATTTGGCACTGGGTGGAAATATACCTGTTATTGGGTATACACTCCGTAGAGTGCATTTGTTTACATACTCACCACTGTTCGATATCGTTCACATTTAGTTGTAAATTTTCGTTCATTTTCGCGTTTGTGAACGGTTTTGTTTGTGCAGATAGGTGTAGTAATTTTTGTTGAACATTTATATATAAGAAACATAGGATTTGGATAGGTCACTGCTCTCCTCTCGCTGCAAAAGTGGAACGCTAATCGTGAAGGAGCTACTCGCGCTCCCAACTAAGTGTTAAAGATCCGAAGCATCGTCCGTTCTCACTGTGGAGGATCCGTCAAACGGGCCATACTCTTCTCCACAGTTAATTGCCAAGGAGAACGAAGCAGGGCGGACAAAGGTTCCCCCTGGCAAGTTTACTGCGGTGACTTCCGGGAACGTTTACGGTGCGTAGACGATCCGGCGATAGTTCACCACCGTCGCTAGGGAGGTTCCAACAAAAGAGCCACGCTCACCTCCCTGGCTAGGTGTAAAGGACCGCTGACGTAGCAGCCAACTACAACCAGCATTCGCATCAGGGAGAAAGCGGCCGGTCGGAAGCGGTAAGAAGCTGCAACCCATTCCCGCCACCAGCAGCACCTTCTAAGTGTGCACGACAGAGGGAGTAGGAGAATATAATATATATAGAAAGTCGGTAAAGTTTTTACCCTTTTTATTTGTTTTGAAATGAAGCGTTCGCTAATGTCAAATTGTGACAAATCGCTCCGCCATGTTTGAATAAGGGCAGGCTTCTTGATAAGTATATTGATACTACAGAAGGTGTGCATTTCCGCAGCTGCGCGTGTAGTGGTAATATGCATCAAAATAGTATTCAGAATTTATTGAAAATGCATGTATTCTGTTACTTTTTTTTCCTTTAAGGAACAGTTTTGTGAAATAGTGCCTACAAAAGGTAATAAAACGCTGGGAAAACGATCTTTAACGCGAGTAAAAGAAAATTTGTTCTTTCTGGCATACCTGTTACAACATCGACACACTTTATGCAGTAAAAGGTCACATTGCACGCGACTGTTGCAAGACAATACCAAACCTAGCCAAACGCTACGCTGCTGAAAGCGCAGGATCAGTATCGGTCTCGCAGACAAGAAAGGTCCATTACAGCTGGAGAGGAAACCTTGTTAGATGAGATCGATGACAAGAAAGCAGTAAGTGAACTTAACTAACTAGAACTAAAAAAAAAAGCCAATTAACGTAGATCCAAGGCAACAACCGAAAACTATGTTATAATCTATGTTGTTTTGGTCTCCATTCAGTGGTTAAATTTATTTTGAATTAATAAACAAATACAGAAATAATATAGTTGGTGGTCTGTGGGTCCTGTCGTGTATCCAGATGGTGTCGCTTGACGATTCGTCCGTTTTTCTTCCTGGTAGGTGTGGCAGCAACCGGTGGTCCATGACGCTTCTTGGTGGTCCTTGTGATAGATCCTTGTGGGTGGTTAAGCGCAACTTCTTCATGCGCGCCGACATCGAATCTCGTTACAGGTGGTGTATCTGAAACGATGAAATCCCAATTCTCGCTATAGCCCAAATGTCTGTAAATTTTCTTCGGGTACTGGTGTAAATATTTGCTGATAAGGTGTATTGCTTAAATAAGTAAAAGTTAGTACAAGAAAAATATTATAAATTCACATCAATCGACTTGAGGAAGGGGTATTTGGGGTACAAGATTTGGAAGTCTTGCGTTTCCAGGGCGATCCGGATTGACATATCGGGTGGTCTTCCGTGTGCTTGTAAAACTTGATTACGTTTTACTCAGGCATTACGATGAACACGATAAAACGATGCGGTCAATGTCCTGGTAACCTTTACCACAATGACACAGGGCACTGTCGGCAAGCCCTATACGTGAGTGGTGAGCATTACTGTTGTAGTGATTTGACATCAGCCTTGATGCAAAACGGATAAAGTCTCTTGACAGATCTAAACTCTTAAACCAAGGTTTAGTTGAAACCTTTGGGATGATAGAATGCAACCACCGAACTTTATCGCCCATTGTCCATCTCGTTTGCCAGGCAGCAAGGGTCTTTTGCCGAGGAACATTGAAATATTCGCTATACGTGATAGGCCTTTTGAGGACATTTCCTTCGGTGGCACCTTTTTTGGCGAGTTCGTTCGCTTTTTCATTGCCCTGAATTATGCAATGGGCAGGGACCATCACAAATGTCATGTGGAATGACAGGTTGGCCAAAGCATGAAGAGTCCTTCGTATTTCCAACAGGGTACTTGGCCTGTTTCATTGATTGAAGAGCTTCGATAGAATGAGGCTGTCTGAAAAAATAAAGTATTTGGCAGAAGGCAGAACCTTCACTATACTGACAGCTCTGCTACATACACGTTACAGGGCTCTTTCAATTTGCGAAAAACCTTGATTTACATTAAATACTCCGAAACCTGTTGATCCATCAATACTAGATCCACCGATGAAGAATTGTTTGTCTTGATCGATATGGTTGTAATTAACTGGTATAATCGACGAAGGCAGATAATCAGGAATACCTTGTGTGAGATGTGTCATGGTTACATCAAAAGTAATCTGTGAGCGGTTGAATTGCATTTGGATATTTTCAGGAGATTTTAGTGTTTATGGACTAGGTAGCGTTAGGTAGTCATAATAGGGTGACATGCGCTTTGTATGCACTTCTGAGCTGTGTAATACTTCGAAGTTGTTGATTACGAGTGGATTCATAACTTCACTGCCGCTAGAAGCATAACTGTCCCATGTGCTATGGGAATCCCTATACACATGGGACAATTATGCTTCTAGCGGCAGTTCACAGCGTATCAAAAATCGGAGTGAGAGCTCATAGAACCTTTCGGAAAGAGGAAGCACTCCAGCTATTACCTCAAGGCTCATCGTGTGGGTAGAATGCATGCAGCCAAGAAACACGTAAACACCGATACTGTATTTCTTTTTGACTGAAGGATATGTGTCTTGGCAGCGGATCTGAAGCAAAAACTGTCATACTCAATCACCTATAAGATAGTTGTTTTATACAATCTGATCAAATCGAGAGGATGGGCACCCCACCAAGTTCCGGCAATCGAACGAAGAAAGTTTACTCGTTACTGGCACTTTTCCTTCAAGTAACCAATATGATGTGCCTTTGGAATCGAATAAGATTCCTAGGTATTTAAAAAACATCGAATGGGTAATTGGTTTGTCACCTAATAGAATAGCTGGAATTTAGCGGGATCGTGTTTTTTCAAGAAAATAATCATCTCTGTATTTTCTGCCGAAAATTCAATGTCCAGCTAGACGCCCAGACAGATAAATTGAGTCTTGCAGAGGTTTTTGCATATCCCTGCCACTACCGACACTACGCCATCGTCTGCAAGCTGCCTCAATGTAAAATTTCCTGCCAAGCATTCATCAATACTGCTGATATAAATATTGTAAAGAAGTGGGCTAAGACGTGAGCCTTGAGGGAGACCCGAGTAGCTAAATCTCAGCGTCTTCGAAGAACCATGCTCGAAGTTCATGTGTTTTTCACGCAGCAAGTTGGTTAAGAAGTTGGGTAAAAGACCATTTCGGTGGAGTTTCTCCGACAGGACTTCGATGGATACTGAATCAGCTGCTTCTTTAATGTCCAGAAAAACCGAGGTCATTTGTTGATGGTTGGCGAAGGCGATATCCATCGCCGTCGCGAGCAGCGCACGACAGTCGTTTATTCCTTTGCCTTTCCCAAATCCAAACTGTGTTTCCGAAAGCAACTGGTTTTTTTCGGCCTAGGCATCGAGACGACGAAGAATCATTTTCTCTAACAATTTTCGTATGCAGGATAGCATAGAAACTGGTCGACAACTTTAACGTATCTCCACTCATGTGGAGCAATATTTTGTTCCAGGAAACAGTTGAATAAAGTCAACAAACGTTTCTTTGCTGAGTCCGGCAAGTTTTTGAACAAGGCAAACTTTATTTTATTCGGCTCCGGATCACTATTGTTGAACGATAGTAGAGCTATTGAAAAATCGACCATCGAGAACGAGAACTCGGGATTATTTGAGGCGTCCCGAAAGCATTCTTGTGAGGAGACAGAATCGGGACATATCTTCGTCGCAAAGTCGAAAATCTAACGATCTGAGTATTCAACATCCTCATTTGTCGTTGAACGATTACGCATGTTCCCGGCTGTCTTCCAAAGAGTACTCATTGATGTCTCTTTTAGCAAACCATCAACAAAATAGCGCCAATGTCCTCTTTGTTTTGCTTTAATGAGGCTGTTTAACCTGTGCTCAAGTGGGGTATATTCGTCTTGCAATTCCTGCTTGCCTTCTCACAGCCAACTGTAGTACGCATTCGTCTTTTTTTCATACAATTCCGAACATTCTTTGTCCCACCATCGATATGGGGGATGTGCTTTTAGAGAAATAATTGGTTTGAGATTTAACTGCACTGTCGTAGAATAGGCTGACGAGGAAGTTATACTCGACTAACGGTGGCAGCACTTCAGTAGACTCAATTAACCCTGCAACTGTTTCCGCATATTTCTTCCAGTCAATATTTAAAATATCTACTGGCTCCGCTGGATTAGGTCTATTGGAAACCGTGAAGGTCTTGAATGACTTTCCAGGAACAATTGAGCGACAGTGATTTCGAGCACAGAGAGGGAGAGATCCAACCTGCTTTCTCGAGCTGGAGGGGCTGGGACCTTTGTGGCGTCCTTAGTATTCACGATAGCCTTGCTGAACTCATCACACAGGTCAGAAATGAGAGGGGCTCGATTATCATTGTAAGAAACCAACCCCCTTTCTTTTGAGTTGGGAGACTCGGATAGACTTTGCCTTGAATTTGAAAACCAGGGGTTACTAGTTTATTAGTCGCTGGTTTCTTCGAGGTTGATGACTTGTTGGGAGTTTCTGGGACGAGGCAGCACGTCTTTTCCTTTTGGCACTAAGAGTAGGTACATACTCAGTGTCCCCTTCCGAGCTACTACCATCATATTCAGATAAATCTGAAAAAGTGTTTTTCAAAGGTATGTTATTCGGATTCGATGCTTTCAGAATTTCCGCAAAAGTGCGTTTGGGTCGCTCTTGCTTGGAACGCTTAAGATTCTCTGATCGTAGTTTGTATATCGGACAATCACGTGCAGGGTGAGGATCACCGCCACAAAGAACACATTTTCAACCTCCTTTGTACATGTGTCATCGTAGTGTGCTTCTCCGCATTTTGAGCATTTCACTTTGTTGCAGTAGTAGGTAATTGTGTGACCTAGCTGTTTGCACTTAGTGTAGCTTATGATTGTTGGGACGTACATGCAAACCGGGAGTCGAAGCTTGTCCAACAGTGCGCAGCTCGCTAGGGCAGAACCTTCGAATGTCAATCGTAATGATTTCGAAGGGGTAATAATTTTTGAATCACCTGTGCCTGATACTGAGCTCAGTTGTTTGACTTCTAGTATCTCTTCACCTTCGGAAGGTTTTGGTTTTTAAAAATACTCACACCATTCTTCAGGTCAGCGACAGTCAAAGACTCTTCCGTTGCAACGCCATCTAGTTCAACGACGTTAGACGGAATGTACACGCGATATTCGATGTTAAAGTGTGGATCAGTTACGATCGCGTTGGCCTGTTTCCGGTCTGAGAGCACGACACGAAGTTTCTACGCGTTGACTTTCATAATTTCGCACACGCTAGCGAAATTGGGTCATCAAATGAGAAAAAAAATCTTGTTTTATTACATACATCGATAAAGCTGATTTTCGTGATTGCAACAATGTTTTTTCCAACTCAGGAAACGTGAAAATAAAATTTAAATTTAAAATAAAGAAATATGTTGACAGTCTGGATTTGACACCATCAGAAGCATTTGACATATCGAATTTCACGACAAATGACGCCCTATCAGAAAAAATGAATAGATGTTTTCTCGGTTTTCCCGCAGGGTTATTTTTATTTAACATAAACACCATCCAATGCATATAGTTTTTTTCATTTTGGGTGTTGTCTTGATAGGCCAGATGTGAACAATCGCAGTTTTCCTATGTATGGTTGCCAAGTTTACATAAGATTTATTTTAAAAAACAAAAAAATCATTTTTACGTATT
Source organism: Topomyia yanbarensis (assembly GCF_030247195.1). Classification (NCBI taxonomy): domain Eukaryota; kingdom Metazoa; phylum Arthropoda; class Insecta; order Diptera; family Culicidae; genus Topomyia; species Topomyia yanbarensis. The sequence continues at coordinate 180,233,972 of NC_080670.1, read as the reverse complement.
ATAACGAATTATTTTTTGAAATAATGTTATATTATGTATATTGGACCTAAAATTTATCGAATGGAACGGAAAACTATATATAGCTTAATGAGCCAATTGGCAGTCCGACTCTTGCTATTTTGCGAAACCCCTAAGGGCTTCTATTTTGTCCGGAAAAAGACTACAAATCGATCGCTTGAACGGTTATTATATTACCGAACAGGTGGATCATTATTGCTGGGAGCGACAATTTGATAGCTAGTACCAGAACCCGTTCCAGATTAGGTATCAGAACCCAACAGAATCAAGGTGGAAGGGGGAGAGGGGGATTCGAATTGGAGTTTTTCGGTATTGCACCGGTTAGATTATTTAAGGGGGTGACATGACATGTCGTCCTCGTCAGACATTGGAACGGCCGGAATTACCGCCGCCAAGAATAATTTTAACAGAAATAAAATAAGAATCGAAATGAAGAAAAATATGATAAAATAACAAAAGGAAAACTTAGCTGCTCTGCTACTTACAGGAACGCCCGCTGAATAGCACAAAAAATCACCGCCACCTACGCCAACTCGATCCAATCAGCGCCGCTCAATGCTGATGCAAATGCCGCGCTACGGCGACCGATAAACAACAAAAACTACACCCACTGTCTGGTGAAAGCTTCATCCACTACGTTGCCGTCGAAAACTCGCTCACTGCGTCGACCGATTACCGCCAAAAACACCACCACTGCTGGGCGTGAACGCCCGTCACCACTTGCCGAGCTGTATGCGACAAACGATCCGCGTCCAGCACAAAATTTAATCGGCTTCGAAAGAGCGGGAAAAACACCAACACTACACCACGTCGCCGTCCAAATCGCGCTCCACGTTCGATGACAGCCACAAACACTAACACTGCTGGGCGCGAGCCCTCGTTACCGCCATCCGCACACTTGCCTAAGTTGCGCGCCAAACGAATCAGCACCAGCACCACACGAAAGCACGGAAAAAACCACCACCACTGGAACCGTTCCAACAGCGCCTAGGTAAGAAAAACCGTAGAGAAAGCGTGAGATGCGTGGGCCACACTCGAGCTCTAAGCGATGTCTGTCTGAGCGCTATGGTTGCGGGTCGTCCACATGACAAGTGGACGGAAGGGTGAATCGAATGAACATGGATGCTAGTTTTTCTTCTTGCGGACGCAACAGATACTGTGTCAGCGCCAAATAGTCTCAATATTCTCAGAAAGGAAGGTAGCAACCAATTAACAGCAGCGTAATGGCGATCAACGGGTGCACCGTCGAAAAACGACGAATAGTTTGTCTTTCGTCATGCAGCTCTAACTCGACACCGCCAGCGATATAACGGCTTCTATTTTATCCGAGCAAGTAGAAAGCCCCCGACCATACTTTATTCAATTATCATCAGTTCCGTACTAGGCCGAGAAATTAATGAATTAGTGAGACACTCTGCTTAGTATGGTGAAAATAGGCACTTTACCCTATTTGCCGTTTTACTCAATGAAGAAATAAGATTTTTGAGTTATCCCATTGGATGTAGATACATTTTGTGTCTAATTCCGTAGTATGTACAATTACTGAAAATAATGGAAATAATGGATTTTGTGAAAGCAGTAATTATCTACTCCATCATTGGCCCGTACAATTCTACCAAGCAGCGAGTGTTACTGGGACTGCCCCTTTGTCATCCAATGAAATGCGACACTCGTATAAAAACAGAACACATGAAAAAACCGTTAGTTTGCTTCCTGACCTCGTAGTAAGCAAACCTTGTATGTCAGATCAAACTCTTCGGGGCAATATGCGTATTCCATGACTGCCGCCAGCAATCGTTCCAATGATGCACTGGCGCGCCAGTTTCATGCATACAATGATCACATACCACAGAAAAAGCAGAACGCTCTTTTCTTTGCGCTGGAGATGGGGTGGTGTGAGAGACCCTCGCTCTATTGCTCTTTAAATTATGTGTGGCGTGTTCAGATAAATTCACCACGGTCCGAGCTCCAAAATGCACTGCCTTTTATACACTGGAGTACACATGAAGTGCGCTCTTTGGTTCATTTCTTGCTGGGTAGTGCGGGTGCGATTAACAATTTAATTAGTGATGGGCATTTCGAAAAATACAATCGATTTTGCTGCATCGATTTTTTTATCTAATAAAAAATCGGTGCTGTCAAACATCGGACCGGGAAAGATCGAATGCTAAAAATTGATTTTCGAGATAGTGATCGATTGTAAGAAAATCAATGGGAATTTTGCAAGAAAAATCGATTTTACCAGATCGATTTTTTAAAGTAAAGAATCGTGCAGAGAAAATCGGATGCAAAAATTGGAAGTTTCGAAACAAAAATATCGATTTTGAAAAAATCGCATCTACATTGCCCATTTCTAGGTGGTTACGTTGTGCAAAGTAGATTGATGTTGGCTTATTGGATGCTAGTATTATAAATTTTTACTCGTGAAATGAAACGAATTACTTTACGTATCATCGCATATGCTGCTATAAAAAGTTTTCTAACGATCCTTAGAACCAGATTAATTGTATAACAGGTGCATGTATGACATCCGAAAATGGCTTGACGCGAGTGGTTTTTCTCGAAAGCTAAAAATTTCTTTTGGCGTGGTATACACAAATTACCCGAGAGATGGGAAAAATGTATGGCTAGCGAGGGCAAATACGTTGAAATTATTTTTTTTTGCGTTCTACATAAAAAATCCGCGCTTTTGACAAAAAAATCAGCGGATTTAAGCTTATACACCTGGTAGACATTTGCAAAGCTGGTATAGAGCCGTTAAGCATCGAAAAGCTGTAATAAAGTGAATATAATGCTTGCTTTAGTGGTTGGTGGTTGTATCTTTATAATACGTTCAAAAGAAAGCACACTTTCAAGCACAGGGAAGCTTTCGGAATGAATACGAAACGAACCCCTTTCAAACTGTTGTTATTGGTACACTTTTATTTGCAGTTAACGGAATATATTACACTCATTTGACAAAATATATTATAATAAAAATAAAGAATCACAAAAGTGGTACAATTTGTACAGAATCGAACAAATTCCTGACCTAGAAATTTGAATTATTTGTAATGCGTTTTTTTTAGTTATCAGTAATCGAAAGTACGGTAGAATTTTAATTTTTCCAAATTACTAACATGTCAGGAACCATCAATTAATATCGTTTAGTACTCTGCAACGACCGATCTTCATTATTAGAGGGTTTGTATCCTAAAGAATTACCGAGCGGGAAGGTAGCTAAGGATATATGTTCGAGGATCGGGGCGAGTTTCAAGCTAGTAGAGTTCGAATTTAAATTCCGCCGTCATTGTCGTCGAGTGGTCAGTATGGAGTTCTTACCGAGTAGGGAAAAAGTTACTGACGAGGAGTTTTTTTGTTTTTCGTAGAAAGTCGGCTAGAGTTCGCTCGCATAGAGTTCAGATTTCGCTTTTGATGATATGTGAATTGACGCGGGGGTGTGTTGGTTTGGAAATTCGTTCGTTTTTAAAAAAAGTACCACATTCCCACCTGTACTGTATAAACACTTATCGATCAAGGTAATTGTTATAAAAGCCAACGATTTTAAGATTACACATAAATACAAGGAATTCTTTTTTCTACGTGTCGGATTTTTTGCCCAGAATCCAGTTGATTAGTACGGATGAAGCGCTCTGCTGCTGCTGCTGCTGTTGATGCTGGTGTTGCTGTGATGGATCCGTTTGAGCTGTTGGACAGAGGAAATACGGGATTTAGAGTTTTGTTGTAGTAAGAATGAATCGAGCGACTAAAACACCTTAGTACTTCTAGCATCAAGCCCAAAAAATAGTCGAATCACTGACATTAAGTTGCTATATTTTCACTGTTCTTCAACAGATTTTCAAAATTTTAAACTTGCAGATGGGTTTAGATGCAACCAGATATGACATCGGTTAGTATTATATGTAAATTTAATTTTGTCGTGACATGTTCTCTTGTACCCACAAAATGTCCTTATGTATGCAAAACGATTTGTTGAACTACATTTTTTCGTGCAGTGTTGATATCGCAGAGGAGCATGAGCATTGCATACAAACAGAATAATTTTTTGGCAAAAAAACATGCTACGTGAAAACTGAATTTTTATGTGAATATATTAATCGATTTTTAATCTTAATGCTTATAAATATATCTACAAATTCACGGTTATTTATGGGCGTCAACATTTTTAAGATCTGATGAAGAACAATGGAGATATAACAACTTAAAATTAGCGTTCCGACAGCAACCCGATCGCCACTGTCTTGTAGATGGCAGAACTAAATCACTAATTTTCAACGTCTATATTGTTTTTTTCCTTGTTAGGGGCAACTTGCCACTGTGACCACTATTCAGGTTATCTCTTGCGGCTGCACCTGCTTGCTCTATATGTTACAAACTGCCCGAATCCAACGTAGTTGGAAGCGAGTTGCTTGTTTGTCCACATGTGTCGTCCCAATCGGGTAGCTACTTTCTCATTTCCTGGTATCCCTTGGTGGCTAGGGATCCATTAAACAGGAATTCTTTTGTTTCGCATCAATTTCACCCTTTTAATTACCTGCCAAGCTATGAAGTTTTCTTGTACTACTGTTGCTGTTGTTCAGTACCATTTCGCATGAACCCTGAGAATCGGTGAAGATAACGGCTTTTTTGTAGTTCTTTCCCGTTATAATGTCTACAGCGTTGGCGATAGCTACAAATTCTGCGTGGGTGGTAGAGTAGTTTCCATTTATTTTCTTCCGTATCACCGTGTTGTCCGTTTCATCGATCACCGACATGCCCGGTCCAGATATTGTTTTTGATACATGATATTTGCCGTGTCTAGTCCGAGATATATCCCTCTACTGTACCAGGATATCGTCCCATCCTTTGGGTGGATCTGCGATACACAGTCGTTATGTTTGATAGCGGTGCTCGTCAGGAACGATCCAGTTCCTAAGTTGATCGCCTTTTCTGTGAATATCTGGATCTGGTTGGCGCTGATAGTTGCTTTTTACGATGTCTTTTATGGTTAGTAATTCGGTTCTCTCTTTGACTGCCAGCTGTCCTGTTTCCGCGTGGATGACGTGTATAGGTGTGGTTTACAGGTAGCGCATTGCCGTTCCAAGGGCAGCGTTTTGGGTTGTTTAAAGTTTCTGGGTGTTGGATTTCGTCGCGCTACCGTAGATTTGCCCTCCATGCTCAATTTTGCTTCTGACGATTGCGTTGTTGATTTTGATAAAGGTTTCTGGGCTGGAGTTGCTGTTTGTGTTCCCTGGCATTTTCATGATTTTTAATTTATCTGCTTCCTTTTTCGCGTAAGTATTCAATGTGTTTTCTATGGACAAGAAGTATATCGAGTAAACTCTTAGTCCTTCAATGTTCCTTTTAGAGAAGACGATTCCTGCACTTTTACTTGCGGTAGTTTTTAGATTCAGTTTGCTTCACAAGCATTCGATTTCTTGTTCGGAATTTTTAGGGATTTCAAGGTGACATGTCAAGTAAGATGGCCTCCCTATTTTTGCCTCCGTCACTTTGTTTATTAGATAGTTAACACATGCTATTACGAACAGTTCTTCCTGAAACCGAAGGAGAGTTTTGAGATGCTGCCTTGAGTTTCGGCGATTTCTGCTAATCGGTCCTTCAACCCCGCATTTATGAGCTTGGTCTTTTAGAGGCAGCATGGCTTGTATATTTTTTTGTTTGTTTTTGGATTGGTCTGACGTCCGTTATTCTCCACTTTCAGGAATTTCCTCTGTGACGAAAGCTCTGCTTATCATTTCGCATTTGTTTTTGTTATAGACCGTGGTTTAGCCCCTTCACGATTGCGTAGAACATGCCATGGGTACCTGGAGCCGAGTTGTCACTTCTTTTCCGAAGTTGCATAATTAGTTCCATGCAAGTGAGTGCCATTTCGTAGCCGTTCATGTCCGGATTTGTTTCTGTCTTGATTTTCTGGACCTATCTCATTTTGCCCTGATAGTAGTTGCTGCATGAATGTTCACCTTTCCTCTCGAGGCTTAGTTCAAGTTTCTTATTTGTTGGCTGTGTTAGTGCTGTGTCTATCTCTTTAACGATGCTTCACAATTGGCGGCTCGGGGTGGAATCGTCTATCGCTTCCGAGAGCTGTTTGCAGTATCCTCGTTTTGATTTGCGGATTTGCTTTTCAACCACTGATCTCGTTTTCTGCTGTACAAGGTATTTCGATAGCGTTTTTGTATTGTTGGAGGATTTTTTATAGGCTTCGTTAATTTCTTCTTTTCACCACTTTTTCAGGTAATTTTCCTTTTAACTTTTACTGTGCATTTAGCTTTTCCGATGCACTAGTCAAAGATGTTCTGCAGTTCAGGGGATTGTAGATGAATTGAGGTTGTCGGCCTTATTCTGAGCGGAGCGTGACGTGAGGTGACTAAACTCATCTCACTTATGTGACTGAGATATCCCATTGCGATTGAATGGGCGTCTGACGTTACCAGAAGTGACTCTTCAGAATTGGGTGAGGTCACGTAGAGTGAAGTGAGATTAGTCGTCTCACGTCACACGCCGCACAGAATAGGGCCGTGTATCTGGTTTAGTAATTCAATCGCTCTTTCGTGTTTACTTTTGTTTTGGTTCCGGGTACTATCGGGATTTCGCTTCCTATTTTCACTGCTATGGAGCTTCCGTCGTTGAGTAGAACGATTTTTGACATCTCGATCAAGCTGTTGAGGTGGATACCCTTTGGGCACTGTGTGGAGACCAGGTCACAGCTTTTGTGATATGCGTTCTAGTCGCCTCCCACACATATTTCGACTGGTAGACTTTCTATTATTCCAAAAAGCTGTAAAATTTTAGCGAATCTGGTTCTATTTGGAGGCATGTAGACCGAGATGAATGTGATTGGATCGAACCCCTTTCGTTATTTTGATGGCGATAGCTTCCTACTGGCAATAAATCACCCAAGTCAACTGTTATGTAGTCGATGGATTCATGTACGAGGATATGCGTACGTAGCCTGTATTTAATTTTTGTGACTCGAGTATGTAATGATTTAGGGTGAATGGTTCGTTTTTCTTTAGCCAAATTTCCTGCAGCATAGCTATTTTTATATTTTGTTTAAACATGAACTGCCTGATTTCTTCTCTTGTGTCCATTGGTCTGATGCTTTGGATGTTGTGCTGCAGTATGACGTTCTATTTACACTCCACTGCGGTATTGTTAGTTGATTCTGTAATTGCCTTCGATTTGCTGCTGGGTTACGTTTTCGTCGATGATATTTTGTGTATATGCTCCAATCTCGATGAGAAGTTCGTCCTAGTCTATTTCAGAATTCGGTGTTCGGATTCTAGTTGCGATTTTTGTTTGTAGGTCCGCCAGTGGCTTCAGCAAGTTCCGTGACCTTACTTCCGCTAAAAAGTCTTGTTTTGGTTTGTGGCTGAAGAGTTCAACCCGCAGTTGCACTGGGCATTTTGGAACCGGTCTTGCCAGATGCTTGTTTCCTTCGCTTCTGCATTTAGTTCTTTTCGCAGACTGATCAGTGAAGTACGTTGGCTGCGAGTGCAGCCACCACTGTAGTTGCTAGCAAGAATGCTGCCGAGGAAGCGTCATACTTCTTCTTCGTCAAGAAGGCTGCATCGGTTGGCTAATCTTGGGAAGTTTTGTTCCGCCAATGTATATTTTATTTGCTTTCTTCTTATCTCCTGTAGTAGTTGTTGCATTCTGCGTCTCTCCGGACATTCGTTGGCACTCCTCTTATGGGAAAGTTTGTAGTTTGGGCATTTCACGGTTTTTTCGCAGTTGTTTACTTCGTGGTCTCCAAACCATACTGTTCGCAGACTTTTGGTTACACAGAATTTGGTGCTGCGTCCAAATTTCCAACACTTTGCGCATTGTCTGATCTGGAACACATAGATTTCCGCTTTGAAATTGCAGCCGTATATTGTGACATTGCCAGCGACATTCTGGCCTTTGGGCGTCACTCTCCAATTGTGGGTATCCACCAGATTTCTTCCCTTGTCCTTTTGCTTGATTCTTTCGATCTTTAAATCCAGTGGTACCCCTTTTGATGTGGATAGCGTTGTTTGCGATTTTCGGTTAGAAGATTTTGAGGGTTTCCTTACCAAGATCTTCCTTTTTTGCTCTTTTTCACCTGGTGTGTTGCTACTTTGTATCGAAATTTACCGTTTTTCGTTATTTCGACAAACTCTAAGAAGCCGGCCGCGCTAAGGAGTCTGCCTACTTAGACTGGGTGATTCAGCTGTGTGTCGATCTGTTTCAGCAAGATCTCGTGTTAAATCGATTTTATTTGTTATGACATTAGGTAGCACTTTTTTATTGCGCTGCTCCATCTGAAAGCGCTTATCATTGTTTTTTTGAAGTAAATTCTCTTCATATTTTTCTTTTGTAGATCTATTTCAATATATCATGGGGATGGTCACTTGTAATCTTCAATCGTTGGATCTCGAATAATTTAAGTGGGACGAAAATTTTCACGATCGAGCCGACGCCATTTTTACCGCGATGTCAACTAGAGTTTGAACATTGTTCTATGTTCGAAGTGAACCTTTACATCGAAACGAAGCATGTTTGAGGTTGAATGCGTCCACGAAATTTTCCACACAGGTACAAACTTGTCGATGTGCATGGGAAGTTTGCTAAAAAAAACAAAACCACGATTACAAATTATACTCACAGATATTGGTTCCGGCAATTTTGACGGCCGCCTCCAGCGGCATATTGGCAAGATCTCGCTGGATCAACGTTAGCTGACGGTACCGCTGTTCGCGTTCCTCCTGCAACCGTTTGTCCTTAGCGTGACCGATGGAGTGCAACTCCGATAGCTTGTTGGACAGTTCGGTAGCGTCGGATGGAACGGCGGCTCCACTGATGCCTGATTCTTGTACAATCTGCTGCAATGTTTTCTCCGGAGTGGTGGTCTTCGAAGTCGTATCACTCGAATCGCCCGATGCTTCTGTGTGTTTAAAAATTATTATTTTGAGATATTTGAATTTAAATAAAAACATTAACCTACCGTCCGGATGTGTGGTAAGCTTCCGCTTGAACTCCTCCTGCTGTCGGAGTGCATTCGAAAGCCGTAGCTGAAGAGCGTCACGTTCACCCAGCAAATTGCGCAGCTCTAGCTCCAACTCGTCGCAGCGCATATCACGCTGGTAGATCATGTACAGCGCTAGCTCCAGCTCGGAACGAGGAACTTTATCACCGTCAGTCGGTTGAGATCTAGGTTCACTGGTGGTAACCATAGAAGCTGCATGTTTTACCGCAAAAGGATCCACTTGAGCCGCAAGCCGAGCATACTCGGCACTGCGAATAGCGAGCTGTTCTTTCAGCGTAACAATTTCCATCTCTTGATTTTCGAGGGCTTGTTTCATTTTTTGAACCATTGGCGAATCATCGGGGCTTTCTTCGGCGCTAGGAGATTCCCTATCCGTTTCCTTCTGTAGTCGCTCGATTTCTTCGCGTAAACTTTTCTCTATGAAGGAGAATTCAGCTTCTCGCGAATCAACGTGCTGTTTCCAACTTTCCGCAACCTGAGCTCCACGTTCATCCACAACCTGAGCCCAGTGGGCGTCCCGTTGATCTAGCGTGATGCGATAGTTTGCCTCCAAATCGGCTCGTTCCTTCGTCAGCTTATCGATTTGCTTTCTGAGATCATCGGCGTCGGATGGTTGCTGCTTTGCGCTGATTTCGACGTTTTGTTTCAATTGTTCCAGCGATGCTTTGAGGGCTTCGATTTCGATGTTTTTAGCGTCCAGATCGAGGACGGTTCCCTTCATACGATCTTCAAACTGGAGGCTTCGGATGACCTGATCGTTTAACACTTGGAGTTCCTGCTCCATCTGGCATTTCTCGTCTAAAAGTTCTTTGTTGGTTCGTTCCAGCTCTGCTAGACGAGAGCTTTGCTCGTGCTCCGGTCGTGTCGAGGCTAGTTCCTTGCTTATTTGAAGCGTTAGGTTGTGTTCCAATTCCTGCCGGTCGGTTTCCAGCTGTTGGATGCGCGACTTGAGACTAGTTATTTCCTGGTTCTTACCGAGGATTTCCTGAACGAGCGATTCGGTTTGATCTTCGAGCATCTGTTGCTGGATTCGTTCGTTCAGATGGACTATTTCCGCTTCCTTGTACTGAAGTTGTGCGCTTAGTTGTTGGAGCTGGTCTTGCAGTTTTGTTTCCTGTTCGGAGGAATGGAATAAGCTTTCCGTACGCATTTTCTCTATCTGATGCGTCAGGTCGGTGTTTTTGGCCATCAGCTCGTTTAGCCGTTGGCTTAGATCTACGGTTTCCTGTGACTTTTGTTGGTTTAGACTTTCCAAGCTGGATTTGATGGTCCGAGAGTCTTGAGATAGACCGTCGATTTGTTCCATCAAAGTTTGAATTTCGTTGTCCTTCTGTTGGACACGTTTCTCTAACATTTCAACGTTCGCTTTCTCTTCGTCTAACAGAGCCTGCAGTTCCTCATTATCGACTCTCGCATCCTGAAGGTCTTTTGTAAGATCTCTTAACTGATTCGTCAAATGAGTGACATCTTCTACGGGAGAGGTATTCTCCGACGTTGACTTGTTAACCCTCTGCTCACTGTTTTCATCCCAATCTTCTAGCTGCTGCACTTTCACGTTCAATTCTTTTACCTTGGCATGCAACACTTCAATCTGCACGTCTTGTCGTTCCTTCATCTCCGTGAACCGTTCGTTGGCGGCGACAAGCACATCTATCCGCTTCAGCAGCGACTCTTTCTCCGCCACACTTTTCTCTCGTTCAACTTGCAGTTCACCTAACTTAACCTCCAATGTCTTAATTTGACCATTCAACTCTTCCTGAATCGCCAAATCAAGCTCGCTGGTTTCGACCGAAGCCGACCGCCGCTCCAAACTATCGCACTTCGCCTTGTACTCTTTTGTCTTCTTCAGCAGCTTACCGGACTTCACTTTCAGTTCGACAATTTCCTGCTGGAGTCGTTCCTTTTCCAGCTCTAGCTGCCGGATGTAGTCATCCTTTTCGCTGGCTTGCTGATGTCGTGCTTCCAGCATCGCTTCCTCCGTACCCCAGCAGTCTTCTTCGAGTTCGACTGTAGTGGTCGGTGGCGGTGTCGCCGTCACCGCCGGTTGCGTAACAAATGCTCGTTTGGATTGAATGATTTCCTCGAACACCGGTTCCTGTTGAGGGGTGGCCGATTCGAAAAAGCTGGCTGCCGTAACCGGAAGCTCTTTGTTCGTCAGTTGTTCCTCTAGCTGGACGATTTTGGTTTCCGCTTCCGTTAAGGTGCGACAGATTCGATGGATCTTGTCGGATTTTGTCTGTAGTTCTTGTAGGAGAGAGGCATTGTTTGCTTTCAGGATTTCTAATTCGTCCTGAAGCTGCAGGTAGGCGTCGCGGTCTTGCTCGAGCTGCTCGTTTCGCTGCTGCAGTTCGTTGATGCTATTCTTGAACTCCGTTTGCTCGAGCTGGTTTTGGCTACGAAGCAGATCCAACTCTGTTTGTTTTTCGGTCAGGAAGGAATCGAGCTGTTGTTGATGCTGAATTTGTAGAACCTTCAACAGTTCCTGCTGTTGGAGCTCCCGTTTCTCTATCGACTCTTTCTGTTGGTCAACATCGTTGAGCTGTTCCTGCAACGAAGCGTTCTGTTGTCGCAGGTAGTTCAACTCCTGCTGTAGTCGCTCAGCAGAGCCCGCTTGCTCTTCCAGCTGAGACTTGAACTGCTCGTTCAACGCCATCAACTCACGAATCTGGGCCGATTGTGATCGATCCTTCGGCGAATCCCTGGTAGGAACCGCGGCTTGAGAGGATATTTTCGCGGAAGCAATGACTGGCTCTTCCAAAGACCATTCTTCGGTATCTTGCGATTGGCTTGGCGTACAAAGGTACGCCCTCTTGGGAACTATGATGTCTTCGAAGACGGGTGCAGACGTGGAGTCGGTATCGGTGAAGAAGGATGCCACCGTTGGAACGTGTTGACTTTTAATTTGCTCCTCCAGCTGATCGACCTTGGACTGGCCGCTTTGTAACTGCTGCGAAATGTCCTTGATTTTGGAGGTCTTCATTTCTAGCTCGTAACGCAGGGAGGAATTTTGCGCTCGCAAGATGTCAATCTCGTCCTTCAACTGGTGGAATTCATCGTCTCGATTAGCAAATTCCGTCAATTTAGCTTGTAATTCCTCAATTCTCATGATAGCGGAATCGTTTTGTGTCTTTAATTTAACGACTTCATCTTGAAGCGGATTTTCTTCCGGAGTTGGTTTCGACTGATGCGCCGTAAACGGCTCGTTCCAGCTCCAGGTCTCTCCGACGGTATCGAACAGAGCGGCGGCACTTGATTGTGACGGAGACGATGAGAAGAACTGTGCAGTTGATATGACTTGCTGTGGTTGCTCCCTCGAACTCGAACCAACTGTCTGGAAAAGTTGTTTGCTCATTGCCTCCAGCTGGGAACTTCTCTCAACCAGTTGAGCCTCCATGGCTTCATCCCGCTCCACAGATTTCTGAAGCGCCTGCAACTGCTTTCGCAGCTCTTCCAAACTTCCGTCAGCCAAATCCTTTTCGATCTGCAACTCCTGTATGCGAGAATCTTTCCACATCGCATCGTTCTCAAGATCACGGATCTTCTCCTCCATCGCGTTGACTGATCGTTCGGAGGATCCCTCCAGACCTCGGAACGGGTCGTTAACTGCTGAAACCTGTAGCTGTAGATTGGTCTGCACTAGCTGAGCTATCGCCCCTTCCTTCTGCGTCAACAAATCCTTCAGCTTGATTATCTCGTTCTGCACAAACACCTGATCGTCCGTCTGGTTCTGGCTCAGCTGCGTCCTGATGGCCTCCATGTCCGCTATCTGCTGCCGCAACGCATTTATTTCGCACTGATGATTTTGTACCAGCGCTTCATTCTGCGCTCGTAGATTCTCCAGCTCCGTCTGATCTTGAACGATCTGCATTCGAAGTTCCTGCAGCTCACTACTATCCTGTTGGAGACTTTCATTCTGCATCTTCAACCAAGTTATCTCCTTCTCCAAATCGGACCGGAATTGTTCCAACGAGTTGACACTTTCCTGCAGTCGAACCAGTTCGTCCTGGAGATCCGTGTTTCTGTCCTGCGATCGCTCCAAATTTTCCTGCAGCTGTTTTCGCTCGTTTTCAATTTTAGCCAGCTGGTTCGTTAACTCAACTTCCAGCTGATCGATTTCGGTATCCTTCTCCGAAACTTTTGCCTCAAAATCAACAACCACTCGTTTAAGATCAGCTTGAAGACTCGCTAGCGCTTGATTAAGATTGTAATTCTCATTTTCCAACTCAGATGATCGCCGACAGGACTGCTCCTGAGCGACCACTTGCCCTTCAAGCTGTTCCGTCTTCGACTGCAGTTGATCTCTCTGGTGTTCAACGTCTCTTAACTTACAACCGAGCTCAACCAGTTCCTCCTCCTTTTCCCGTAGTTTCACCTCAATCGCTTCATCATGCTGCGAAAGATTAGCCAGTCTCTGCATAAGCTCATCCTCGTGCTGAGTAAACTCCTGTGCCTTCTCCGTCAATTCATCACCCAGCAATCTTTTCTGACGCTCCAAAGAGTTCCTCCTCTGCTCCACCAGTGACAGACCTTCCTCCAACTTAACAATCTGACCCCTCAACTTCCGATTTTCCTCTTCCGACAGCTCCAGATCCACCTCCAGCTTCCTCACTTTCTCAGCAGCCTGAAGAACTTCCTGATCCAGCAACTTACCCCGATCGGTTTCCGCCTTAAGCACACCATTCATCTCCTCCTTGTCCGTTTTCAGCTTACCAAGTAGCAACGTCTGGTTGTGAAAATCTTCCAACTTACTCTGGCACATTCGCAGCTCATCTTCCAGATAGGCAGTCTTCCGCTCATATTCCTGCAACCTTTGAATCTCCTTAATCTTTTCCTTGATGATTGCCTTACATTTTTCAATCTTAACATTCTTCGATCCGACATCCTCCTGGAGCGTTCCCAGTTCCTGATTCACCTGTGTCAGTTTATTCTCCATTTCCTGAACTTTTTCCTCCGCTACGCGGACTCGCTCATCTCTTCCCACCAGTTCATGCATCATTGCCTGCTTTTCCGACTCGAGCGAATACTTCTGCTGGAGCAACTTGTGAAGTTCGTTGTTTAGGTGGTGCAATTTCTGCGACAGTTCTTCATTCTCTGCTTTGAACTCTTCCTCGCTGGACACAGCCGATGCGGCGGCCGAACTACGCAACTCCTCCAGCTCTTGCTGATTGGCAGCCAGCTTATCTTCCAACTCTTGACAGTGAGCGTGCTTTTTCTTAAGATTTGCTGCGAATTTCCTCAACTTATCCATTAGTTCTTTGTTCTTTCCGTCAAGTTCCCGGTTAGACTCTTCAAGTTCTTTTACCCGGGAATCATCAACTACGGGCTGAACGGAAACGGCCAGGGCTTCTCGTAGCTGCTTCTCTTGATTCCTCGCTCTTTCGAGCGAACTTTGATTCTCGATTAATTTTTCCTGTAGCATTGCCATCTCATCTTTTTTAGCGTCCAACAGCTCCTGCAGATACTGCACTTCATCCTCCTTCTCAATAATTCGGTTAGCATTCTCCTCCATCATTTTGTACAGTTCAATAATCTGACCGTTCAGTGCATCGATCGTTTCCTGTTTTTGACTAACTTCGTGCTTTTGATCCCCAACCAGCGTACTCAACTCCGCCAGTTGTTCTTTAACCTGATCGGCATACCGTTCCGCATCTCGTTCAGCTTGCTGCGCGATCCTATCCATTTCATCCCGCATTTGTTGAACTCGATTTTCATAGTTTTGAATCTCCTTCATCCGACCTGCCAGCTCATTTTCATGCTCCTGATACGAATCGATTAGCTGTTGCTTCTGTTCAGCCACCAATTCTTTCAGAATATCAATTTCCTTATGAGCCGCCCCGAGTCTAGACTGAAGATCCTCAACTTCCCCTGCTTTCTTTACCACCACCGCATCAAGTTCCTTCTTCAATTCACGAATTTCATCATTCCTACTGTTCAACTCAACCTTCAACAGTTCCGGTTCCTCATCCGATGATTTCTCAGCATCCCTCAGTTCCTCCATCTCCCGCTTCAATTTCGCAATTACTTCGTTCTTCCTCTCGATATCCTCCCGCAACGAATCAATCTGTTCCACTTTCTCGATCTGCGCCCGTGTAATATCCATGATTTGCGCTTTCAAACCTGCCACCTCATCCAATTGCTCCTGTTCTTTCGGCAAACCGCTCACCTTCTCCTTCAACCGTTCAATCTCACCCCTCATCACGTCACACTCTTCCACACTCCTACAGTACTCCTCCAGCAATCCGTTCGCCATCTTCTGCAGATTCTTCGCATCCTGCGACAGCTTCTTCGAAATTTGCAACTTCTTATTTTTATCCTTATTCTTGCTATAATTCATCACCTCATTCTCCACCGAGCGCAGTGCCTGCTCGAACGAACCCCTATCGATCGGCACCCTAGCCGGTGAACTCTGACTCGAACTAGCTTCGCTCACTTCCGCCTCCAATCGAACCTTCAACTGCCGTGCTTCCTCCAGCTCCTCCACCAGCACACCCTTTTCACCCATCAGTTCCGCCAACTTCTCCCTCAATGATCCCTCACTCGTCACCAACTCGTCGTGACGATCCGTCAGCAGGCGATGTTCCTCCCGCAATTGTTCCAACTCTTCAAGGTGGGCCTGATTTTCGATTGTTACTGCTTCCAATTTTCCGAGAACCTCCCGCCGCTCGTTGGTGAACAGTTCGATGCGGTGCATAAGTTCGGAGCTTTCCTCACGCAGCTTTACCAGACTGCCGTTCAAATCTTCTTCCTCTTCCTCCGACGGGTTAATGCCGGCAGTCCTTAACTCTTCAGTCGAACCTTCATGTCGCCGCTTGGATCTGGAAAATTGAATGTAAATGTTAGACAGGTGAAATAGCTAAGGTATCATCTGAAGTTTTGAAACGTGAAAATGAGAATCCCAAAGGTGGCTAGGAGAATATGCCGGAGTAACGGTTCTGGGAGGAGATATAGTTTAGCCACGATCCAATACAGAAAGCTCACAAGTTTCGGTTGAAGAATTTGAAGATATGAAAATTGTATGATGAATGATTAAACTATACCTGTTCCGCTTACGAGTTTGTTATTAAAATACTTTCGAATTACTGATTATTTTTAGATGAGATGGTAGAAAATTATGAAATGTCGATGATAATTTGTGTTATACGTCTTTTGGAGTAACTATAATGATCTGAAACGGCGAATAAAATACGAAATGCTTAGTATTGTGGTACTCGGACAGCATCAAAAAATGCAAACGATTATAGGTTTATTTGAAATCGCAACTTTAGTTATACGCGCCGAGCTTGAGGTTATGAGATCAATTCTGGTTGCCATTTCGGTATTGATTGGGACTAGCTGCAATTGCAAAGAGAATCAACAGATGATAATGCCTGGGGGTAGCGAAGCACCTTTCAATGAGCAACTTCTGGTAAGCCCAAGTTTATTGATCAATACCAACGACGGCCAGGCCCAAATACAACAGAAAAGGGAAGGAATGTTAGTCCGACACTTATTATGGCTAGAAGCCGTATATAATGCTGCGCACGTTCTATTCTTACTTGCACGGCAGACCCTAGATGACAGGGCGGCCAAGGTGCTTCTACCAGAATCTCGAATGTTCGTACATAAACAAACAAAAAAGGAGAAACAAATAAACTAAAATTTACCGCGCTTTCATTTCCTTCTACTCGCCTGCTGCACTATGCACTACTGGATTTCTACGATCTAGTACTGCTACTGTTGGCAGAAGAGCGGATTTTTTTTCGAACGGTCGAGACAACGGCCGCGTTCTCCTTTGGTCGCTGGCTGATCCCACAGCGGTCCTTAACGATTTGCTAGGAAAGCTAGGAAATATCGCCGGATCGTTCACTCGCCGTAAACGATTCCGTAAGTCACCGCAGTGAACATCCCAGGTGGAGCTTTCGTCCGCCCTGCTGCGTTCTCTTTGGCGAATAACTGTGGAGAAGAGCTCGGCTCGTTCGACTGACCCTCCACAGTGAGAACGGTCGATATTTCGGTTCCTTGGTATTTAACCAGTGCATACACTTCATGTCGTATAGCAAACCCCAAAAAGCGAACCGATATCGCAATTTCCATGGATGCCAGGACCACACACCGGACCTTTTCGACGGACGCGCACTCTGAACTAGCATAGGTGGCAGGATACTGTCCCGAAAAAATGAAGTAAATTTGGTGCGTCTGTTCGTCGCGGGTCCGTCATTTTCTTCCGTATGATGGCCGCCTAACTCACGACCAAAACAAACCGTCAAGCCGCCGTCGATGCACAGCGTAGGCAGAACACTTATTGTAGTAAGAGAAGAGCGGTGACCTACTTACGCCCTATGTTACGCATACATAAATGTCTAATAAAAATTACTACACCAATCTAGAACGACCCGTTCACAAACGCGAAAACGAATGAAAATTTACAGATTTTGAGCGACACATAAAAGCAATGAGTATAAGGGACGATTCAGACGATACATCAGCTTCCGTCAACGTCAACGGAACGTCACCGTTCCGTCAGGATAACTTGAATGCTTTTCTCTTGTGCCCGTTTACACGTGCCGTATGTCAAAGCGTTCCGTGCCGTTGATGTTGTGTGGAATGTCTCCATTTAACTGCATGTAACTTATCCTGACTGAACGGTGACGTTCCGTTGACGTTCACGGGAGCTGATGTATAGTCCGAATCGTCCTTAATGGTGCTTTTCAAAAATTGAGATTTTAGTATGTTACAATTCGATACTGATAAAAAGAGTAGCCAGTACGGTGTTTATCCGGCGGATAGATATCGAACTGGTTACTCCGGATGAGCAGTCAAGCAAAGAAAGAAAAAAAAATTCGAGAAGGCATTTTCAAGACATTTGGCATCAAAAATTCAAATTCGGTTTCTAAAATTTCCTTCTTCCCTTTGAATATTATGGTGGTATCAGTTTAGATAGATACTTTCTTTGTGGTCGCACTCTTCAACCAACGTTGCTTCAACCCAGAACCCCCATCGTCAAAAATATTCAATAGTAGCTTATGGAAGCGCTAAACCACAGACTCGAGCTTAAAATGAGCTCCTTTTCTTGCGGTACACCACGCTTGATCCTGGGGTTTGCTCAAGAACACAAATTGTGTCTCCGTTTTTTTTGGAGCTAGCGTCAATCCGGCGCTAGCTTAGCCCTGTCACTAAATTAGTATCGGATTCTGATGAGACGAAGTCGAAACGTAAATTCTATAACTGATTGGTTATAAGCATTGTGCTCTTCACGCGCAAAGATGCTTTAAACAATTGTCTCCTTAGAGAAAAAATAGTTTTTACCAAAATTGTTGTTGTTGGAGAAATATAGCAGGAAATTGTCTTTCTTTCCAATTGAACTGAACGATTTAAAATACAAAGTATACTTTCTGAGCAAGTTAAAAAAATTTCCTCCGTGAAAAAACACAAAAGTACCCTAAGAAGATTCAAAGATTGAATTCGAATTTTTGTTGTTAAATAGCTTAGGATGTAATGAAACGTCGAGATCTACGGCCACCCTGATTTTTTTTAAAGATAGCTTTTATGGAACTTGAAAAATTCTGAATTTTAGTTGATACTAGAGTTCGAAAAGGCTGCTTTTAATTTATTTTTTATGCCAAATGAAACAACAGATCTTGCATCTTCTCGCAAAAAAATGTTTTGATGAATGTTTCCTCCCCGGTATTTTCTGTTTTTAAACTGAGATTAAAAAAAATTAAAAAAATTGTTTTGTTTTTTCGAATTGACAACAGATTTTGACATTTCATGGATTTCTAAAACATTTAGCACACAAAATAATAAAAGCTGCATTTCCAAACTAAAGTCCCATCTCAATCCATGAATTTTAGGAATCGATTAGTGTATTGTTGATTAAGGTGCATATCATTAGTCACAGCATTTAGGTTATATACCAAATTGCACCCACTCATCTTTTTGCACATGCAAATGAAATAAGGATGCTTTTATGAGCCATTGCTGATTAAGTTTTTTACATATTCTTCACTCCACTTTCTAATAGAGAGTTCGGGATGTTAAGCCGAAGGCGTCGGTCGTGTTGATTTGCTCGCTCTTTGTGAGAAGTTTAGAGTGGGTACTACCGGATGACATTGCGCTAATATTCCTTTTGGTGATTCACAAAATAGTTGCATGTAATAGATACCGACAATAAAAGAAGTATTTGATTGTGCTAACTCGGGAAATAGTGGCAGGTGTAGTGGAAAGAAAATGCGAAGCATGGAAGCAATGGTTGGTGAAAGAGTTTCGTGGCATTTTCCAATTGGATAATTGCATCGATATATTTAGTTTCAACCAATATACATGCAAAGAATGGTTCTGCATAAAGTATACCGCATACAATATGTGCAGTAGACGTAGGATGACACAACGGAATGCTTTGGTGAGCTCAATCTGATTTCATGTGATATTGTTTTGATGTGTTAAATGCTGTGGGGTTACCAGAATCAAAGTAATCATAAATTTACAGTGTTGCACATTCCTCTGTATAAGACTGTGAAAAGTATATAGAGTACCAATTTCATATGGTCAAAGTAGTTAGGCTGCAATAAGGCAACTTCTACATGGTGTGACAATCCCGTTTCCATCCAAAGTAGGAAAAAAAGAAACAATCAGGAAGTACCCACCGATGACGCCTAAGTGAAAATTCCGTTTTGTGCGGAATGATTAAAATCATTATTTAAGTTACATGTTATTACGTTCCATTTTCTCTGTCCGCGAACAAATCACTCAGTACCATCACGAAAGTGTCAGTCTTGCGCACATAACATAAAAAAAACTTCGCCTCGGGATTCTTACATCTTATTGAACTTATCTTATTGGTGCTATTGAGTGTTTCTTTTTGGATTAAAATCCCGTGGACAAGAGAGTAAAAGGAAGCAAGTTATGATCACCATGCTCTTCAACGAGAATATGAGATACCATGATGCACAGTAGTATTTATTTCTATTTTATCATTTTTCCAGCCTAAGGTTGCAAAGTTTATTCTTGATCACCAATTCTCCGGCAAGCCCGAAAATACTCGTTCTTGTTTATTCGTGTTCTCTGCGGACGAGGTGTTGAGAGAAGGAGCGAAGGGCACAGGAATCTTGTAGTTCATTAATATTTTTCAGTTTTTTCGTATCGGTATAATGATTTTAATATAAACTAGCAACCCGGCAACTGATCCCAAGCGAGCGAAAACATTTCTAATAGGATTTGAAATAATAGGAAATACTTAGCCAGATTTTTTCTTTCGACCTTTGCACATAGAATGAGTTCATTGATTGTCATTCGGCAGTTGCGAATTATTGTATTCTTCTAGTTGGGGGTTTTCTGTTTCAACAATAATGGGATTTCTGATATAAGAGATGTTTTCTATTATTTTTTCAGCAAGGGCATATAGGGTAATGAGCTTATTTTTCACCCTGTTTCTGTTATCGCCCTATCTAGTTGAAGCTGTTTGTTGGAGCCATCCTTGTTTGGCGTGTTGGCTCGGGTGGTGAGGCAATGGTTGGGGCACTGGATTCGAGTTTTCATGGAGCTCAAACGGGTTGATTTTTAGGAATGAAGAAGGGATGTTGATACAAATTTGTGCGCGATTGTAGTCCGAGTGATCGATGGGGTAGTAATTTGTAATTTATTTATCATCATAACGAAATCTTGTCAGTTACATCCGAAAAAAATAAGAATCATCGCTGTCTGAGCCCCTCCGTAATCCTTAGTTAACCGGATCGTCATGTGCAACTTGCCCAGGTTAAAATGCAGCTTAAGTCCACCTTTTAGCTCGTTTACAGTCCTGATATCATCCTGGTCTATACACATAATCACTGTCTACGGGCTTAAGGCTTTAACTTCTGCACTTTCACCCAGTGATGTGGTAATAATGTCTTGTATAGTTGAGCTGTTAATCGTGGGGTCTTCCTTCAACTCGACTATATGTATGTAGTTGTGTATGTGTGTGTACATGTATTACAATGCGTATATGTATGTAGGTATTTGTAAATGTATGTGTGTATGAATGCATGTGTATATTTTTTATGTATACATGTGTGTGTCTATGTAAGTATATAAGTGTGTATATGTGTGTATATGTACATATAAATGTTCAAAAAATGGTTGCATTATACACGGGATTGATTTGCAGTGC
This sequence comes from Topomyia yanbarensis, assembly GCF_030247195.1. NCBI lineage: Eukaryota > Metazoa > Arthropoda > Insecta > Diptera > Culicidae > Topomyia > Topomyia yanbarensis. The sequence continues at coordinate 180,212,823 of NC_080670.1, read as the reverse complement.
ACACATATAATTTATTAATGTGAAAAACTGATACTTCTGGATAGAAGTCAGATCTTCCTCTAATTACAGCCCCTTGGAGATCTCCAATGGAACAACTTACACAAGTCCAACGAAACGAAAGCGCTGAGGAAAACACGGAGTCTATTGGTTCTTTTTTATTATTTCTCCTTTTCTTTCCTAAATAACCAGGAATTCAAGAAATGTGGATGAGAGTCAAAGGAGACATAAATGAGAGATAGGAATGAAGGTAGAAAACTGCAAAAATGGTAAGTTTTCTAGTACACATGTGTTATGTTGTATATATACAAATTGAACCAATATACTAAATACGCTACGCCCGGGCCCCGTGGTGGTGGAGGAACGCTACGTGGGAAGCTGAGCTGCAAGCAACCGGGCGGGTCATAGGTGGTGGATAATGCTTAATCGCGATAGCAACTAGTTGTGATTCGCGACCCGAACCAGCAGCGGGGGCTGACTGCGGGTGTGGTAGGACGAGGTAGTGGGCCCTATACGTCCTAGGCCTAAATACCACATGCCCTAAAGCAGCCCTGACAAGGCGAGCCAGTGCCGCCTTTAAATAAGCGCTTAGCCCAAATCCCTCTCCTCCCGTTATCCTTCCTTCCTTCCTTCCTTCTGCGGCTGTTCGCCCATCTGAATATGGAAGCTGTTCTTCAATGTCAGCTTCTTTCACCGAACAGCCTAGATAAGCCATGTAGTGTCGGTAGTGGTTGTTTCAACCGGCTAAGAATTACACTACGGACTACCTGTTTCAGTGGTAAAAATCTACCATACAGGGAACCCCAATTCCATAGTATCATGCGACCCGTGCTATGGGTAAAATTGTTGAGGGGGTTTAAAACATTCTCAATGGCGAACGGAGCCTGGGAAGAGTCGGGCGAACTCCCCAGTACGCTGCATTACGCAGCGGAACGTTCACTCTACACACCGATTTTTTTTTTCACCGATGGTCCACTTAATTTTGCCGAATTTTTGTTGGCTGGGGGTTTGCAGAGACTCTCGGCTGATGGTAGTTCGGTGAAGTTTTGTTGAGTCTCGATTATCAAATTTCGATGTGTACAGATGAACCTGCCCAGAGGCCGTGTGGTATCCGGCCTAGAATTGAGCCACTGGAGTCCTGCTGCCATGTCGTAGGAGGCGACTGAAAGTAGGAGACCCTAAGTCAAGGTGTAGTTCCGTGCCGAGGACTTAATGATTGGAGGGTCTAAAATATGCCAGTCGCGCACGGAGCATTTTGGGTTTTGCCCTTGCTGTGTTATGCGAATCTCTGACACAGTGGACCATTATTTTCTTCGCAAATCGTGGGAATCAAATGATCATGATTCGAGTGTGTATCTTCGTCGCGAGCGGTTGACCCTCGTAGAGCTCCCTTCGAGTCGGTTAGTTTTTATCATTTTCGGCACAGTTTGCTGCCTCCTGGTTATCAAGAGTGTGAATGGCAGTGCAATTCAATGATTATATAAAGCGAAGTGGCTTATAGGGGGATTTTCGGCATATTTTCGACAGACGCGAGTGGTGACAGTTTGTGAAAGTCGAGTTCCGGCAAATGAAAAAATGTCTGTTCCTCGCATTGCGGGCCGTCGATTCCCGATGCAAGGACAATGGAAGTGCACAGAAAACATCTAGAAACACAGTGTACATTGTAAAAATAGTACAAAATGGTTTTTCAGAGAAAAAAAATCGATCCGAAAAGTGAAAAATATGGCAATAAGAAAAAATGATATATTCAAACAATTGGCGTTTCACCAGCGACTAGCAACTACCAGGTGTCGCCCCAAAATTCTTCGTCCGAAAAATAGGTGGCAAACCAGCCGGTCGGTGCTCAGCTAATTTCGTCCGCGTCCCGTGTCACCTATTTTTTTTATTGGGTGTTTCATCGGCGGTGCTATCTTTGAAAATGAGCCGTCTTGGATATTCAACTGTTTTTTTTTTTACTTTCTTATTTTATTGCAAATGAGTAGAGGTTTTGATTCTTTTATATTCAGGATTGCAGATATTTTGTCGCATGTAAATTTTTGGTGTTCGTTGATGTGATGGCGCTGTAAGGGAACACGTCTCTGCCGGTCGGCCGACTTTTCTCTGGACTGAGCAAACTAATTTCTATGTTTGTTTAGGCTTTGCTTTACCAACGGGGGGAACTGATCCACATAGCATTCAATGTGCTTAGGGAAAACACATGGCCTTATTTGAGTGGAATGATGACTTCAATCATGTATAAGGTTTGAGAATTTACAATCCGCGAGAGGGATCGGGGACCGGTTGGCAATTACCTTCAGTTATATCAGCACGAAGAATAAGCGTTTTGCTGTCATTTTCGTTGGATAGCTTTCAATTCTATCTCATGCCTCCACGCGAGTCTGTCTATTGATGACATTTGGTCCTTAGACCGGCGACGACTGGGAGCTATCAGCCTTCTACCGATAGTAGCCGAATGAGAGTGTGCGAACAGATCTAGTCGAGAAAATGATACCGTAAAAGTTGTTCGGAAAGCAGCTCCAATAAGACTTTAATTTGACTAGTATCGATGATCGCGGGTCAATACGTACTGAAAATTCGCCGCGTCTGTTTTAATGAATCTAATTTCAAGTTCCGTTATTGGTAACAAGCCCGTGCATCAGGTTAACGATCCTCTGTATTTTTCTTCAATGTTCGATATAATCGTACGTATACGTGTATTTCACAAACAATCCGATATTAGAAATAGGAAATACTTTCGTTGATTTATAACATCTAGAGCTATCATAACTCTTTGTATAACGTGTTATCACTCGGTAGTGTTCAACCCAATAAATATATCGTCGAGAAGGAATAGTGAAATTTGTCAGAATACTGTCGCCATAAATAGTGATCCGGCCCATTATGCAGATAAGATTGGCTTTTCTAGGCAATATTCCCACGATCGGCTGTGTGGATGTGAAATTGCTTTTGTTTAGAAAACATAGGATACTCTCGGTAGCCGGCTACCCAGATTTTAAAAGAACCAAAAACTAAACAAGATCTTATTTTTCGAGCGAACTTCTTGAAAACCAACTGAACTACTACCTAATAAACTATGCTTTACAGGTCGCATCGCTTGCTTGGAGCGAATCCTAGACCCTATTCCCCCCCAAACCACCAACTCCGCGATACCTATGGAAGAGTCTGATGAACATTCTGTATAAGATTCCTCATTTTATTCAAGCGATCGCCGGGTAAAATCAGCACTGATACGATAGAAACCACGAAAAATTCGTCGCGTGTTTGAATATTGTTAAAAAATATAAGCAGTGCTCCTTATAGCCGCTATGCGGAGTTCAAGTTGCTTATTTTGCTAATCGTATTAATACAACAAATGATAAATTTCCCGAATTCTCGGCAGCCGGCTGCCCAGAGCAATTATTACATGATAATGCTATTGGCACACTTACTAACAACTCTCCCCTTCCCGTGATACATGTGGAGATGCAGAGGATTCCTCGGTCTCTAGTAGCAACATGTATCGGACTAACATTCCTTCCTTTCCCAGAAGATCTGCATTCGGACGTGGCCGGCGTCGGTATTGATCAGCATGCAGGGATCAGAATAGATTGTACAATGTGGCTCATCATGTTATTCCCAAGCATGTTGTTCCAATGAACATTTTGCAACCGAATTTGGTTCTGGTCAATAACGGAGTAGCAACTACGGGCGATCTCTTATGCTTATGCTTATGCTTAGTCTTCACTCCACTTTCTAATAAAATAAGTTGCATCCAGCCATATATCGTGTGAAGGCGTTATCAAATTCAGATTGTTCTTCAAATTATATCCCCCTATGATTTCTGCCTCTTTCTTCCTATTTTTCAGTTCGTGCGTAAATAAACTCCGCTGAATTGACCCAAATGATCCTAAAATGGATGTCGAATAAGATTCGTCGTCAAAGACTCCGAGCTTCCATTTAAAATCAAACACATTGAACTGAGTTCTATCATATCATATCGGATCAAAGATAGTCCGCAAAGTATTCTAATATTCCACAAGACGCTGAAATATTCAGCTGTGTCAGATATCTTGAAAGTGTACCTGGATAAGCTCAGAATTGTGATATTTTGTCTAAAGCAAACAAATGATATTACTGGGGCGACAAGACATTCAAAAATAACGAACGCGTTGCCAAATTCCAAATCGATAACGACACCATCGATCTCAACTTTGTGAGCGGGCATGTAGCTCACAAAGTTGAGATCGATGGTGTCGTTATCGATTTGGAATTTGGCATGCTTAGATCTATTGAAGGACGGGCTGTTGGCTGTTTCAATAGCCCCTTGCTCCAGTGAGCGAAGATTTTAAGTGACAATCGCACCGTGTGAGACTGCTGCGCGTCTTCTTAGACAAGAATCGTCTGTACACACCAAAATTTGGTTGTCGATTTCAGCAAAATTTTGCTGAATTTTCATCAGCAATCCAGCCCGGAATACTGAGAATTCGGCAATTGCGCTGTCAATTTGACAATTTGAATTACTGAATTTTCAGCAAAATGAACCAGTCCAATAGGTTCAATTCGAATTGCCAATTTTTCGGCATCTTGTATTGCTGAAACTTTCAGCTGATGAAAATTTAGATGGAGACGGTAAACTTAGTGCAGGATTGGTTGGACCTAGGTTGGGAATCGGCAACTTTGTGATGCGGAGCTCCTCCCGGCATCGAGGAGACTTCAATTTTCATGGTACGGCATGGAGATATCTTCTCGATGATAATTGATCTAGCTTACTCTACGATCTTTCTTTGCTACAGCTTTAAAAAGGTGACCTGCTTTACTGCCCATGATTACTTCCGTTCCTCTTGTTCCTATGAGACTGAGAAAACGAGCGTAAAAAGCTGGCAATAATTTTTACTTTTTGAAATTTGAAGTCTTGTTCGTTGTTTATTTTGGACTAACCGTAGCGTAGTGGCATTTGGTAGAGTCTCTGTTATGCGCATTTTGCTTTGGTTTTCTTTTTCAGTTCGACTTTCAAACAGTAATTTTGTGTGTACCTGGGAATGATACTCCTATGCTGATTTAATTTATTACTTTATCTCTCTCAGTTTACCGCACGCTACGGTTCTGTTAATTGGCTCACGAAACAGACAGACACAGTACCGAGAAAAATCCCGCCGCCAGTGATCTTTCAGTCGGAGTAGGGAGTAGTTCACCGCCGTGGACCATTCGAGTAGATCTGGATAAGGCTGCTGGCTAAGACTCACTGAAACAGAAGCTAAATGGCGACGTAATAGATGAAGACGGCAAGCAACACAAGAGCGAGAGTTAAATGGCTCAAAGGTCGAGCCATTTCATGGATCAAGTGAGGCTCCGAAAAAACTCGTGAGCAATAGAAAGAGGTGCGGAGAAGCGCGAGTCCCCCCCTCACGAAGTAATAGCTTTATGTAGTTCGAAAAAGAAAGTAAGGAGTGTTTTTAGAGGTTAGACACGGAAGTGAGTCGTGAGTCCCACACAATGCAAGTGCACTACAGGTCAGGCTTTTGAAGCCTTAAGGGCCGATTTCTTCACCCTCACTTAACTGTTAAACCAGGTTCACCAGTACGTACTGGCTTAAGCGCTAAGCGAGGGTGCAGAAATCGGCCCTAAACCTTACTATAAAAAAGCACCCCGGCTGTTACGTTTAAAGTCTAGGCTAGTCTACACATACACAGCCAATACATGTAGGAATCCTGGAAAATTTCACTCTTGCAATTTTTTAGCTAACACTGAAACAAATGATTTTCTTCAGTTGGTTTTTTTTAATTAGTCTGTCATATTTTCTACGTTCACCAGCTTTCCTACACTACTGATAAAGATAATTAGGTTCTTTACTGGCACAGTTAATTCGGTCGAAGCAAATTGCAAATAATTTTTCTAAATCCATGTAAACAGTACAAGTGAACTGTCAAAAATGAACACTCAGTTCATTTGTGACGTCACCGTAAAGTATTCAATTATTTAAAATCATATTCTTGGTATCTCTAGTTTTTTGATCGCCCTTTGCGGTCTGTCGTTGCTCGAAACTTTAGGTTCATCACATAGATGAGCTGATGTATTTTTGGGATTATGGATTCGAGTGTGTATCTTCGTCGCGAGCGGTTGACTCTCGTGGAGTCGGCTAATTTTCATCATTTTCGGCACGGTTTATTATCGAAAGTGTGAATAACGGTGCAATTTCACGACTATACAAAGTGAAGTGGCGTATAAACGCATTTTTCGGCATGTTTTCGATTGACGCGAGTGGTGACAGTTTGTGAAAATCGAATTCCGGCAAATGAAAAAAAAATCTTTTCCCCGCATTCCGGCCCGTCGATTCCCGATGCAAGGACAATAAAAGTGCACAGCAAACATCTAGAAACACAGTGTACATTCTAAGAATAGTGAAAAATGGTTTTTCAGAGCAAAAAGTTCGATCCGAAAAGTGGAAAAAACACGGCAATAAGAAAAATTGGCATATTCACCGGAGACTAGCGACTACCAGGTGTCGCCCCAAAATTCTTCGCCCGAAAAATAGGTGGCAAACCAGCCGGTCGGTGCTCAGCTATTTTCGTCCGCGTCCCTTGTCACTTATTTTTATTGGGTGTTTCATCGGCGGTGCTACCTTTGAAAATGAGCCGCCTTGGATATTCAACTGTTTGCTTTCTAATTTTATTGTAAATGAGTAGAGGTTTTGATTCTTTTATATTCGGGATTGCAGATATTTTGTCAGATACATTTTGGGTGTTGGTTGATGTGATGGCACTGTAAGGGAACACGTATCCGCGGGTCGGCTAACTTTTCTTTGGACTGAGCAAACTAATTTCTATGTTTGTTTAGGGTTTGTTTTACCAACGGGGGAACTGATCCACAGAGCATTTAATGGCCCTATTTGAGTGGAATGATGACTTCAATCATGTATAAGGTTTGTGAATTGACATTTCGTGAGAGGGATCGGGGACCTTCAATTATGTCAGCACGAAGAATAAGTGTTTTGCTGTCATGTTCATTGGTTAGCTTTCAATTCTATCTCATGCCTCCACGCGAGTCTAAGTCTATTGATGATATTTGGTCCTTAGACCGGCGACGACTGGGTGCTATCAGCCTTCTGCCGGTAGTAGCGGAATGAGAGGGTGCGAACAGATCTAGCCGAGAAAACAATACCGTAAAAATGAATATCTGATCGGAAATCAGCCGCAACAAGACTTTAATCTAACTAGTATCGATGATCGCGGGTCAATACGTACTGAAAATTCGCCGCGTCTGTACTAATGAATCTAATTTCAAGTTCCGTTATTGGTAACAAGCCCGTCCATCGGGTTAACGATCCTCTGTATTTCCCTTCAATGTTCGATTTAATCGTTCGTATAAGTGTATTTCACAATTCCAACTATCTACAAGAATAGTACTCGACACAAGAAAAAATAAAGACGCGCGCAAATACCTTCTGTATAAGATTCCGCATGCGATAAAAACCACGAAAAATTCGTCGCGTGATTGAATATTATTAAAAAAATATAAGCGGTACTCCTTATAACCGGCTATCCGGAGTTCAAGTTGCTTATTTTGCTAATCGTATTAATACAAAAAATGATAAATTTCCCAAATTCTCGGCAGCCGGCTGCCCAGAGCAATTATGACATGATAACGCTATTGGCACACTTACTAACAACTCTCCCCTTCCCGTCATACATGGGGAGATGCAGCGGATTCCTCGGTCTCTAGTAGCAACATGTATCGGACTAACATTCCTTCCTTTCCCAGAAGATCTGCATTCAGACGTGGCCGGCGTCGGTATTGATCAGCATGCAGGGATCAATATTGATTGTACAATTTGGCTCATCATGTTATTCCCAAGCATGTTGTTCTAATGAACATTTTGCAGCCTAATTTGGTTCTGGTCAATAACGGAGTAGCAACTACGGGCGATCTCTTATGCTTATGCTTAGATGAGCTGATGCATTTTCGGGATTACTTCCCCTTGGTATTGTAACCTTTTCTTACGAAAAGCGTGGTTCTACAGTTCATTTAACATCAGCAGCGCTCCGAGCGTATAGTACTGCTAACTCATTTCAAATCACTACCTTTGCTTCTTGGCGTGATAGCACTGTAAACCGTTCGGTGGAGAAAACTGCATTCGTCTTGTTTTTCTTTGAGTTAAAAAGTACTACCAACAGCTGCGTCTGTCAGTTTTGCTCCTCGACGATGGTTATTTCTTACTTTAAAAATACGTCCTGATCTCGAACATCAGATCTATCCAAGTCGTTGTCCAGTTTAGACTCCCTCATACTCGGAAAGAAATCACGATACCGCCTTCCTACCAGTAACTCAAAGGGCGTAATTTCAAGCCCTTATGCACGGTAATAGTTTTATTTTATTTAGATGATGTTACACCAATTAATTTAATATAATCTGATCAACAATCCTTCTCCATAACACTCGGCTCGCGACTGCATATCTCGACTCGCGGTTGCGTCCGATACCTTCCAGATCGATCTTGCTGCACCTGGTCAGCCCACCTAGCCCGCTGTGCTTCTCGTCGTGTTGTATCTGCTGGATTTTAGCAGAACACAATTTTAGCAGGGTTGTTGTCCGGCATTCTCGTAACGTGCCCTGCCCATCGTATCCGAATTCTGAATACTTGGTTCGCCGTAGAGCTTGGCGAGCTCGTGGTTCATCCTTCGCCTTCACACACCGTTCTCCTGCACGCGGCCAAAAATAGTCCTAAGCACACGGCGCCCGAAGGCTCCGAGTGCTTGCAGGTCCTCCTCGAGCATGGTTTAGGTTTCGTTCCCGTAGAGGACCACCGATTTTATCAGCGTTCTGTACATGGTACATTTAGTGTGTGGGAAAATTTTCTTTGATCGCAATTTCTTTTGGAGCTTATAGTAGGCACGACTTCCATTGAGGATGCGTCTTCGGATTTCTCGACTGTTATTATTATCAGCCGTTAGCAGAGATCCGAGGTATATTCCTCCACAACAAACATGCTTCCTAGGCGAGTTCTTTCCCGTTCGGTCCCTTCTATCACTATGTACTTTGTTTTAGATGCGTTCATCACCAACCCAACTTTTGCTGCTTCTCGTTTCAGTCGGGTGTAAAGCTCAAGTACCGGTTCAAATGTTCTCCCAATAAGGTCCATGTCATCCGCAAGGCATATAAAACTGGCTGGATCGTGTAAAAATCGTACCTCGGTTGTTGAACCCGGCTCTCCGCATAACACCTTCTAGTGCAATGTTAAACGACAGGCACGAAAGACCACGAAAGATTTTTCCGTCTGTGTCAAAGCCTTCGAAGCGCATGAAATGATTCGAGGTTCTCCGTTCGGGTTAAATTGCACCAAAACCGAGCCTAGACTTACGGCAGATGCAACTACGTAAAGTTCGATCTCGTCCTCGTTATTGAATTAGCCTAGTCGAGAAATCGACTTCCAGGCTTCGTACTTTAGAAACATGAACTTATCGTTCACGGCTTTGAACCAGTAAAACGAGTCGCACTTTGCCTCCCTCAAGTTTTCGCTTTTATCTGTCCGCACATAAATACCTCTTTACCTCGTGTACTGTCCCAGGTTCCGGATCACCTTCAACTTTTCATCTTCGACGCTTAGACCTTCATTCAACATTGCAAAATCTATGAACTTTTCTCTCTGCCGACCAATTACACACTTATTCATATTGATCTGCACATTATGAACGCGAAGCCGATGGAGAACAGCGTTTAGATTCTTATAGTGTTCCCTTTTTGATGCACCGTGTACTATAATATCGTCTAGATAAAACTTCTGATCTCGGTATCCTGTTAGTACTTTTGGTTGTAACATTTCCTGGAATATATCAGGAGCATTGCCGGATCGCAAAGGTAGTCGTTTGAAGTGAAGAAAGTGGTCCAGTGTTGGACTGTGTAAGACCAAAAAGAATTTCTTTCAGCGTAGGCATTTTGAATGGCGTTTGAAAGGTGCACTTATTGGGTCTCCTGCGGCCCACCACTACCCGGTCAAACCATTCGGAAGTTGATTCGGAATCCTGAATGGAGTCAGTATGAACCGATTGAGTCCGAATCGGTTGTTGCATTTGATTTGGAATCCATACTGAAATCCGAACCGGTTCCGGAATGAGTTTAACTGGGTAGTCGCCTTTACCCCTAAGCACAATTAACAACGATAAGGCAGAACGAACTATCCATGATATCTGTAGCATGCTCTATTGGTCCGGATGTCACCAAGTCTTCGTTTTGTTGTTTCTTGTTTTGACGTCTTGTTTTTCCCTTTTCAGTGATATTTAGGAAAGTGTCCACTGGAAAACAAACAGAGAAAGAATGACCGGAACGGTGAGAATGAAGAATCTATGAAAATCCACCTTTTTTGTTGAAAACACAGAAAATATTAATATAAAATAGATAACGAGAGAGATTTGGCACAATCGAGGAGAGGGCGAGGTGACGATCCGCTTATAGGATACATTGGGGGTCGATAGGTCAATTAGTAGGTGTTGGAGGCTGTGACGGTGATCACGATACTGTCGGGAATATATGATGGCATCATCACAGTTAACGGAGTGGTTATCGCACCCAACCAGAGACTGGGAGATCGCAGGTTCGATTCCTGCATGAGGAAATATCTTTTCTCAGTGCTTCCAAAAACAGGTGAATTTTCACCGTTTCTTCATTCTCACCGTTCCGGTCATTCTTCCTCTGTCTGTTTTCCAGTGGACACGTTCCTAAAAATCCTTGATCACAGAAGTGTTCATGCCTCAAAAGTAGGATGAAGGGGCACGTTTACACGAACTCACCTGGAAGTGTTAGGAGTACTTATTCATTAAAATCCAAGGAATAAATGAACCGAAGGTACTCAGACAATTGAACGTAAATGTGCTCTTTAACCACATTTTTCAAACGCGTTAATTTGGCCATGAACTTTTAGAAAGCCGTATTTCCGACGATACTCATTCGAAATGTTTACCCACTTAACCTTAAAGTAACCCCATATTATCAAACCACACTTACCGATCAACTTCATCCTTCCCACCGTCCTGATCGTTGGCCCGGCTTGCCTCATAGTTTTCAATCTCCTGCTTTTCTTTCGGTGTCAACCCTTCCACAATCTCGATCGACTCCGCTGAGCTGACCTTCTCCAAACTCAACTTCTCAATCTTATCCAGCAGTTCAATATTTTCCACCATGTACTGATCCAACCTCTGCTGCAGTTCCACCTTTTCCGTCTCCAACCGTTTCAACTGAGCAGTCATTTCCTCCCGATCGGCAACACATTGCTCCAACTTTTCCTCAATTTCAATCGATGACATTTGACAAGAGATGCGACCCGAATGTTCCTCACTCGCCTGTTGCTGTTCCCGTATCTGATCACGCAACGTTTCCAGCTGCCGCCGGGTGCTACTTAAATCTTCACTAATATCAAGCTTCTGCTCTTCTAACAGCTGAATGGCAGTGTTCTGATTTTGACAGGTGGCTTCTAGAATTTTGTTACGTTTCTCTAGTTCCGAATCCGGTAGGGAGCCATCGTAGTTAACCAGATGCAGTTGTAGGTTACCTTTTTCCTCCTCTACCTCAGCAAGACGTTGCGTGAGGGTTTGAACTTCGTCCGTTAAGCGGACAACTTCCTCGTGAACGTTTGAGGTTTTCTTAAACGAATCGACCTGTTTCTGCAGTTGTTTGATTTTCAGCTTGGACTTGATGGCACTTTTGTTGGCTTCGTCCAGCTGCTGTTTAAGTTTGCTATTTTCCACTTCCGCTTCCTCCTCGGCTGATTTAGGGAAAAGTGGCTTTGGACCGGCAGTTTTAAGTTTCTCCTGTAGAACCGAGAAATTTGCATTTAGGACATTCAGTTCAACGGTTTTCTCCTGGAGGCATTCCTGCAATTCAAGTTGTTGCTGCTGCAGGGATTCAATTTGTTGTGCCTGAGCTGCGATAGTTGCTTCCGAGGAACGGATTTTCTCCAGTAGGTCATCTTCGGGAGCGGTTTTTTTCAACAGTTCATCCTCTAGCTCATGAATACGATCCAGTAGCTCGCGATACTTTTCGTCGCTTTCGCCAAACTTGGCCTGTTCCGCTTCGGCATCGGTTATAAAATCATACTTTTGATTCTCCAACTCGGTGATCCGATGCTGCAGACTTTGATTCAGCTTATTCAGTTCACTAATTTTGGTGCTAAAGTCTTGCACGTCTTCCAGCTTCTGCTTGAGACTAGAATTCTCGACGGTCAAATCGTAACGAGCCGTCTCAAGGATATTATTCATTTCTTCTAGATTTGATATCTTGCTGTTTCTTTCGTCCAGTTCGACCTGTAGCCGATCCTGTTCGGCTTTCAGATTCGATTCAGCTTGAACAAAGTTAGTCTGCATTCGATACATTTCCTGCTTCGTGTCTTCCAGTAAATCGACGGTATTCTTCCCCTTCAAGGTCAAATTTTCCGTCATCAGTGAAACTGCTTGCGTTCTTGCTTCGATGACACATTCCTTCTCTTTAAGTGCTTCTTCCAAATCCAGAATTTTCCTTTCTAAATCTTTCACCTGTTCGTCCTTGACGGGAATGTTCTCTTTGTTGGCCAACTGTTGTTCCAGTACTTTAACTCGTCCTTCCAAATACTTTAATCTTTCGACATCGAAATTAGAACTGGTACCGTACCCAGCGCCGGCCAGTTGTGTCAAATCGGAGGTCGACTTGTTAAACTCAAAACGACTCATCTTCATTGGCGTGATCAAGGTTAAATCACCCGTTGATCGACCATATTCAACCGACCGTTCCAACGTTTGCTGAGTACTTTCCAGCTTATGCTTCAACTCGCTAACCCGTTCCTCCATCTCCCGCTTATGACTTTCGCGTTGAGCCATTTTCAAACGATTCTGTTCCATCTGTTGCCGAAGCAAATTAAACTTTTCACTACCGGGAGTCTCGGAGCGAGCTCGCACCAAAGGTGGAGCAACCATCGGCATAACTGGCAGCGACATATGCTGCTGTTCCTCATAGTCAATCTGATAGGAATCGAAACTGGTTTCGCTGCCCTCCTCGTTGATTCGTGTAGCGATCAAATCCGACTGCACTTCCGAACTCGATGCTCGGCTCAGTCGCGACTTGGTTGCTTTGGTTTTGTACTGGGTCAAACGTTGGGCAATGTTTTTCACCTTCTCCTGAGCCGACGCGGTTTTCTTACCGTGGGCTGTTTCCGTTTGACGGACTAACTCTCGCAGTGCAGTTATTTTAGCCTATTGAAAGAAATAAATTTAAGGTTAGAGGATTAAATAAAGCCATGAAATGTCCATACTAACCTGTTGTTGGCTAAAATTTTCTTGCAAGCTGCCTAGATCCGGCGTAAGCCTACCAGACTGCGCGTGATCTCCTACCGCCGGTGGTAGGCCACCACCCGGGTCCGGTGCAGACATTTCGTTAACAATCTTTTATCACAACCTCACAAACATATTCCTAAAACGAAACAAGAAAGTTAAGCAAAAACCATTGATTGCCGTATGTAGGTCAAAGTCAATGCAAAAAACAGCACTTTCACTATGGATTGTTCGTAGCGCCTCGCGTAATAAATTATTGCACAAGAAAGTAATGCGATCTGTTTTTTAACGCCGTGGAGTTTCTCAAGTGGAACAACAAGGCAAAAAAAGCAGTTGCGAAATCAATCTTTTCCCTATCCATCGCCACCACCAGCGACTGCAGCGTTGATCAAGTGACGTCAACTCCTGTAGGTACTGACATTGATGAGGAATGG